>NC_138891.1:107710903-108149943 GCF_965194825.1 Balaenoptera physalus | reverse complement strand
ATTGCTTCTCTCCCTTTCTTTGATCAGTCAAGCTCTAGTCTGTTCTTTTTTTTTTTTTTTTTCTAGTCTGTTCTTATTTGTACTCTTTAACCCTACTATTGGACAGTCTTCCTTCAACATCAGTAGGTTGTTTAGTGTGACCATATCCTACCACAAAACTGTTCTCAATAGCTGTCATTTATGTCATGAAAATACCCTGTTGATAACCACTGACTTAGGGTAATACTACCTGCATTAACAAATAAACACCTAAATTACTGTTTTTATCTATTATCTCCCTGTATCTTTTCTTGGCCAAGTGAGGCAATATTTCAACTTATGTAATACTTTATATATAAATGGCACTTTATGTACTCAGCTATCACATCTTCTAAAATTCTGGAACCACTGATTAAATACTTATTAAATTGAATATAATTTTGGCATTCTCCAACTATATCATCACTGTCTGACTAATAAGAAAAATATCCTAATCTTTATTTTGGGACCGTGTTCTACAAATTGCGCTTCACATTATAGACTTTTCAACCTCCTGAGCTTAAACTAGTACTAATATATAATAGATAAGCATTGCTTTTTTTCATAATGCATGGCAAGTCTAGACCAGTAGTTCTTAACTGAGGGTGATTTTGCCCCCAGGAGACATTCGGCAATGTTTGGAGACATTGTTGAATGTTGCGGGTGGGAGTGCTACAGGCATCTAATGGGTAAAGTCCAGGATGCTGCTATATATCTTACAATATACAGCACAGCTTCTCACAACAAAGAATTATCTGTGTCAAGTGTGCTGTGGTTGAGAAACCCTGTTCTACATGATGATACGTAATAATTCTTTTAATCCTCACAACAACACTTTGGGGTACATACTAATATATCAAAATTTTATAGCTAATAAAACTGATCCAAAGAGAGGTTATGCAAAATTTCCAAATTCATAGAACTAGAATAGGAACTCATATAATCTGGATCTAGAAACCTCTTGCTTAACACTATTCTAGAGTCTCTACATATCTTCTAGAAATATTTCCCTCAAGTTATTCACTGAGCACCAAACCATTCTAGCACTTTTTATAAATGGGAATATAAGGATTTCTTTATCCCCTCTCCCCTCTCCAATCAATTGGTAAATCGTCTATACAGTGCAGCAAATAAATCATCCATCTAACCAATCAGCATTCTCTGAGTCCCTATTCTGTTTCAGGATCATATTAGGTTGTAGACTAAAAAAAGGGTAGAAGATGAAAAATATAAGTAAGACAAACCAATGCTCAATTGTGTTGGCTTAATAGCATCTACTAAGGCAGTTCATAAAAGAGAATCATAGAATGCTTGAATCATGGATGAAAACTTCAAAGAGGAAGCTATTTTGGACTTGAGACTTTTACAGTGCTCTTGATTTCTTTCTGAATTATTTTGTTTTTGTATCTATTTCACCCTCATAACCTCTTTCCTTTTTCAATTTTTGATTTGATTACATTCTTTACATATTTATTGAGAATGTATTGTGTATTTAACTTTTTGCCAGACACTTTGCTGGAAGTATTTTACAGAGATTTTGCCTGTAAAATGATAAAAATCTAGTTAAAGAGATAAAGTATGATTATACTAAAAGTTATATAACAGTAAAAGAAAAAAATATGAACAACCTTAAAGTAGTATATGATTGAATGTTAAAATAATTGTATGAATAGTCAAACAAAACAAAGCAAAACTCTCAGTCCAAAAATACAGAAGGCTTTTTGTTTTTTACGATACAAAGAGCAGGTAAGTATTTGAGTGGAGATAGGGCATAAATTAGACTTACTTAGAACAGTTACTGTAAGTGAATGGGGAATGGGAAGCTTTCCAGACCGTAAGACCAACCAGGATTAAGTCACAAGGTATGAAAGTGAGCATGACAGTTTCTCACTGAAACACTTTCTCTTTTTCTTTGTAAAAAGTGGCTTATAAATATATATTTCAAAATATATGTTCACAATGTAAAAGACATATTCACACCCTGATATTTGCATCGGCCAGCTTATAGGAAATTCGTTAGCCTTTGATACACTCGCACATTCCATATGTAGATTAACCTGCCTCATTAAACAATGAACTCTTACTATTGATTGCGGGATTTGTTTTAGGTAAGAAAACCATAACTATATAATTTTACCGTGAACAATAACCTAGGACACAGAGAAGCTAGGGATAGATCCAGTTCCTAAATTCACCTGCTTAGAAACACTCTCCGCTTTAGCAATCTAACAACGTCTGGTAAGAATATGGTAATTTATATATATCAAACATACTCAGATAATTTGTCAGATAATATCTCTGGAGATAGGTCTAAATGAAAGATGATTATTCTAGCAGTTAAGAGCAAGGGCTCTGAAGTTAGACTAAAGTGTTTAAGTCCCAATGAGTCCTTTTGGTTTCTACTTCTTAAAAATCGGCAACAGAATTATAAAAAATAGTGTGAATATTAAAATATAGTATGTAGCACAGTGTCTACTGCATGGTAAAGATTCAGTACATGTTAAAATCATTTTATTTTGTTTGATAATGATAATGAGCCAATCCTAAGTTTCTAAAACTTCAAAAATGTAAAAATTTTAACAGGTTTTATTAATTCATGTTTAGCTGGTGATGGATAAATATGGAGATTATTTGGTTCAAAACTTTAGAATTTCTAATAATTTGACATGTTTTTTAAAGTATTAAGTTTTCACCTCTGAACAAAAGGTATATACAAACCTTTCCTTTAAGAAATTCTGTGTATACACATGGAATAAGACAAGCCTATACATCTTGAGATAACCCTCACAGAAGAATTTATCTTGGGAAGTGAATTTTTTTTAAATGTCATTTTACTAAGTAATTTGGTTTTACTGGGAAGATAAAGTATTATGATTATTTTTTAGAATTTCATTTGAGTATATCTAACAACTTCTCCTTCCAAATAACAGATCAATAAAGATGACCTGTAATACTTAATGTTCCTTAATGCTCCTCCCACTGCTCTACATGCCTGCCTATCTATCTATCTATCTATCTATCTATCTGAATATGCAGAGTGGTATTTAATCAAGCAAGTTATTTTACATATTTTTCTAGGACCCAATCCCTGTGAAGACAGAAAGTTTGTTGAAAATAACTCAGGCTCTTAGATAATTTTTGTACAATTTCCAGAAGCCATTTCACCTTGTTTTCTTTAATGTGATACTCAGTTATTGGTGAAAAAAGAGACTGCTTGGCTTTTAAAAACTAGAGCAAGGCCTGATTCCAAAAGTGATTTTTAGTAATTTTCAAATGTTAACCTTTCAAAATTATAATTTTCTGAGAACCAATTACTCATTCAAATCATCTCAAAGAGTAAACACAGCCTAGAAACACTGAACATTTACCATTTAAGTCTTGTAATAAATGCTATGGAGAATAGTAATGCTCCAGAAAAAAAGTCTTTTTTGCTTTAATAATTTTGCAACCTCAGTGAAGGAACAAAATGGACATGACTATAACATACAAGAAAATACAGGACCTTTAAGAGATACAAAGTTGCTCAAGGAAATTGGAGAGTATTCAGGGAGAAGATGAATGTGGAAGGAAGGATAACACAAACAAACTTGCTATTTTAAACAAGCAATTTTCCTTCTCCAGTATCCCTTCCTTCCTTTTCCTCCTTTATTTTCTCCTTCCTTCTTCCTTCCTTTTCCTCTCCTCCCTTCTCTCCTTTCTTATTTCTAATGAGGGACTGATTAAAAAAGAAAAGAAAAGTAAGAAGAAAAGAGGCCCAAAGCTGTCTATGAAGTATAGGAACCAAGCAAAGAAGGTGACCCAACAATGTGATTGCTTAGTGCAGGTCAGCACTTATCAAGGAAGGAGGCTGAGTCAAGTGGCAGCCTGACATTGTTAGAAGACTGGTTACAAATGAGGTAAATAATATATTTGAGGCTGGTGTGTGTCAAAATACTCACAATTGGAGTAAGAAATTACAAATATGAAAAGCTTGAATAAACCCCAAGACTTTTTATATATATATATATATATATACATATAAATTTATTTATTTTTAGTTTTCAAACTTTTTTGGCTGTGTTGGGTCTTCATTGCTGTGTGCACACTTTCTCTAGTGGCAAGAGGGGCTACTCTTCGTTTTGCGGTGCACGGGCTTCTCATTGAGGAGGCTTCTCTTGTTGTGGAGCATCGGCTCTAGGCGCTCGGGCTTCAGTAGCTGCGGCGCGTGGGCTTCAGTAGTTGTGGCACAAGGGCTTGGTAGTTGTGGCTCACGGGCTTAGTTGCTCCGTGGCATGTGGGATCTTCCTGGACCAGGGCTCGAACCCATGTTTCCTGCATTGGCAGGCGGATTCTTAACCACTGCGCCACCAGGGAAGCCCCCCCCCAAGGCTTTTGACCTTTACCCTATTTATTGTGATTTTTTCATATAGATTGAAGAAGAAATAACTATATATATAAATATGTATGTGTATATGGGTGTGCATATGTTTTCCCCCTTCAGAGGGCCTGGGAGCAGAGATATCCCAGTAGCAAAGAGCAATACCTAACATCCAGATCTTTGTTTCTTCTTGGACAAGTGACTTACTCTAGAGCTAAAACAGGAAAAGTATAAGATGAGCCCAGACCATTTTGTTGTGTCAGAAACTAAGGAAGGACTCAAAGAATGATAAGCCCCCACTGGCCAAGTAAAGGATAATTTGAGCATCAAAATCAATAATGGATGCAATGGATTAAAGCTTCTTGAATAAAATAAGAAATCCTGAATCCATACTGATGTAAATAAATAAATGAATGAATCCTTTTCTTACAGGAAGATACAGGCTAATGAATGTAGATGGAATTAGAAAAATATCACTTGACTTCAGTCAAAACAGACAGCAGATGCCAAAATTAGTGGGTGAAAGTTTGATGAAGAATGGGAGAATTATATAATTTCAGTGGATCTCCCCCCCCAAATATTTATTAATTGCAAAGGGATAAGGAGTATCCCTTTATATCTTTTTGGGGGGAACCCTGGAACGTAACACCTTTAAAAAGTGACCATCTCCAGTAGTAGGAAGAATCAAAAGCATGCAACACCTGATAGGATGCAGTGAAAATATAGCATGACTTCTGTTGTTGCATTTCTGTCCAAATGCTTAACCTGAATCTAATCATGTGGGTACATTGAACAAGCTCAAATTGAAGGACCTTCTATAAAATAACTAGTCTTTAATTATTTTTTTAAAATGCCAGTCATAAAAGTCAAAGAAAAATTGAGAACTGTTTGGGATTGAAGGAAACCCAGGAAGCCTAACAACTAAATGCCAAGTGTGACTGGTTTGGATCTATTTGCTGTAAAGGGAATTACTGGACAATTAGTACAATTTGAATTGTTCTGTGAATTGGATCATTTATAAACATCAGTTTCCTGATTTAGATGGCTGGACTGTAGTTTTGTGTAGGATTGTCCTTATCTGTAGAAAATATGCACTGTAGTACTCAGGGTAATATCAACTTGTTCAGAGAAAATAATAATATGTATACATTTATATAGAGAGAGAAAATTATAAAGCAAATAGTATAAAATGTCCACAACTGGGGAATCTGGATTTGGAGTTCTTTCTATTGGTCTTATAACTTTGCTGTAAATTTGAGATTATTTTATAATAAAAAAGGTTAGAAAAAAAGTCATCATAAAATCAAGTCACAGAGAAGATATTTCAGCCAACTATGGAAAAAATAAATTGTGTTTAAAGGAAACCCAGCTATAATTTAAATCTACACTTAAATTAAGGTGTTGAACTCTTTATTAAAATTGTCTTCGTTTCCCTGATAAGTTGCCATGAAAATTTCACACCACCATATGAATTTATTTTAAATAACTTCCTATAGAGAATAAAGTAGACAAATAAGATCTGCTACTGTGTTACTTTGAAATTTTCATGGGAGAAGGGAACTATGCTTATAAGATGAAACACTTTTTTTCTTTGTTTATATCCACTTCAGGCAATATGCAAACACACATATTTTTCAGTGAAAACTTTGAATGGCCCAGGTGGTCGGATGCATGATAATGATGCTCCGTCAGGTAAAAGTCACTTGTAGTTTATTCTATAGTCTGTAGTGAAATTGTTGCCACAAAGCACTTTTTTTGAATAAGGACAATAGTACTGAGGAAAGGTAGTAGGTCTTAATTACTCTTTGTGCATTTAAATTTGGAAAATAAATACACGTATTCACTAATGGTTGTCATATAACTGTAGGAAGAGGGTAGATATTGGGAAATTACAAAATAACACACACAAATTCTTTTTAAAATCTTCAAAGATTTTTAAATATGTATTTAAAAATACAAAGTGTGTGTTCCTTTTTCTAGCTCCTGTCAATTCCATATTGTCGGATATTACAGCTACTACTCAAACTAAATTTGAATTTAGATAATATCAACAGTTTACTGTTAAAGAGATACAACTTAAACCAGGAGTCAGATTATTTATATTGTGTATACTTTAAAACATAACAAAAATAGAGGAAAAATGATGCAATTAGTCTATAAGCTAGAGGTAATTTTTAGTCCTTTTTGCTTACTAAGCAATAGCAATAACTTGGGGCATGATCTTTTAAAAATGCCATTGAAAAATTAAGAAAAGCAAACTATCTTAAAGAAAAAGAAGATCAAGAAGCTAATTTTTTAGGACAGTACTGTAACGTTTTAACATTTACTTAACTCATTGGGTACAGCCATTGTGTGTAAGAATGCAACAAACATATCTGTTCAAACTCTCAAACTTCAGTTTTTGTTTATAATTTGTTTTAAATATATTGTATCATAGAATATGGAAAATTACTTTCATTAAAGTTTCTACAAAATTTACGTTTTTAATTTATCATGAAATCCTTTCCTAAAATAGTTTCAGGGAAGAGCATTGAGACATTGGAGGATTTTGTGAGAATTATTCAATTTTTACATTAGAGGAGTGAGCATTAAGCAAGGTTTGACTGCACATGTCAACTTTTCAAACCTTCAGAAGAGTAGATAATACCATATTTGAGGTAACTTTCAGATATCAAGGAAAACTGATTTTATGTTATAAGAATGTATGCTTCTAGTTTGAAAGGATATGCCACCTTTTAAAGGCTTATTTTTTTATTTTTTTTTAATTGAAGATAGTTGAATTACAATGTTGTGTTTGTTTCTGCTGTACAGCAAAGTGATTCAGTTATACATATGTATACATTCTATTTCATATTATTTTCCATTATGGTTTATCATAGAATATTGAATATGGTTCCCTGTGCTATACAGTGGGACCTTGTTGTTTATCCAATCTATATATAATAGTTTGTACCTGCTAACCCCAAACTCCTAATCCATCCCTCTCCTCACCCCCCAACGTTGGCAACCACAAGTCTGTTCTCTGTGTCTGTGAGTCTGTTTCTATTTTGTAAATAGGTTCATTTGTGTCATATTTTAGATACCACATATAAGTAGTATCATATGGTATTTGTCTTTCTCTTTCTGACATATTTTGCTTAGAATGACAGGCTCTAGTTGCATCCATGTTTCTTCAAATGGCATTATTTCGTTCTTTTTTATGGCTGACTAATATTCCACTATATATATATGTATATGTATAAACACACCCCACATCTTCCGTCATCTGTCAGTGAACACTTAGATTGCTTATATATCTTTACTACTGTAAACAATGCTGCTATGAACATAGTGGTACATGTATCTTTTTGAATTATAGTTTTGTCCAGATATATGCCCAGGATTGGAATTGCTGGATCATGTGGCAACTCTATTTTTCATTTTTTGAGGAACCTCCATCCTGTTTTCTACAGTGGCTGCACCAACTTACATTCCCACCAAAAGAGTAGGAGAGTTCCCCTTTCTCCACACCCTCTCCAGCATTTGTTATTAAATTTTTATTTTAAAATTTTTATTTTACATTAAATACACCAGAATATTTATGTGAGTACAAAAGCCAAAGAAGAGATTTCTAACTGTGCTCCTTGGACCTCTGTGCTTCATTCAGTGAACAACTTTGAGTCAAAACTGAAAACATGAAAACTGGACTTAATTCTCTCTTTTTATGACAAGGACCACCCCTCCTCCTTCCTTGGTTCCTTCACAATTTTTATTTTAGTAAAGGTATGCTCAGAAACATAATTATATTCTTACAACCACTGTCTCACACATGCACGTGCTCACGCACACACGTAATTGGTAGCAAAGGAAGCTCCTCTGGATAAAATCAATGGCTGTACGTGGTGTAATTTAAGGTACATCCAGGCTCTTATTTCCCCTATTTTATGAAGACACCACCTTTTTCTCCATTGCTTGTGTCAGATTAGTTTATTTAAATTCTTAAAAACGAAGTGCAAGTATTGTATTTAGGAGACATAAATGCTAGGCCTTTAAGAACTTCAGCAAGAATTTTTCAGTTATCATAATCAACCAATGAGCAAGGCTTTCAGCCAGCATGACACAGAATGGAAAGGTTTGAGGGATGGGAGCTGGGGAGCAGAGTTCAGGCAAGGTGCTGAGCTTGACAGGGAGACGGCTTCCATTTGAAGCTTTAGGCTGACTGGGATACCATAAACATGCATTGTTGGCTACATTTTCATCTCCTATCTTTAATGCTTACAATAAGATTGAAAATATTATTGCCCACATTTTAAAAATGCAGAGACTGAAAAACAAGGTAAGATAAATAGGCCAATGTTACACAGAGAGAAAGTAGCCATGCTAGGATTCACACTCAAAATTGTTTTATTCTACAGTTCACACCGTTTGACTAAGCCGTGCTTCAACAAGCAGATGTGGGTCCCCATGTGCATATGGAGAAAGCACACTGTCAAAACTGAGTAGAGATGTTGAATAAAGGCTACTGAAGCATGGATTATAAACTTCAAAATATTCCTAAGATATTTCCAAATCTTAACTCTGTTATTTTCCTAGTGCTTTAAAATGACATAGAAATCCTAAATACTATATTGCAATGACTGTCATACTTATATACTGAAAGTGTCCTAGACTGTAGGGCACTGATGACTCTACCCAGACCTATGTCCAGAAAAGTTACTAAGCCTGGAAATAGAGGAGGATCTTTTAGTGCAAAAATGCAAAAACATTTACCTCTGTACCTTCAAGAAAATTTCCTTCCAGGCAGCTTACCTCTAAGCCAGGATGTTGTTAGGCAAGGATATTAACTAAGGAAAGTGGTCATCAGGTTCCACTAGCCCCTACTTCTAATGAATCCTTGCCATATTTCAGCCTCTCCTACCATCTTCCCTCTCTTTTTCCTGCATCCCACTATCTCCTCTGAAGGTATCATGTCATCACCAGATGTGCAGTATCCTGTTCTGCAGTCCCCAATCAACTGCAAACATGCCCCATTCCTTTTGTTCCTCTGACATTATCAGAAATAACTGATTTTTGTCCCCATTCTCTCTGAGATTTGCTTTCCTCGGTCTTTATGCTAGGTCAATTGCTAACAACTAGTCTTTGACCTAGTAGTGTAAATTAGTTTAAATTTAAAGTTCTTTGTTAATTGGCCTTATGTATTAGTAGTCATAGTTTTTTAAAGGAACAAAACCAATAGAAGAGCATGTGAGCTCTTTATTATAAGGAATTAGCTCACATAATTATGGAGGCTGGTGAGTCCCAAGGTCTTCAGGTGAGTTGGCAAGCTGGAAACCCAAGAGATCTGATGATGTGGATCCAGTCCAAAAGTCAGCAGGTTCAAGACCGAGGAAAACTGATGCTTCAGTTCAAGTCAGAAGGCAGGAAAAAGCCAACATCTCACTCAAAATGTCTTTAGACAGAAAGTATTCTCTCTTATTCAGATTTTCTTTTTTACTCAGGCTTTCAACTAATAGGATGAAGTTTACCCCATATCATGGAAGGCATTTTGCTTTACTCAATATATCAATTTAGGTGGAATAGGGAGGGTGGGAGGGAGATGCAAGAGGGAGGGGCTATGGGGATATATGTATACATATAGCTGATTCACTTTGTTATACAGCAGCAACTAACACAACAATGTAAAGCAATCATACTCCAGTAAAGATGTTAAAAATATATATATCAATTTAAATGTTAATCTCATCCAAATCACCCTCACAAAAATACCCAGAATAATATTTGACCAAATATTTGGGCATTCCATGGCCCAATCAAGTGACAAATAAAGTTAACCATCATATCTTAGCAAAGGAAATTCATGTAAGCCTCTTGAGTTATCAGCTTTTAGTAGTGAAGTTGTTTTCCGACAAGCATCCTTAAATGCAATGAGACAAAATGAACAGACAAACAAAAACGTACACTCAGAGGCCCATCTTACTCTATGAATTGCCGGTCAAGTGTATGACCCGATCTGTATGATAAGAAGACCTGTGAAATATTTAAATACCAAGAAGCTCAGTTAGAATTAGGCAATCAGAGGTTAAAGGATGTGAGTTTTACCTATAAACTTGAAAAATGATAGGTTTTGTTAATAAAAAAATTCATGAGAAGCTTTAATCCTACTAAAATGATTTTAAAATATTCTATTTCTTTGTTAAGTAATATCATTTGATACATACAAAAATAATTTATTTTCAATATATTTCAGTATATTTCTTCAGTTGTTTTGATTCAAGAACAGAGAATACAAAGAAAAAAACTTGCCCTATTACACCCGTGCTAGTATTTGCTGTGATAACAAGAGTCTTTCAATATTCTTTTTCTTAATCATAATTTTCTGTGTAATCTTGCATTTTCAGTGTTACCTAGTATGGACTCTGTTCTAGAAATCTCTGTCAAGAAATTTGTAATGCAATCATTACCTACACTGTTCTAAATGGCATCTTTTATCTCCTATTCAGAGATTTCAATTGCTCTCTTAAAAATCCAGAGGTTGTTTTCTCTTCACACAACTTCTCAGCATTTATTAAGGTTCAGAGTCCAGAGGTTTAACTGTAAATTAAACAGGTAAATGAAATGAAGTTGTCTTCTTGGTCTAAGTGGCATTTCTTGCCTACTCCAATCTCTTCTGTTTCTTCATGTGTTTGTTTGTGAACCTAAGTGAAGCTGGAACTAGGACATTAAATACAGATACTGTCGTTTTCAGGGTTTCATTGTTCACTGATGTTTATCCTAGGTGTTTATTTCTAAAGCTAAGCCTTTCTACTTCTCATTCCCACCTCTTCCCCTTTCTGTCTTCCTCAACAATCTATATTTACTTTCAGCATTGAAGTGAGAGAAAGAAATGTTCCCATAAGGTCCTGAGAATTACTATCTTTACTTTTTTTTTGTTTCTTTTTTTTAAATTTTTTTGAATATACAAAAGTTCGTTTGAATATATGTTGAGTATGTCAAAAACTTACTACCCAAATATCACCAATGTAACTTATTGATAAGAAGATAAGACAAAGGTGATCTTATTACTTACCTTGGTGAGGGAGAACACAAAACTTAACAAAACCTAGATAGTGTATAGTGTCTTGGAGTGGAGAAGATAAGGTCAGAATTTACTGAAAATTGGATGTTTCAAACAAACATTTGTTTGTTTCAAACAAAAATTGGACAATCAAAACCCTTTGCCTGTGCAGGAGACTCTGGAAGAATAAAGTCAAGATAAGAAAGACAGAGGAATAGTACCAAGTCCTGTTAACATTGACAGTAAGATGTGGTTTCAGTTCTCAGTGTCTAGGCTGAGTATGGGACTAAAAGATTTGGTTCTCAGATAATATCTAATAAATGCTTTCATACCTCTCTTATGTGAATTTGTTTCATATCCAAAGTGAATACAAATTATTTTAAATTTGATGTAACTTTCTTCCATAACAAAATATATGTCCAATAATGAGGCTACTTTTGAAATTAATATTTACAAAATCAAATACGTATTCTATCATTCTTTTTGATAAGACTGCCATTTTCCTATGAACTTGGATTTATTCCTAGTTTACCTAGAACCCCTCTACAGTCAGTGCTTTTGCATCTTTCCATAGTACACTTTTACTCAATTATCTTTCCCCAAAACTTCTTATTCTCTTCTTTCTCCATTCCTAACACTACTGTAACAGCATTTACCGATGTAGTATCGTCTTTCATTTATTCAGTTATATCATTCAGAAGGTCAAAAATACTATGTATTTAATATAAACTAGGGTCTGGGCATGGAGAGGAGAGTCAGCCATATCTATACCCTCACAGAATATTCAGTTCAGTAAGGAGACTGTACCCATTCTGTGGGAAAAGAAAATTTGGGTTATTAGCAAGAAAAAATGGGGAAGGAGGAGTAGATAATTTTCCCATTTCTTAGAAGAGGTGACTTTTTTTGGCTGTCTTGAAAGATGTGTTGATATTTCCCTGTGGAACAAGGGGTAACTTAAAACAAGGGGTATTTACTTGAAGCATGAGTTAGTATGGAAAGAATGTTTGCAGTATTTTGAATATAAATACTATGATCAGACAGAAAATATTTTCAAAGGACAAGAAAGAAATGTTCTCAAAAAGTCATTTTTAAAGGCAAATCTCAGATATGCTGAAGCAAGTATTTGATTTAATAGGCTGTTTCTACCTTTTCATGTTTATCACTTAGTACCTTCCTCAGAAGAGTGTGTGAACATTTGATACATATATGCATTAAATCGACTGACTATTTGAGGCACTGTATTCCAAATGTGTACTCAAATAAAATATTCCTAAATTTGGCATGATTGAACTAAACAAAAGGCTCATCTTTGCCAAGTTAAAGTGTTTTTTTGTTTTTTTTTTAATAAATTTATTTTTATTTATTTATTTTTGGCTACGCTGGGTCTCTGCTGCTGCACGCAGGCTTTCTCTAGTTGCTGCGACTGGGGGCTACGCCTCGTTGCGGTGTGCGGGCTTCTCATGGCGGTGGCTTCTCTTGTTGCGGAGCACGGGCTCTAGGCGCACAGGCTTCCGTAGTTGTGGCTCGCGGGCTCTAGAGCGCAGGCTCAGTAGTTGTGGCGCACAGGCTTAACTTGCTTCTCGGCATGTGGGATCTTCCCGCCCAGAGCCCGAACCCATAATCCCCTGCATTGGCAGGTGGATTCTTAACCTCTGCACCACCAGGGAAACCCAGTTAAAATGTTTTTGATTGAACTTAAAAGGTGGTTCCTACCAGCTGGTATTGCTTACCACATTGGAGAAAATATTTCATATTTTACTCTGTCCAGTCAAACAGGGATATCAAAATGGTATGACATCAGAATAGGCATAATTTATAGTTAAAGCAATAGCTGATGCTTCTTTAGGTTGTTGAAGGGACATAAGCTGGTGAAAGGAATAAAGTGTTGCTGCCTTTTTCTTCATGTTCTCCATGTTTTTCCATGAACTACATTAAACTTTGTCCCTCAAGTCACCTTGAATATTTAACCACCTGCTCAGTTTGATCAGGGAATGCACAGACTCTGAAAAGCTGCCGGGGTAAGGCTTGACAAGAGTATGCTTCCCACATATGTGAAGTTTACCGCACAGGCTGCAGGAATGCGGGAATTGCTCAGCTGCTGGCAAGTATGTCTAGTCCTAAAAACGTGGGAAAGTGATTCTCAGTGAGCCAACGGTTGTTAAGGACTGACTCTGGCTGTATTTGAGTAGTGCCATTTAAAATGAGATTGAGAATATTGTTCTCTCGGGTGGGATTGTCTTTTCAAAGGAGACTATATGAAAATTGTAGAGAGAGTTTTGCCTAATTGGTGAGTCACTGATTTCCTTGTATATTTGCTCTCTTGAGTATTTATACAGTGCTAGCTCCCTGTTAGAAAAAAAGTGAAAAGATTATGTGCGTGTGTGAGTGTGTGTGTATATATCTATTAATATGTGTATCCTAAATATATGTATAATGGCAGTTATTAGAAATACTGGCTAATCTATACCTTGAAGTTGACTTTATCTCCTTAAACACATCAATGATGTAAGATTATGACATTTTATCCCTTGATTTAAAAGTGCATGTAAGTCACATATTTGTGTAATTTGAATGGTTCTTGAAAGGTTAATAATTAAAGCACTATAGTTCATCTTATAATGATATGTTATTCTGATATATCCAAAGTAACTTTATAGGATCTATACATATTAATTGTGCTGTCATTTTCTGTATTGTGGAAGTAACATTTGAAGACAAACACATTTAGAAAACAATAGCAGTCTACTTTTTTTTTTTTTTTTAAGTTGTGAATCTGACTAGTAGAACTGTCTTGCCAAGTAAAATACAGAAAAATAACTGCAAGGTTATCTAAGTTAATAAGTTTACATTAATAAGTTAATGGTGGGAAACAGCAAATTTCTTGTATAATTATCACATTTTTAAAGTCAGGGTTAAGTGTGGTTTTCATTGGAAATTCAGGCTTAAATGGTAACCCCTCAGTTTTATTTATTTGGGGAACCAGAACTGACTTGATCTATTTTTGGGTTTTGTTAGAGTTTAGTAGGTGTTGCTATTGTTATTATTGTTTTGTATTCCTATTTTCTGATTTGGAAGGTGGCGTACACACTCACAGTGGCAAGAGGGTAAAATACTAATGTAACTTCCACAGTATCCAGACCACTTACATGTCTTTTTAGTATTTGTAATTTTAAAATTTAAAGAGAAAATCATCTTCTGTCTAAAGTGACTGAATGACCCTACCAAATCCAGCTTATTTTTTCACATAATGTTATATTCTCTTGACCTACTGCATCCATGTGGTTCTGGTCATTAATGCACTTGAATTGTTCTTCCTCAAAGAATCAGATAATGTGCTATGCTGCTGCTTATAGACTCATGCAAAGCTTTACAGAAATTTTAATTCAATACTAGTGAGTCCTTAAGTAGAAGTTTTTTAAACCAATCTACACTGATTTTTTTTTTTACACAAATGGGGTCTTGAAAGTTTCATCTCTACACTATGAACATATTCCACTTGAGCCTCTCTAGAATGAGTGCTAATCTATTCTTAGGGATCTTCTAACAGCATGATTTATTACACCTATCATTTTTTCTAGATAATAATATTTTTGTATATTTTTTATGCTTTAAAGAATTGAGGAGAAAAGGCATATCTCATGGATAGAAGAATTCCAAAGTTCAGCCTACCCTTAGCAAACTTGAAGCTGGCAGCTTTTACAACTGAGAAGAAGCATGCAACAGGATTCCATCCTATTAGAACACTTCAGCAAAGAATCCCAGTTAGGCAACTGCCCCCATCTGAATTGCAATGTGGGAAACTTTATGAAAATAATAATTGCTTCTATAATTTGTATATTTCCCTTCATCTGTTCTTGCCCCTTCAACTTCATCCCTCACTCCTTTTTTCACATACAAATACACGTATATTTAGAACTTCAAGGACATAATTTTTGTCCTTTAATTTTTCAGTTTAATGAATTCTGTATGATATTTTGGCATCAAAGATTTTTCTCAATAAGTTATTTTATCATAGTGAGTCACTATTCAGAACATTTTTGACTTCTTTTTCCTTGGATCTTTTTTTCCCCCCTAAGTTGCACTCATTTCAAAATATCTTTGGCTATAGCATTTCAATGGAATTTGATTTCTATGTCAATAGTAAAGTACATTCATTAGATATCTTTCTTGCTTAACTTTTTCTTTCCACTCAATATTTTTTAAAAAATCTTATTTCCAAAATCAATGTACTTGAAGTTAGTGAAGGATTAAGCAATAAATCACTTATCCTTGTTTTATAATGATAATTAGACCATTTGAATTATACGAATAAAAATTAATTTTGTTTCAAAGACAAGTGAGAATACTTTTAATTTTAATAAATTTTAGATTATTATTGGCAAAGAAGGGATACAATTATACATAAATATATATGTACTTTTTTCTTAATTTAAATCTAAATACAAATATTATCCTTTACTATAATTTTTAGGAAGATATTATGAATCAGGAACGAAACAGATTTATAGATTTTGACATATCGATGTTTAAAATATACCTTCTTAAATATCCAAGTATGCGATATAATGAAAAGAGGTTTTTATCTTTAGGTAAACTGATATAACAAAATAATTGTTTTATAGTGGTTAAAGTAACCAATATTTATAAAATTGTTGATTCATATATGAAATTTTAGAAAACTAGTTATTCATATTCAAAATATATCAAAGTACAGTCTATTTCAGGGGCAAATAAATGTGTGTGCATGTTTTTGTGTGCATGTATGCATTTTAAATACATATGTAACTGTATAAAAAATACCAAACAGAGTGAGAGAGACAAGCCTATTCTTTTGCTAAGATCACAAAAGTTAAACTGACTTTGTATGTATATTCCTGACTTTCAAACAGATTGGGCTAGTTTCTTTCAGGATAATTGAACAAGAAATTTTATCTAGGCCTTTTGTCCATTCATTTTATTTAACAAGAGTTTATTGAGTGCTCACTATATGCCAGGTACTATCCTGGGTTCAGGGACAAAGGAATTAAAGCTCACTTCATTAAAGAAATTTACACTGTAGTGGGTATGTAGATGATAAAACATGGTGAATCACATATGTAGTATAGTATTGTGGTAAGAGCTAAAGAGAAAATTAAACAGGGAAAAGATGGAGTTGTGATGTTATATAGGGTGGGTTTTGAAGGTATCTGAGGAAAGAATATTTTAGCAAGTGGTAAGACACAAGGAAAGAGTGGCTCTATTGTTTTTACAATGAAAGGGCTGGTCTGGTTTAAGAAGAAGAAAAAGAGTAAGCTAGTTATTTGTTTACTCAACTTGCTCTGGACCAATCTGGACGACTGCTGCCCAAGTTCCATTTTTGTTGTAACATGAGCTGGAAATAAGACGTCTGGTCTAAAAATAGAGGGTCAACCCTAAACCTAAGTAGAGGTACGAATGCTGTGACCTACTGAATAGGTCATTTTAAACCATGTTTTGAACTATGTAATTCATTCTAATACTGTGGAACATGTCTTATATACAAAACGAATGATTCTTAAGTCAGAATTTGAATAGACCATCTGCCAGTCCTCAACATCTGCCTATCTAGTGGATATGTAGATACACTATCAAATGATTTCAACAGAAGATATTGCATAATGATAGAGTGAGCTAAATAAAAATGTCCCATTGCCACAGTGTTCAGGGATGTCTTCCCATACAACCAGTTGAATTCTACAAGCAATCTTGAGGAATGGTTGAGAAATAACATGGAGAAAACATAAGGAAAAAAGATACTAAGGAATGGTAGAAAGACCTGTGGTGGGATGGAGCCCAGGGTGACTGGTGCACAGAACTCCAGGAGAGGGTGAAAAGAGGTGGGAGAGCTAGTCCAGGGCCAGTCCACATGCAGAATCTGCAGACCTGAGAAGGGTTCTGATGATCTGGCAATTGGAATGTAGTGAAAGATTTTCAGTAGAAGAATAGTATGATGGGATCTACAGTTTGAAAAGACATGTAAGATATAAGTTCCCAACTTTCAGTAGCTCACAAAGTATGAAAAAGAGAATTACATACAAAATATTCCTTTGCAAGGTACATTAACAAATTCCAGAGCACAGATAGAAGCAGTTCAACTAGAAATGTTCAAATGCTATGCCTTTAATAGTCTGTTCAGTTTTCCATTTGCATTTGGCTTTTATTTTACCACTATTATACTCAATTCCTACTACTTTATGAAGCCTCTGAAAGGGGCAATTGACACAGTGACAGAAAACAATTATTTATAAACACAAAATTAAGCAAAAGTGTTGGCAATTTTTAAATGGGTTCTCCAAGAGAAAATTCTGCAAAATTGATTTAAAAACAAACTGAATCAGAGGAATCATGATATCATTGTCTTTCCACACTCTGCTGACATAGAGTTACAGGGATTAGTTAGCACAAGTTTTTCTATGATTAATAAGTCTATTGGAAAAGTTTTTGTTTTTAATTTTATATTTGCATTGAGGTCATTGTAAATTTAAATTTTGTTATTCTAGTTTTTTCAACTAAATATTCTATTTCATTTCATGTATACTTCAACGTATTTGGGAAAAAAACCTAAAAGTAAGAGAGATGTAGTCATTACTAGCTTAATTTTTTAAATTGTTTGTCAGCACTCTCCATCACTCTCAGTGCCAAATTATAGAAATCACAACCAAACTCAGGAAAAAAATGACTTGCTGAAACCCCAGAAATCAACTGTCACAGAAGAAAAAAAAAAAGAAAAGACTTTAATATAGGTGTCTCTGTGACTCATCTTTGAATATATATTCCTTCTACCTGACTTTCACATAATTATTTATATTTCTTCCACCTAACTTTGGCCAAATTCTTACTGCTGGAATCATTCTTTGAATTCAGACCATCTCTCAAAGGTAAGAAAATAAACATTGATTATTGAGTACGTATTATAGCCTATTATTTTAAACACATACTATTCTATTTAATTATTACACCAGTCTTATTGGGAAGGAATCACTTTACATATTTTACAGATGAAAACTCAAATTCTGCAACATCACATAGCTGATAAATGGCAAAACTAGAAATTTAACCCTGTCTGTCATACTCCCAAATCTATTCACCTGTATCATACTCCCTTCCCAAGAATCATGTTAAAATGCACTCACATTTCAGAGCCTGGAAGGTAGGATGGTGCAGGAAACTGCCATGTCTACTCTTCCAAGCGATACTAAGTAAATGTATCAATGGCAAAAAAAATTCCAGTACAGATTGCATTATTTAAAGTTATTAACTACTATGCATAAGGTGAAAAGTGGCTCTAAGATTTCTCTGACTTCACAGTAGATTCCATGACCAGCCCTTATCCTTATGTAAATCAAATGCATTTTTATAGGATACTGTAGACAAGAGTATCTCAACCTAATACTATTGGCATTTTAGACTGGATTATTCTTTGTCGTGGGAGACTGACCTGTACATTGTAGAACATTTAGCAGAATCCCTGGCCTCTACCCACTAGATGCCAGTAGCAACCCCTCCCCCAGTTGTGACAATCAAAAACATCTGCAAATATGTCCCTGGAGGAGCAAACGCACCCCACTGAAAATCATTGTTGTAAACTATTCTGAGTTTTGCTTTCTAGACTCACTTATCTAAGAACTTGGCTAAACCAAGCCCAGCCTTATTAACAACAGAGTGCCATATCAATCCTTTCCAAAGAGATAATATAACGCAGATCCAGGGAAAAGATTTTTACAAGTAGCTTGTACACTCAGAGTTTAATGAAACGGAGAGCAGCAAAGTAGGCAGATTGTGTAGGAGTGCCATTGGTAGGTGTGAGTGGGGTCAATTAAAACTGTGTGAGCTGAATATGCATTTTCATGTGCCTAATGATTTCTGAAAATCATTTGCTATGATGCATTAAACTAGCCAATTTAAAGAGTGACTGACCAAAGGAAAGAAATTGCATAGCCAATAAAATTGATAACAAATTTGGGATAAAGTGAGCACCGATCTTAGAAAAGCTGTTTGTGTGTAACATCCGCCAGAAATATTCATTATGAAGACATATCCACTGCATGCTGTTAAGTAAATTGTAAACTAAGAGTATAATATATGTGTGGTACAGAAATGGATAACTCTAGACTTAGAAGCTATTTTAGTGCCTGGTTAACAAAACATTGATTCTGATGAAAAATTGAAGCTGCAAATAGGAAAGAAGCTTGTAGACAGTGGGTTGCACTTAATGTGAAATTGTGCAAAATCAACTGCAGGTTAGCGTTTGGCCATTTCTGAACCACTTTATAGTGCAACAGTGGTGTTATGTAAACTCAAACAAATATAAATCATTGTCTCAAGAGTCCTAAGGGACCTGGCACAATCTCTCCACCAGGACGTCTTCTTTTACAGCCTCATTACACTTGCCAGTGATTCATGAGTGTTAGGCTTGACTGAGAAGGGTGGAAGGGGCTAAGGAACTCAGTATGCTATATTTCAACCATGCATGTGAGCATATTTCCCTGGGACTAAAAGGCAGCATTTCTAAAAGAAATGGATTAATCTCTGTCTATTCTTATTATCCTTTTGTTGAGATTTTCAAAGTAATCTAATCCATGAAAAAGCATTCTCAGTATAGCATTGCACTGCATCTTTAAAGTGAGACAGAGCAATTTTATCAACAGGTATGCTGAAAATGAACAAGGATAGGAATAACAAGGGGCAGGGGCAATATGCATGGAATGGAAATGAATTAAGGACTAAACCTCTTGGAAATCAGACATTCGAAGATGTGCTCTAGAGAGTAATCTTTGGCCAAGTTATGAGTAAGTGAATGGAATTCTTCCTATTGGGATAGAGCAGGGTCCTGACGTAGTACTAATAACAAACCCCTCTTTTTTAGATCAGAAATAATGATTCTCTCTGTGATTCTCTTTTTTCCAGGACAGTGTGGACATAGATTTGAGAGGGGGAAAGAGGGAGACTATGATTCTTGTAACTCTGCTAATGGACAATAAGTGAATTGAGAGAGCACTATTTTATTAGTGTCTGCAGCATTGTCCACTGTGCCTGGCATATTGTAAGTGTTACAAAAAATGTGACCCTAGATCTGTGAAAACAAAAATTTCCCTTAAAAATTAAACCAAATTACTATTTTTAAGCATAAATAATATTCTATTAGGCAGATTATCAAAGTCTGTTTAGGGAATCATATCTGCAACTCTTCAGTAAAGCATTTAAATTCAGTTTTCCTATAATGCCATTGTACCCAGGGCTTCTGATAATATGATAATTATGTTATATTGTGTATGAAATTAAAGTAAAAAAGTAAACATATACACATAAAAAAAGATAAATACAAAATAGTTTGTTCATTTTTGAAAATATCAAATAGAACTTCTCAGTTTGTAGACAAGTGACTTCAATAAATTAAGCAGATTAAATATTATAGGTTATCACTAAAGATAACATTGAGAACCATTAGTAAGCAGAACATAGAAAACATATGTATTTCTGATGAAGTTTAGGAATTACAATACTAGTGACTCATTTAATATTGTTGCCTAATAAATCAGCAAGTGTAAAGTTAAAAAAATATGATCTATCTATTATTATATTAAAAGGTAGTATTTTGACAACATCAATATTCAAAACATAGGTATAAACTTAGAAGTAAGTAAAAACACAATTCTGACTCCCATAAATCAAATGTGCTCTTCAAGCCAGACTTATTTTTGACCTTTGGATTTATGTATCTAACTACTGGTTGGTCATCACAACTTCTGTAGCATATGGACAGTTGAAACAGATAATAACAACTGAATCACATTTTCTACTAAATTGGCCTCTCCTTGAACATTTAATTTTTAGTACAACCATTTAGAGTAAGCTAAATCTGTATCACCTTCTCTCCCAAATCCAATTAATCAAATTAATCACTCCTATCACCTGCCTTGGTGTGGACCCTCATTACATTTTATTGGAGCAGTACAAGAGCATTGATTACTAACTGATATTCTCAATTCTAGACTTGTTCCCTCAGTACATTCATTCACCTGTTGTAGAGCTCACCAAGCCACTCCCTTCCCTCAGAATCATCCTGTAGCTACAGAGAATCATCTAGCATCCTGAGCTCATATTATTATGAGCTATTTCTGATTTATTGCCTTTGATCATGCTACCACCTGCAGGTTTATAGGGGGTAGGGGGTTTATCCCCCTACACCCCCAGCACACACTTTATCACTTATAATTCTGCATTTATTCATCTCTTTTTTGTTTAGATCATAAGAAAAAAAAAAAAACAAACCTGTGTCATAGCCATCTTTTATTCCAAAGAACTAGCACAGTTCTTGGTCTATAGCAAGTGCTAAATGGTTATGGAATGGATTTTCTGAGTCATAATTGGCAAGCATAACGATGGTGCTGACATTCTGAGAATAATACTTGCAAGCTAGAGCAAATAATCCCAAATTACAGTGGTTCAACAGAATAGAACCTCCTTTCTATGCCACCTAACAGTCCAACTTGAGCATTGCATGTCAGAGGGTAGCTTTTCAAGACACAACTTCCTTCCATCTTGCAGCTTCACCATTGCACAGGGTCTTGGAATTTTTTTTTTTTTTTTCTGATCAGTGGAAGGAATTTAAGAAAATGGAAAAGAAAATGGAAAAGAACCAGCACATCTTAAAAACCTTACATTAACCAGAACTAGTCACAAGGTCATGACTGAAGCGGAGCAAGGAAAAATAGTCATTGTCTGGGAAGCTACATCCACCAAAAGTCTTCACTATTAATATTTGGGAGATAGCTAGCCATCTCTACCCCACGACTTAGGAAAGCAAGAACATATGTATCATATTTCAGCAAAAACTAACATTTTCTGAAACTAACATTTTCTGGATTTCAGTTATCTGGAATAGGCCCTTAGGTATAACTTTTTGTTACCAACAACTCTGGATGGGCTTTGAGGTAGCATCAGCCTTGGGAATGCTTTTCAAAAATAATTAAGCCCATACAACTTTTGTTTGGATATCCAGCAAATTATAGGACCTGCCCAATGAGATTAGGCATATGTAATAGCTCAGATCTCCCTGCAGTAATTACATTTTACTGTCTTAAAACCAGATGTTCCCCAGTACAGGGAGAGCTGCATGTTTGCTGAAGCAGGTGGAGTGTCTTTAAACAGTTCCACTTTTCACACACTACAATTTGGAATAAAAAAGAAAGTCTCTTTTCTACCTTTCAAGATAGTGCCCAAATTTCACTTATCAAAAACATCATTTCTGAAGAAATTGCTAGATTTCTTCATATGAACATCAAAGAACTATATCTGCAATTGCCCACACTCGCACATTTGATATATGTGAAATTAAATGAAAAAATTTGCCCAATAGAGATAGGCAGGTGCTATATAAACACATCTGTAGGTCATTTAGAAATTACTATCATCACTCTTTTCATTAAAGTGACATGCATATATTTAGAAACTACTTTTCAAAAACCTAATGAAAGACTGTCCTTGATAACTTCTCTTTATGTTCACCTATAAATCAACATTAAAATCCTTTACATAATGAAATACACATTCTTGGCAAGGAAAAAAAAAGGTAGTTTCAATTTGTTCTGCCATTATTAAAAAAATGTGGACTGAAACTTTATCCTGTTTGTTTATATCATTTATACATTTTTCATCATTGTATATGGGTAAAGGTGTTTCCTTCACATTTTGAGTCTTACACAGTTATGAAGTTTCTAGTATCACATTTGCACTAACATTGAGATAATTGTATTACAATATAGAAAGAAATACATAGTTAAGGACATACCAAAATTCATACACATGTCTACAAGGAGCATAAGTTTTTCATGTGAAGATTCTCAGGGTATCTTCTTTGAGTTCATTACATACTTTCAGTAAATCATTTATGCTGACATGGTGTCATGGATAGTCTAAATTTGTGTATGAGTTACAACAGCTATTTTCTGCCTGAGTACTCAAAGTCTCATCAACACCTGCGTTTCATCCTGTATTTATGGAATCCCTAGGCTACACAGCACTGTACGTGTGGTGGAGACATAAACTTTTTAGGCAAATAATGGATTTCTGTGATCATTTCAAACAGGATTTCCAAATTTAATCCTTCTTGTATAAAGTTTTTTATAAGGTCATTTCATAGTCTGCATATATTGAGAAAGCTAACTAACATACATAATTTACTGAAATAGACATCTGTTAGAGGTAAATCAATGGGATCATTTTTATACTGAAATCTGTGGGAAAATGCATGGGAACCAAATATGATGCAAATTGAATACTAACTTCTGTTTAAAACACCCGTGGGTTCAATTGATAACATTTCATGTTGAACTACATTAGAATTAAAGTTCCCAAACACCAAGATTTGCCAATACTAACAATTCAGAAGTCTCATTTGAAATCCCAGTTTAGCCTTTACACAAAGCATGTACATATTAACATTTGTAGTTTTCTACTATTGATTAGGTAAAGGACTGTAATGCCTTGATTCTATATTTTTATATGGACAATAGAAGCATTTGAGAGAATCCTTATTTGTGTGCCTTTGGTTGTTTTCATTTTTCATTGCTTTATGGTTACAATATGAACAGATAGGTAATAGAAATGGAAAACGTTCTTGAGGTTAACTATAAGCACTCCACCAAAATGGACATTGAAATGTGGAGACTTGTTTATGTAAGACTTTATTAAAAAAACAGATAGCTTTTTCAGAGAAACATGTGCTGTATTTGTCTCGTTAGAGTGGCATTACTGTATTATGACTAAAAGGATAGATTTTAAAAATAACAATCAAGGAAGCACTCCACTCTGTAAACTCTTCTTTCTATAGCATGTCTATTTTTGCCAATTAAATTTGGCAGTACCTGTAATAAAAATGATTACAGGACTATGACAAAAATGTGCATTTAGTTCTCATTTTTAGTTTATTTTTAATAGCACGCTTGTTATATTTGAAGGTGAAAGCACAAGCTGTGTTTTCAAGATGTGTTTTTCCTCGGTAGAATTATGTCATGGGGAAACACTACGGATATCCATCAAAGTGAAACCTACAAGGACATGAGAGCTCGTTATTAGTGAACATTGTTTGTAACCTTCAGATGGCTTCAGCATTTCTGTGACAAAATGGCAAGCGGAATGAGAGATTAAAGCACATCATACCCCGGAAATTAACATCACAACATAAATTATGGCTTTTATATAAATCTAAAAGGATCTACTTTTTACTTTAAAACAATGAATTATTATTACAGCCTCCAATCTTTGTAATAAAACATTACAGTGAGTTCAAGTTCAGTGAGGTCAATGCTGGCTTCAGGTTAACATTATTGATTGAAACTTGCTAAAGCATCCTGGTAGATACAATGCAATAACTTCAGTCAAGAAACTAAGCAGAGGAACATAACATTGTGGTTCTGATGCTTGTTCTGGATAGTATGCTTGTTCCTACTGCAAAAACCTAGAAGGAACAAAAGATAATCAAATGTAGAATTGTATAACACTGTTAAATGACAGAATATTATTGTTCACATACTAATGCAAACTTTGGTAGCACATTTGTGATTAGATCCTTTGTTTCCATTTTTAACAATTTTGATAAATGAATATTTTATTCTTATTTATATCCTAAAAAACTAAAACTTAAAAATGGGTAATGTGATGGTTTTCAAATTTATATCTATACTATATATATATATTATTTATATATATACTCTATTTTGAGATAGTATATATAGTATACATACTATATATATTATATATGGAGTCCTTTATGGATCAAGAATTTGAAGGCCTTTTTCCTTCTCTTTTTTTTTTTTTTACATTATTCCCTCTTTTAAATAAGGTTGATGAGATGATAGAAAATATTCGAATGAAGGCTGCAATCTGCTGTAATGGAAGAAAGCTTTTCTCTTTGCCACCCTAACTGATATGGTTAATGCATGCATCTATGACCTTGACAATTTTCAGCAAACATACTTGAAGAGAACTATACTTCAGGCAAAATATCATAGCAATCAAAACCTTTGGTGGTTAAATTGACTAAAAATATTGGTCCATTATTCAATTTATTTCACTTCTGTTAGTAATACCCTTGGTTGACAGAGAGATTACTGGGTGCTTTCACTGAAATGTATAACAGAATTCAAGTTTAAAGAAAGTAATCTACTACTGATTTTCTGAGAGACTTATCATTAAAATGATATCCTTTTGTGTTGTTTATTCATTCTTTGTTTACTCATGGAATGGTAAACTATGGAGATGACATTTGAAAATACAAGTTTTATATTAGGTTCACACCAAGCAATCATGGAAGCAATTATGGGCGCTTGTCCTGGGGCTGCCATAGCCCAGGTGCTGCTGCCTGATTGTCATTTGGTAATTACCTTGGTACTTCCCAACTACTCCTTAACATCAGTTAAAGGATGCAACATACTTCAAGTGAAGTCTCCTTGGAACTACAAGTAAATACATAATTATTTAGTTTGCTACTTCATAAAGGAGCTGTCTTCTTCACCTGGAATGTGCAGATGTATAATGAAAATTGTCTTCTGAGGAGACTTGCGCAGAAGTCAAATTAGAGATGAAATCTTTGCAATTAGCCACACCGTTCCTTTTGAAATATAGAAAATACCTTAAATAATAGTGATGATAGAGGCATTGCCAACTTTAAGATTTTTTTCAAGTCTTTGAAGTCTGACTTTGCAGAACAGATTGTAAATCTCTGGCCCATTACACACCTGCGGAGATTTTGGTGTTTTATTTCTCTTGGGTGAAACTGCAGAAGCCCAAACCATGTTAATCACTGTCAGAACCAGTTGTATAAAATGCCAAAATGCAGTGAACCAAGTGTTTTATAATAAATATGACAATATAGTCAGAAAGTTGTTCTGTTAGGCTTGCTATTTGTTGTAATGTTTCATTTATAATCTTTGAAAGGAGAAAGTTCTAAGGCTTTTATCAGAAAAATTTTAACCACAGGGGAGATGTCACCATATTATATAAATAAGACTGCTTGTATACTAATTAATTCAGACCAAAGTAAATAAACTAATTTAATAATAGTATTTAATCTAAATGCCTTAAAGTTGCCTCTTTTTAAAAAAACTTGTGTCAAACATAACTAAAATTTTCATCTGTCACTCTATAGATGACATATAATTAATAGAAGAATTAATATTTTCACTATATTATTTCATATATATCTTTTTTATTATCTTTCTTTTTTATTTATAACTGAGTCTTAGATTTCTACCAAATAGCAGGTATAATAATTGGGTCATGGAATGAATAATTTTAATCTTCTACCAATGTTCTTATTTAAAATAAACATTGAATTAACTAGATTTAAAATTATTACAGATAGCTTAAGTATGTCATTGGCTTGTCTTTACACAGTATTCTGGCATGTATTTTCAACTGATTTCTCAAAGGAAACATATTTTGTGAAAAAGAGAATAAATATATCATAATATATCATAAATTGCTACATTCAGTTCATGATGGACAATTCTGATATGTAATATCCAAATTAAGTAACATCCATATATTTCACATTCATGTACCCTCTGATTATATCATTTTAATATCACATTAATTTTGAGGAAGACTTTCCTTCCTATTGGATAACCAATTACATAAAAGTAAAGTATTTTAAATTTACTTGCAGTCAGCATTTGTTTGTTGCCAACCAACACATAAGCAAAATGTCTTATGTTATTACTTCAGTTTCATAAATATTTATTTCATACCTATCTGCCACTAAAGTAACATGCAGAAGGGATGCAAAAAAATAGAATACACTCTCCTGGGCTACAGAATTTTACTAAGAAATACAATAATACCAAGGCTAAGTAAATCACACTTTCCATGTGTTTCCACAGTGCTAAGACTATTTTGCAATTGTCTGTTACCTGCTTGGAGACTTAAATCAAGATCATAAGCTCCTTGGGTAGTGACCATATTTGTTCACCATTATATCATTAGCTCCCAGGATAGTGCCTGGCAATAATAAGGAATCAAATAATATTTCTTTTACTGAGTGGGTTAACTAAATGTTTAATTGCTATAAGAATTAGGGAAAAGTTAATGTAGTATGGAGTACTTCCATACTATACATATTTCTAAGGTCAGCATTATATACATGCTATGCTGCTCTGCCTATTTTCAGCCCTATGACTTGGATCAAAAGGAGTGAGACTCAAATAAATGTAGTGGTATAATACCAATCTTTGTTCACTACCATCATGTCCCTAAGGTTCCTACTACACCCATATATACCACATACTTATAAAAGGGTACAACTGGGAGTCAGGAATCTGCAGTTAGAAAGTACCTAAAATCAATTAATATGAACTTCTCAAAAGTGTGATGAGAGCTGGCATAGTACATTCTCCAAATTTGTATCTTGGGGTATGTTTAGGCTACAACATTGAAGAAGTAATTAAACTAAAAATGCACTAATGAATTATCTACAAAAATTAATTTGGATACATTTTTATGGCCCCTTAGCAAAGATGTCTTTTCAATAATTTTAGTAATTATTAAAGCTATTATCAACTGAATTTTGTGTATGACTAGAGCTCTTGAATACTTATAACTTTTCAGTTTCTAGAATCTCAGTTACACATCACTATTGTTCAGATGACAGAGAGGCATTGTGCCCTTCACAGACCACTAGCTTCTGATGATCTAATTTCATCTTTAACAATAGTTACAAGGAAGAGCAAAAAATACAGTATTGAAAGTGGTGTTTTAGCCATTGTACAAGTAAATGGTTAGAGGGGAGTGGGCTGCACATTGTATGGACCAATATTATTTCCAGACATTTCCCTACAGGCAATTCTTGATTTTCCATGGTAATAGAATAAGTAGTTAGAGTACTTATTCTAGATTGAGTATATAGATGAAAGTCATATACACTACCTGAAAGAAGTATTTTAGCTAGTAATGTAAAACCTACACTTATTTTGCGTTCTCTACATATTTTACATATACATACACATATATTCTATAAATATATATTAAATATAAATACCTATGTGGATCCTTTTCTTAAGCAGAACACACTTTATCCTAGCAGGAAAGATAATACATTTCTAATTATTTTCATAGAGTTTCAACATATACAGATGAACAAAGAAGGGAATATCATCATTCATTAATCTCTCCCTATTTAAAGACCATTCAGTGTACCTCGTTTGTGTCTCAGTTGCACAACCTATCCACTGGTTGAGGTTATAATGCAATCTGTCCCCAACCAGTTTCCAACCCCATCAAGAAAAAAGGACTAGGCCAAAAACTGTAGACTGTCTTACCTAATCTTGGGGAAAATAAAATCTAATATAAATAAAAAATCATTTTAAGCAGTTGTGATTTATTTCTCTCTTCATACACCCTTCTTCCTTCTAAATAATTTTTTGTAGTGAACTTTTTTTAAGGTTGACGATGTTACTGAAATAAGACAGAATTTTTAAAAGATTTTGATCCTAATTAAACGACCAACTTATTGTACTGAAATTCTGAATGTAAATAGAGTAAGATTCTCAAAGAGTTAATGATGGAGAATTGGACCAAAGATTAATGATGGGGAGTTGTTGTATAAATATATTTTAAGGAGATGGAGAAAAGTACCTGGATAATCCATTGACTGTATCCCATCAGTCTTTGATGAATCCCTCAAACATTCCTGTGTTAAAGAAAAATTAATTCTGTACAGTAGTTCTAAAGGAAATCACCACTGGAACTCCCTAAAATGTTTAAGGAAAAAAAAATTGATTCTAGATGATACAAAATATAGTTTGACAATATATACCTCATGCATTGAAAGGAATGTTTTAGTTAAAGAAATAGCAAAATCAAAAGAAGGATTGTAAGAGAAGTTACATTCTTGTTTAAAAAGAATTTGAAAAGTAAATATGTCTGGGAGAAAACTATATCTAAGTTTATAATGTCAGTGTTATATATGCCAAGTTATACCTACATTGATCAAAATTTATGGATTTTTAAAGCTATAACTTCTTTATAGCTACCCACACTAATTTCTTAAAGTCACTTAGAGACAGTTTTAACTGGCTAAAGGGCAAATAAATTGAGTAGAATTTTACCATCCAGGTATTTCGGCCTATATTTGGGATGAACAGATATTTTGGGGTCTGATTTAGAAATTCTTTTGCAGTGTTATATACCCATTCCAGTTCATTAGTTCCACATTGTTACTTAATGGATTCTTGATGCTTCCTCAGGTAAAAAACACCATTTAGTCATTCATATATTCAACAAGCGTTATCCTGAGACATTACAATGTGCCCAAAAAAGATTGCTAACAATGCGCTTTAATACCTACTTCCTAATGCTCTAAGCAAGGCTATAATTTAGGTATATATTTATATTTTCAAGGTGAAGAAATTCAAGTTCAGAGAAACTACGTGCTGGACCAAATAGATACCACCAGTTAGTCATAGGGGTGGCGTATGAAGCCATATCTAATTGACGGCAGTTCAAGTTCTTTCCACTATACGACTTCAGTTTTTCTTCCAATCTGTATTCTCTTCTTTCCAGATAAAGACAGTTCACTGTCTTCTCAGCTCCCAATAAGGAAATGAAAAAACAGTTTTTTTATTATGTAAGCTGAAAATAAAAACTAAAAAAAAAAAAACAAAAAACAGAAAAACAGATTTTGAATTGGAGATCAGTTCAACTGATTTCTTGTCTAATAATTAATGAATGTATAATATGCTCTTTTCTCAATTACATAATCTTTCTATTTATTAAAATTATAAAAGACTTTATTCCTAATTCCTTTCTCCAGATAACTTAGCCTATTAACCCTTCCCACTATAAACACTTCAATACCATATCCCCTAGGCAATTATATGATATTTGTACAACATATTACAGTATATTTGCACCAGTGAATAAATGCATTTGTGATTATTCTTTTATTATTTTGTATATTTCAATAACCACATTTGAAGTTATCCAAGTAGATCATAATAACTAATAGTCCCTGGGTGATCAGTTTTCATCCAAAGATTTCATATGCATATGTAATAATTCTCATAGGGACTATGTGAAATAGGTACTATTATTAACCCATTTTACAGGTAATAAAACTAATGGTTATGAAAGAACACCCAAGCCCTTGGACTCTGGATTATCTACACTAGATTGTTTTGTGGTTTAGGTGTACTTTTTTTTTTTAATTGGAGTAAAATTGCTTTACAATGTTGTGTTAGTTTCTGCTGTACAGTGAAGTGAGTCAGCTATATGTATACCTATATCCCCTCCCTCTTGGACCTCCCTCCAACTCCCACCCCCATCCCACCCATCTAGGTTGTCACAGAGCACCAAGCTGAACTCCCTGTGCTATAGCAGGTTCCCACTAGCTATCTATTTCACACATGGTAGTGTATTTATGGCAAACCTAATCTCCCAATTCGTCCCACCCTCCCCTTCCCCCACTGTGTCCACATGTCTGTTAGGTGTACTTTTAAAAGACATGCTCTGTTTTGTCATACATACCTCCTAAATTACAAGCATGTTACCTAACTGCACTTGAGTTTTAACATAACATCACTAATTATATCCCAACAGCCTTTAGTAACTGAAGTAACAGTGTGATATTTTTAATACATACTCACAGCAGGGACCATAAGATAAGATTTTTGTATAATTAGTAGCATAGTTAACTGATCAGTTGATTAATCTAAACTACTTGAACCATCACCTTATTCATCACATTGGAAATGTAGCAGAGGAGAAAAAAATTAGAGTAACACATGTTAGAAATATAGTATAAAAAAGGAAAACCATAAAACAAAACCATTGAAAATAATAGAAATCATTCAGAGAACTAGGGATTTAATATTCTTGCTTAAGAAGATGAAAAATAAGCTGAATATCACATAAACTATATAAGCATATGTATTTTGAAAAAAGTTATGTATGATGGTTTACTCTCTTTTTTGAAATTGCTAGTGTTTTCTTAGTTTAATGATGTTCCATCCTGGTATGTTTTTAAAGGAGAATATTGTTTGGCTATCTCTATATTAAATATCAAAATTACCGCACATGTTCTTTGAACTTTGTAAGCAACATTATTAAGTGAATTCAATATGAATAATTTGCTTTTAAAATGAAAAAACTAGAATTTTAGTATAATATTTGAATTTAAAATATCAATATAATGCCACAAAGATAAGTTTTTCAATGAACTAGAAGAAAAGTTTGGTATTTTGATATCACAGAATTTGGAATACTCATTTCTACTGAAAATTCCTTTAAGCAAATAAATAACTTCACAGCATTAAAACATTGATTTTTATTGTAGTCACCCGATCTTTTCATGGAAAACACTTGCTGCATAATAGACTCTGCCCCAGCCTTCATTTAATTTGCTCTTATCTTCTGTTGTTTCCTTCTCCTGTAATAAGAGCGTATAATAATGAACATGATATTTAGTTAATGAAGAATGCATTGCGTATTTAGAGATCTACATATTTATGCGACCTTCTTTTGTTCATAAATGCTAATATTTATTGCTTCTTTGTTGAGGTTTTATTTTCTGTTTTGTGACAAACAAAATTATGATTAGTGAAGCTGTAAAGTTCTCATGGTAGCTGCCTGTGTTCCCAAGATAGCAGCATTAATGTCTACAGAAGCAGTTAATGCTGTTTATCATTAGTGACAGAGGCTGGAAAGGACCTTCTGTGGCTTTTATCTTTCACCTTGCCAACAGAAGTTGATGAGCTTTCTGATTTAAATTCATAGGTGATGTTCCAGGATTATATGCACTTCACATGGACAAGCACACAGGTAAACCTATCCTGCTGATGGAGACTAATTAGAATCATCCTAACACTCTAAGACTGGACATCCTTATGAAAACTATTACTTTATCCATATTTAATGCTAAAGTTGCCTAATGGGAACATGAAATATAATACAGCTCATGGAGAAATTATCCCACTCATGCCTTAAACAGGGTTAGTTGCATTACGAGTGACTTTTTCAGGTGTGTATAAACTAATGAATGTAAGGCACATTCTTGAAATGAATGTAAGTTTTTGAAATTTAAATTTTTACTAGTTAGAGGAATTTTGAAACAAAGCAAGACAATTCCAATGATATGGTTCACTTGAGTAATACTGATCATTTTTTTCTATATAAATATTTTACAAAGTGTGGTCCCAGAAAGAGATGCCAGATACCATCAGAAAACCAGATTTTTAGGTCTGATTTATTTGGGAATTTGAGTGAAAGTTTAAGCAGCTTTTGGAATTCTGGGAATGTTCTGTATTTGAGAGAGTACAGATATTGTGATTGTCCAAAAGGGTAATTTGGCATCTAGTATTTTCTAAATTTTTCAGGAATCATTTTGTGTGGCTAGTTTCCCATGGAACAATAATAGAAATGTTCTTCTATCATTGTTGCACACACAATTTGGTGTTTTGAAAATGTAAATGGAATAAATCTCCATTCGCCCCACCCCTTCTAATTTGATGGTTTCCTCTTGCACTCAAAATAAAAGCTCCTTACTGTGAAAAATAGGAAGGTTTGTGGCCCAGCTCTGCCTTAGTGCTTGACCACATAGCACATCAGTCTGCTTTTTGCCTCGACCATGCTGGTGTTTTCTTCCTTTGAACATGCCAAGTTTCTGGCGCCTCAACATCTTTCTAATTTCTTTCCCTCCTGGCAGGAGGCTCTCTTTTTACCTCCGTGTCAATTTTCTCTCTTCAGAGAGATCTTCCTCCCCTTTGTCTTTTCTAAAGTCTACTGCTCCAGCTGGTACCTATCTCAGCACCCTGTGTAGTACCTCCCACTTTCTAAACTAAGTTTGTATATGACAATAAGCTGTGTGAAGACAAGCTCTATTTATCTTGTTCACCATCAAATCCCCAGTACCTGATGGCACCTGCCACAATGTAGGTATTCTGAACATATCCTTGAATGAATACTCATGATTCTCTCATACAAACTGAGGAAAACTGGGTAAGAGGAAAAGCATCTCTTTTTCCTTTCATTCTGTCCTAAAAAGTAAATACTCAAAAAAAGAAACAAAGTAAACTGAGTAAGTTACTTTTAGGAAATAAATGGCATTGATTAATATTTATTAGAAGCAACCATCAATGTAATATAATATTAAATATGATAAGGTAGTATTTTGAAGCTCTTACTAATGAAGATAATAAAATGTAGTGAAGAAGAATGATTAAAAGTACAGATAGTGAGAATCAAGCAGCATGGATTGGTTACATTTATAGTAATAGTAATAATTATTATAATGATAATAATAATAATAATAACATAAACAAGTATTTTCAAAATCCAAAACTGACCCAAAAAGTTAATGTTGTAAATTTATTTACCACAATTTCATGAAGATTGCTTGAGTGTTTCTAACCAGAAAACACTGTTATCTAAATAATATGGTAAAACTTGTCATATCAGATAGCTTTGGATTCTTCTAGAACTTACTTTTAAAGTAATATAATCCTTTAAATGTAATGCTATGTATTTTAAACTGTAGGTTTTGAAGTAAAAATAAATGTTTGTATTTTCCTAAGTAACTGAAGAGAAAGAACTTTGAAAATAAAGTCAGGTGTTTTATTTCCCTTTGGGAATTGATCTGAGTTTACTCTGAGATATGTTTCTAGGCTTGAGAAATTTAGATGGGGAGGCAAACTCTTTGACTTTCATGTTGAATTTTCAAAACATTTCATTTTAATGCAATTTTGCTCTTGCTTTAATGATATCAGCTGTATAATCTCATTTCTTTTTTGCAAGAGAAAAGCATCAGAGTAAAGGGAATAGCTTTTAGTAATAAAAAGACACTCCACAAATCAATATTATACCCTTCAAAGGAATCTGAATTCACAGGATCAAGAAACTGTGACCTGCAAGATTGTTTTCTTTTTTCACCAACAAAAATACATTTTATTCAACTTGGTATGTTTTTGGTTTATACTACTGGCATAAATTCATTTTATACTACTGGCAACTGTTACCCTATAGAGACTAAAACAGTGTCTTTTAATCTATAACTGGAGTCAATGCCACATTCAGCTTTCATTCTTCCCTGTAACCCATCTTATTCTCTGACATCTTTTGAAAAATGCACATTCTATGCAAGAAAGCTTTGGCAAACTTTCTTGCTTTCCAATCTGTTTGTAGAAGTCAGCAGCAGCTGAATGGATAAGTATTTCTGGAAAATATGATGTTTAATGATAAGCAGAGTGTTGAGTCCCCTTTCAAAGAGTAGAGATGAAATATTTTCCCCATATTAAATAAATCACCTTGCTTATTATATGCACATTAATAGGATTATAACATTAAATCTATATTATGCATTAATGTAGATATAATATGATATAGATTATACTATAAACAGATTAATAATATTTAGGCATATTATTATAGTATGCAATTAATAAAATATAAATATTGATTGAAACTATCAGTGGTATTTAAGTATTCAAGAACGTAAAGTTTTTCCTGACCACCGTGAAAAGTAAGAAGTAGGAGAAATGTGCCAGGTGATCCTATACCAATGACTTAGAATCACCACATCTTTTAAAGGTAACGTTAAAATGTCTTATCAAAGATAATCATAGATTTTAAAAATATATATAAAGCATCAATATATCTTTGCTTTATAATCAATGTAAATTTCAGTCTACAATATTTATGTGAATCAGAAAAATAATATCAAACATATTAACAGATTTAGAGTAAACAAGTTAATCTGCATGTACATTATATAAAACTATTTTTTTTTAAATTAATTATTTATTTATTTATTTATTTATTTATTTATTTATGTCTGTGTTGGGTCTTCGTTTCTGTGTGAGGGCTTTCTCTAGTTGCGGCAAGCGGGGGCCACTCTTCATCGCGGTGCACGGGCCTCTCACTATCGCAGCCTCTCTAGTTGCGGAGCACAGGCTCCAGACGCGCAGGCTCAGTAATTGTGGCTCACGGGCCCAGTTGCTCCGCGGCATGTGGGATCTTCTCAGACCAGGGCTCGAACCCGTGTCCTCTGCATTGGCAGGCAGATTCTCAACCACTGCGCCACCAGGGAAGCCCCATAAAGCTATTTTAATAGGTATATTTAATTTGGGATCTAATCTTAAATTATTTACAATGTTAATTTCAATTAAGTGTGTCTACTTTTGTTAAACTCAAGAATATACTCAGGAAAATATCAATGTATGTATTACTTTTTAAGTCTATTATTTTTCTTCCCTCTTCTGTTTATGAATTAGAGCACAAACACACTCATCCAAATAACTGCATGACAAAAATCCAGTTAAATTTTAACACATTCATATTTTAATATCAAATTTAAGTGTAGCTGTTTGTAAATCATTGATTTTCTTAATTCTAGATCTCCTACAATTCACACTTTCTTCTGATTCAGATCATCAATTACTTTTCTTTGAAGACAGATACTAAGACCCGAGTAAAATCATAAAAAGCTACAGAAAAAAAACTGTAGAATAGATTTCATTCTAATTAATTAAAGGAAGTTAAAATAGTTCAGATGAATGTCATACAGTAGCTACCCAACTAACACTTTAATGTAATAAAGTAATCTTAAAAGGAGAAGGCAAGGATCAGAGCTTCCAACATCAAACATTATTTTAGAAAATAAAGGCAAAATGAAAAAGTATAACTATGAAATCATTAAATAAGTGAAGAGCTAGTATTTACTGGTAAATATTCATATTTGCTAAATACCCATACCCATATATTTTGTTCTTTCTATGAACATAGAACTTGTGTGTGTGTATCAAATATACAAAGGAGTAATATAAAGCATGCAAAGACAAATATGGTTGATTGGAATTTATTTCTGAATGACGCATTCTGCAGGTTTGGGAGTACAGATAACAGTACTGTGAGCAATTACCACCTTTGTTCTTAAGTTTTCTGCTGATTAAGCATTACATATAACTGATGAAAACCATGCTTCATTTTGTATTGGATCTGTGAGATTTTGGCTTCTGATTTCCTGGGAGCTGTAATGGATGATAGAAGGGTCAAACCTATAAGTCTGAATTATCTGTACAATATTTTTAAGTATAAAGTGTTTGGCAATTTGTTTTAGATACTACAATACATATTTTAGAGATAAGAATTTTATGTATTCATTCTTTTTCATTAAAACACACATAGCATTTTCCCAGAAGTCTGCTTGCAATGAGATATGGTTTTAATAATGAAGTATTTTTGAGAGTTTATACTTTATCCAACCAAGTAAAAATTTGATTTTGTCAGTTTTGGATTGCCGCAGGACATTTCAGTGGCCTGAGCAGTTCTGCAGGATGCAGGGTAAATCCTTGGCATCCAAGGGCTGATTCTGCAGGGAATGCCATAACCTTGGCCTTTTGATCTTCATTGCTCTTTCAAAATGCTGATATCTTGGAAAAACTCAGAAAACCATTGCCTGGATATCAGAAAGGCAGGCCAAAGAAAGAGTGCTGGAGAGTCGGGGAAGATAAGACCTTCTTTACTTGGCCTTTTTTTAGCTGTGGAAATGGCAGTGTGGGCCCCTGTAAGGTGATTAAGGCAGGAAGGACTTTCATAGGTATCAATATTGCTGCAGACACTTTACTCTCTCTGGAATCAGCAGGAAACCACTGCCATGCACTTATTTAATCTTACCAAGCCCATTGTTTCATGTCATGGCAATCTGTGCTAAAAATCAAGTATGATCAGTTATGAATAAAAAGTCAATCCTGAAACATTGCAGTGTGGCTGTCTAAAAATAATTGTATAATAATTTCTTGGAGACTTACTGTATAATAATTCCTTATTTCTGAAACAAAAATAAAACAATCTAAAACAATAACAACAACACAAAAACGAAGTAAATTGTATTCAAAATGAGTTAAGATCATTCTTGGCTACAGGTGACATTAGCAGAGAAGTGTTTAGAAGGTTTCTAGGGCTGTCTGTGCTAAAAAAGAGGACTATCAAACAATAAGCATAAAGATAGGCCAGGAGTCACATAAGATAATAAGCAGTGGATAGACTCCCTTAAACAGAGATGGGAGGAAATAACATTAAAACAGCACAGGGTACATGCTTCTCTCCACCGATGTTCGTTCTTCCTAAGGCTAACCACTCTTTTATTTTTTTCTATCATTTCTTCCTTTTTATTATATATATATTATATTTAAGCTTTTTATGATTTTTAATTTTATATAAATGATTTTAAATTGTATGTATTCTTCAACACCCTCTTTTCTCTCTCAATATTTCATTTTGACAATTTTTCCATTCATTTATTCACTAATTGATTTTCACTACTATATAGTATTTTGTTTAATGAATATAACTTACCACAATTTATTTATCCATTCCTTCTCTGATGAATATTTGAGTTGTTTCCAGTTTTTTTTCTCTTAAAAACTGTGCTTCTGTGAAAAGTCTTATAAATGATGTACCTGTACAATAATTTCCAAGAATGATATTTCTAGATTAAAGAATAGGCAAATATTCAAATTTATAGGACAAAGTCAAATCATTTAAGAAAATAATACGTTTATATATAGCAACTGTCTTCCATAGGATGTGGTTTTTCTTTTTGTATTATAACCTTGATAAATACACATTTTAAATTTCAATGTAGTGGAATTTATTGATCTTTTCCTTCAGGTGCACAGAAATAGTTTCCTATATTCCCTGATAAAAGCTTATTTATTTGTAACCAGGTTGACCCGTGCAGAAAAGAAAAAAAAAAAAATCCAAAAACAATATGCTGAATTTTCCAAAACAAAATCAATATCTGTTATGTTTGTGGGTAGATGGAGCAGGGAGGGAGAATGAATAGATTAACTGACAGCAGGAGAGAGAATCAGAGACATGGCCCATTTGTTAATTTTTAGAAGTGCATGTCCTATGGCTTTACACAAATAAATAAAACTTAATCATGATATGTTTTGGTAAATAACTTGTTCATCCTTGTTTCATGAGGTTGAGCTGTGATGTAGTAAAATCTATCAAATGAATAATAGCACAGGAAAGAATTGATTTTTTGATAGGTTCAACATTGTTAAGAGCCACTTATTTGAGAGATCCCCATTTTTTTTTTCCAGCAGAGAGAGAATGTGATTTTTTAATTACGTGGAGCATTGACTTTTTTGTAATTGAAAATATCCTTTAAGAAACACTTTACAATTTTACAGATGTTTTCATGTTTTGGATGGAGAACATCTTTGACAAACTGGATGCCTTAAGATTGTATAAATTGAACATTTTCCCTTTGACTTAAAATTGGATATGCTACTCTGAAAAATTTTCTGCAGGATGTAATACACTGATTTTGTATGTCACATTTATAGTCACATTTTAAGGATAAATGAAGACGTTCTGATTTGTATCAATGTTTAAAACATGTAATATAAATATAGGACCAAAGTTCGTATGAAAAATTGCGTTGTATGGAGTTAGATCATCTTTATGAGGAGTTCTTGGTTGAAGGAATCTCTTTTTTCTTTTAACTATTCAACACTTTATTCGCATCTTTGCCCCAGTGCTCACGAGGCTGCAAAGATCAGAGTATACAGGTATTTCAGGAGTCATTCCACACCTGGAGATGCAGCATAGATAAATTCGAGGTAGCTAATTAATTTGAAAGTCATTATGAGAGGTTGTTATTTTGAGGAATATGCCCTTAGTCAATAAATCTTTCATAAACTAGCAGAGATTGTGGGGTATGTGATCTCCTAGAAAAGAGGACAAAAGAAAGCCGAGGATACTAAGGAGAAGAGGTTACCATCTGGAAACTGAGTGATAGGGATGGGGTAGAACAGCCACTAGACAGGGCACCTGAGCAAGCTATGAATTATGAAATCAAGGCAGTGGGTTGGGGGGCTCTAAGTGTCAGTTCCTTGACTGACTGTGTGTCTGAGGACCCAGATTTTCAGTTCATCCTTGTTCAGGTGGAATCAGCTAGAATAAGAGAACATGCTTTCAAACCTTGGCTGTGCTTCTCATCAGAACTGTGTTTATGGGCAGAGAAAATTAAAGTTTTAGTGCTTTAGTTTGGTTTTTTTGTTTTGTTTTTTGTTTTAGTCTGACAACTAGAACTGCAGATAATGGAGTCTGAGCACCTGGATACTCTCTTTTGCATGATAAAGATCACTATTAAAAAGTTAGAGACTGTCATACAGAGTGAAGTAAGTCAGAAAGAGAAAAACAAATACCGCATGCCAACACATATATATGGAATCTAAAAAAAAAAAAAAAAAAAATAGTGGTTCTGAAGAACCTAGAGGCAGGACAGGAATAAAGACACAGATGTAGAGAATGGACTTGAGGACGTGGGGAGGGGGAAGGGTAAGCTGGGGTGAAGAGAGAGAGTAACATTACATATATACCCTACCAAATGTAAAATAGATAGCTAGTGGGAAGCATCTGCATAGCACAGGGAGATCAACTTGGTGCTTTGTGACCACCTAGAGGGGTGGGATAGGGAGGGTGGGAGGGAGACGCAAGAGGGAGGAGATATGGGGATATATGTATATGTATAGCTGATTCACTTTGTTATAAAGCAGAAACTAACACACCATTGTAAAGCAATTATATTCCAAAAAAGATGTTAAAAAAAAAATAGAGGCTTGGTCGTGGGAAATGGAAGAATTGGCAAATTTACTGAGCATTAACTTTTAATTCAGAAACTCTCCACATTTGCCAGAAAACACAGCAAACAAAACCTGGGACAAAGTGCTTCCTTGTTCATATCCAGTGTGCATCAGAGGGGGCCTCTTTCTCCATTGTATTCCCAAAAATCATTGCCTTCAGCAGGTTTCTGTCTTTCTCATCCCTTTGTCTCTGAATTCTACCCTCACCCCACAAACTAGAACAGTTCCACAGGCAGGCCCTACCTGTAGGATAAGGTCAGGTTCCTAAAGCAGTCTCCTTAAATGGTATAAATGAGATAGTTTTAGTTTAACCAGGGCAAGCTCTGGGAGCTAGGATGGACTACCAGTACTTGGGGCAAGGGTACACAACTTAAGGCTCTGCAGAAAGCAGCAAGGAGGGAGTGAAAGCAGGCCAGCTAACAAACCATGCCTACTGCACTGTATTTAGTGTAGATGTCTGGAAAAGTGATTTATTCCCCTCCCTAAGTCATTCATGTGATTCTGATATCATATTATTATTCACTATTCTATTTTACATGGCATGTTTACTGCAGATTTTTTTTTAAAGGAGAGAATGTAGAAAAATAAATACTATTTAGTATAAATAAAAGAAAATGTTATAAATTCTCTTTAATTCAATTTAAATTGTCTACTTCTCTTATCATTTTGTTACCTAGAAATATAATCCTATTACAATTAAACAGAGTTATATGCCCTTTATTGAGCTGAAGTTGGTATTTATTTTCAAGTGGTAAATATGTACTGGTGCAATTATTTTTCTAATACTGACAAATAAATAACTGAATAGTTAAAATACTAAAATTATTTATAACCTTTTGGAGGCAGAAGTCTCAAAATGAAAATTTATATTAATTGGTTCTATATTTTTCATGCAATTTCGTATATAAAATATTTTTAAAATCAAATTTTGTATTTTAATAATTATGTAGGTAACTATTATTATGAAACACATACCATTATAGGTATTTTTCCAAATAATTAAAAATTCTGTCATCATGCCTTTCAGAATTATTTATTTTACTTAGTGTGTGTGATTTAAGGACACAGAAATTTAAAGATGGAAGCTTAGATATAACATTGGAGATACTGGAGTCTATACATAGCCACTTTGCTTTTGCTTTATAAGATCCTTTGATTCTCACTTTTGGTTGCTGAAGAATCTACTAATGCTTTTTTTTGTTTTTGTTTTTTTTTTTTTTGACTGTGTTGGGTCTTCGTTTCTGTGCGAGGGCTTTCTCCAGTTGCGGCAAGCGGGGGCCACTCTTCATCGCGGTGCGCGAGCCTCTCACTATCGTGGCCTCTCTTGTTGCGGAGCACAGGCTCCAGACGCGCAGGCTCAGTAGTTGTGGCTCACGGGCCTAGTTGCTCCGCGGCATGTGGGATCTTCCCAGACCAGGACTCGAACCCGTGTCCCCTGCATTGGCAGGCAGATTCTCAACCACTGTGCCACCAGGGAAGCCCCACTAATGGTTTTGAATCAGATCACCTTGCAGGTAAAAAAAATCAAGAGAGAAGAAGTAATTTTCTAAGAGTGGAGTTGCTCTGAGAATAGGTTATTTCCTTAAAGACTCAAAGACAGTTATTGGTTTCTTTGCACAATTTTTGAAGCTTTCAAAAATATGGCTTTAAAGGTTAAAATAAATAAAATTTTAGTAAAGAACTACATATGTATGTGTGTGTGTATATATATATATATATATATATATATATGCATGTATGTATGTATATAGTATATGTGAGGTCTTTTTGAGATGACAGCACTCCTCACTTTAATTTCTTTTTTCAGAAAACCAAGGAAAACTATGCAATGTATGGAATATACAACCCTATTATATGTTATTTCTGATCATAAGGAACAGCACTTGCCAGAGTGATTGATGTTTTAGCTAGTCTAGCCTTACCACAGCCAGGAAATTCTGGCCAATTAAGGAGGAAAGGGAGAACCATCAATCAAATCAAAATTGACAACCACCCCACCTCCACCATTAAAAAAAACACATTAGAAAAATCATATTTGTCCATGTGGTCCCTTTTCAAAAGGCATCAAGAGCTTTGATTTTTTTCCCTGTGCACACCATAATAATTATTAAGTATTAGAAAATATTTTACAGTAAGTTGCCTTCTAAAGACAATATATGTTTTAATGAAAGTACTTAACATAGACCTACTAGAGGAACTGAACAAACGGAAGTTCTAATATCCTTTCCCCTGTGACCTGAGAGATTTGATATATTTCCAATGACACTGGGGTATTTTCTCAGGTGTTATTTAAAACAAATTCTGCACATTGATTCTCTCATTTAAAGCTAAGCTTTGGAATGCCCTCTTTTAGGCATTGCACATCACCCAGATACATTTCTAGGGTACCATATAGTAATTAGATTGATTAATCATTCAAAAATTACTCTAGAATGTCCACTTTTTGCCCATAATTTTGCTAAGTAAAATAGTCATAATCAGAACAGAGTAGAAGGGCATATTGTTGAATATAATTGTTCCAGTAATACGATACCATAAATAGTATAATAAGTAATGTGCAAAAAATGTCAGGGCAGTGTTGAATTACTCAATAATGGTCTATATTTAAAGGAGGTTAATATTTACAGAAGATATGAGGAAAACCCTGGACCTTGGGAGTTGTGGGTGATCTAAGAGTAAATCCATGGGTAAAACAAGAGCTGCAGAAGCTAACAGAGGTGCCAATTATAAAGATCTAGGCAGAAAAGTGAGATTTATTTGTGACACTGTGAGTCAAAAACTAGAAACACCTGACTACAACAATAAAGTTTAAACGCAGAGTAAGTAATACAAGTTGTAATTATCTCCTGAGTATCTTGCTGTCAAGCACAGCTATACATGACAGAGATGAATAGGGCATAAGGAAACTAATGTGAAATGACAAAAGTTGTATTGATACCAAGAGTTTTTTTAAAATTTTTTACCCAGATCATACTTTTTCTCTGATTGAAATGAAACTGTGGAAGTTTTTCAGTTGATCCAAAAATAGGAGAATATTTTACTTGTGAGAAAGTTAATGGCCACTTTGGGATGTCTTGAATCTGTGGTGACAAGACATCCAAGAGAGGATGTGTATATAAACTCCTCAAAATAACAAGAAGAATTTATAAAATAAGTTGAGGGTGAATTTGTAGATCTAGGAAGCATGTGCACAGGAGATAGCCATGCAAATGAATGAGGTGGCAAATGGTCAATTATAGAGAAAGGAGAAAAGGAACAAAGAAAAGACCTGGAGACCACTTGTATATAGGAAATGACAAAGGAAAAAAAAATTATTTTGAAGGGCAACAAAAATGTAGTTAAGAAGAAAACTACTTGTGTGGTACAGCATCATGGAAGCCAAGAGAGGTGGTTCAAAAATAAGGCAGTGGTCAACATAGCCCAGTGCTGCAGAGATATCAAAAAAAAATCAATGCTATCTGACCCAGTTAACAGTATAATGAAATATTGGCAAGATTTATAAAGAACAAGTATAGAAATTGTATGCATGGTGGATTACCAAGAACAAAAAAGGATTTAAAAGAACCTGAAATTTTATAAATTTTTAAAAAATTTTTGATGTTGAAAGAAAGAGATCCCATGGCAGCTTGAAGGAACAAAAGTGTTTAGGTCACAAGTCAGTTTTATGCAAGTGCACCAGTAGGCACAGGGCATAGTAACCATTTAGAAGGAGATATTGAGTGAAACATGCATGAGGGAGATGAAATTATTCCTTGAACAAGGTTCTGGATGAAAGAGGAGGAGATAATACTGTTCTAGGCACCTAGACAACAATTGAGTGAATGAAAAAGGATTAACCACAGGAAAGGGAAAAGACATTAACTCCTATTTGTACTCTCAGATTTATTCCCCAAAATGTAGTTTTCAGTGGGTTATTGACTCTATATTTTATCTCATTGTGTACATATTTATTATGTATAAGTATGCTTGATACTATTTATATGAATAGAATACCCTTTTTCCGTATAAAAAAATTTAAGCTGTTGAAGTGAACTCTTTTCTGCCCATATATTTATTGTCCAAAACTGCTTCAAACTAGATGTTGCATAATGGTGTGTCTCATCTTGAAATTGAGGACTCTTCTACTTCTCTGTTATCTGGAGTTAGCCAAACTGTGAGATTAAAGGCACAGTCCCTCAGACTGCCAAGTCTACTTAAGACTTGTGATTTCAACTGCAAGCAGTTAGGGTTCAACTACAAAGTTAGAAGGAATGGTCCACATATGACTCTTCTCCCTTCTGATACCAGCTGCATTTCCAGGGGTTTCCTAAGACCACCTTCAGGTACAGTAACTCACTAGATTCACAGAACTCTCTGAAACCTATTATACTCCTGATTTAAATATTTATTATAGGGAAAGGATACAAATTAGAGCAAGCCAAAAGAAGAGTCTTATAAGGCGGAGTCTGGGAGGGTTCCAAATACAAAGCTTCCATTGTTCTCAGGGTGTACTTCCCTGCTGCCATCAATGTGTGATCATATATATATATATATATATATATATATATATATATATATATATATATATATATATATATATATATATATATATATACAGTGTCAACCTGGGAAACTTACTCAGACTTCAGTATCCAGAGTTTTATGCTCCATAATTACATAGGTATGATTGATTGCTTAATTGCCCATGTGGTTAAACTCAATCTCCAGTACCCCCTACACCTTCCAGGAGGGATGAACTGGTATCACATGGTCGAAAACCCCAGCCTAACTCATACGACCAGTCTTTCTGTTGTGGCCAGCCCCTACCCTAAGACTATTAGGTGAGGTCAGCCTCAACCTGAATCATCTTTTTCCCATAAACTACTAGGTGTGGTCAGAGGGACTCACCTTGAATAACAAAGACACTCCTATCACTTACCTTATGGAATTTCAAGGGTTTAGAGGTTGCCTCTCAAAAGCCAAGGATAAAGACCAGACTGCTTTGGGTAAAGCTAAATTCTTTAGTATATACTTTTCTAACATGTTTTTGAGTTGCCTTTTCACCAAAGTTTTCCAGCCTTTGTTTCTAATCCAGTTGGGTCCCAGTAGTATATGTATATTAATACTTACTTGTTTGGAAAAAAATAACATATCCTGTGTCTTACAATAATGCCATTACTATGCCCTTATATGTGTGGCCATACATATATTTCTATTGCCTTCCAGTTGTTTTTGCCCAATAAATTACCACAATTTCCTGAAATCTTTAGTCCTAGACATTTTTACTGTTATTCCTTCCTTTCCCTTTTCCCTTTACAGCTCTCGTTAAGTCTGTAGTCAGACAGTTTCAACATATACTTGTGAGATGTTCTTGAAAATGACCCAGCTATTTAATTTTATTCTTTTTTTCTATATTTTTTCTCTGTATTACATTTCTATCTGTATTCTATGTCCAGTATTCTATATGTACCCTATATTATGTATTCTAACCCAAGTCCCAGTCTTCTAGATTCAGAATATACCATCTGTGCCCCTCAAATCCTTCTTTTGTCAGGGTATTTACAGTCACCAAAATATTTTCTATCTTTCTGATTCTTCTTAACGGCACTTTTCTAGTAGAATATTTTTCCTTTGCCTCTAATGATTTTATGCATTATAAAAATTCTAGATTCCATGTAATGTGTGTGCAATCAAATGGAAAAACAAAGGGTTGCCTTCAAAATTCCAAGGCCAAGTATGTGACTATTCATTTGATATTTGCAAAGTACTTTATCAATAAATGTATTTCATGTTATTTCTACTCTCCCTATTTAATGATTTTCTGAAGAAAATTATTGATAAAAGGGCAAGTAAATGTTAAAAATGTATGCATATTTTACAAATTCTTTTAAAGTAAAAGAATGAGTCAGCATTGTAATTTCTGAAGCCACAATTGGCACAGTAAATCAAACCTGAAACTACCTGTAAGAAGGAACAGAAGAATGATTTGAAAAATATGTCACAAAAGTTTGGATTATACATTTGTTTTCCAGATAATATTTATTTAACAAATATCCAGTGCAAGACATCACGCTAGACTCTGAAAAAGAATTTTTTTTAATTTAAAAATAGTTTGCTTACGTTATCGTCCTCTGAAGAAGCAATCAACACTACTTGCTTTCACTTCCATTTCAAAAACACATCACTTTTAAAATCATTGGTTAGTTCTTTGTTGATATCCTTAACTTAATCAGTTTCTCTTCAACCATGGATCTTTTGGTTTTCTCTCTCCTTTTCAAAGCACTGAAGAAGAAAATCATACACACATGCACACACCCCTCAGTATTCATGGATACCTCTCTACATTCAGTGTGTCCGCCTGGCCCAAACTCCTTTAGAACTGTGTTGCACTCTAAGGCTCTTCCTACCCAATTCTCCTTTCTTTCCCTTCTTGTTTTCAGAGGTAGGAGACTTGAATCTGATGCAAAGACTCTCCCTGCCTCCTCTTGCTCCCTCTTCTTTATGTTTCACTGATGTTTCCAATAAGTCTCTTGTAGGTTTAACTCTGTTTTGGTTTCTGCTTCTTGAAGAACCTAAACTCAATCGTTGTTCTGAAAAATGAATAACCATAAAATGTTTTCAAGTGCATGGGCAAGGATAAATGATCTCTACTGTCTTTTTGTTTAAGCATAAAAACATTCTCAAGTCTCAACCAACTTAAAAATCATTTAAAAAATTTCTCAGCTTTATGATTATCCTGTACATAACAGTCTCCTTCATTCATAGCCAAATTGTAAAGGTTAATTCTTATTTGTCTCAAGTTCAGTGTCACTGCCATTTATTTAGGGCAGCTATCTAGTTACAGTCACGTGATATTAGGAAGAGGGTGAAGAAAGATGTTCCAGAAAGCCACACATACATCCACCTATGAAAAACCAGGTTTGGTTTAACTGCGTAGTGATTAGAGTCGAAAAAGTTAGTGGTTGGACTTCATTAGTAGTTGTTGATACCTCCACTGAAGTACCTATGATCAGACTGAATTTGACAGTCATTTATTTCTCCTTCCCAATAGGTTGAGAGTTTCAACAGGATGTGAAATGTGTCTCTTGTCTCTGTAACTCTAGATCCTAACACAGTTATAAAGAGATCAATTGATGTTAGTTGAATGAAAAAAAAAATGACTAAAAACAGGAAGACAGAAAAAAGTAGAGAGGAAGAGAAATAGTATGTTTAGTCGTGAAAAGAGTGAACAGAAATTTTTAAATGAAAGACAATTAGTTCCAAAGGTGTATCCGTAGATAAATAAAGACAAAGAAGACTTATAAAGGGAAGAGTTCAGTGATGTTTAGGCGTAATTAGAAAAGATTTTCTGGTAGAAGCAGGACTTAACCCAGATTTTGTGGGCATAGGTGGACCGATATGAATGACAAGCCAAGTGCAGGGCTTTTAGGTAAAGGTAAAGACTTGAGCCCCATTTGAAAATGGCATGCTTAAAGGAAAATGAGTAGTCCAGATTTGACTAGAGGATGCAAATGGGAATTATTCTATACTCTATGGTACTGTAATCTTGGTTTTGATAAAGACATTAAAAATGTCTTGGTCTAAGTGCCAGCCAAGCAGGCCGTTCTTAGCAAGGAAGCATAACCATCTCATCCCCTAAAGCATAGATCCGTTACATATCTGTTTATGTATTGTTTGCCTGAAAATGTGATCTTCTCAGACCTTTTAGAACATACACATGCAGGGACGAGGGAGCTGATCATCTCTCCCCAGCCATTTGGATTAGCTGCATCAATACTGATGATCAAAAGACTGAAGGGGTTGTGGCCAGATCACTCTCAAGTCCATCACTAGGAAAGAATTCCCTCTACAATGAATCTGAGATGAGAAATACCAGCCTCTATACAGTTGCAAATGACATAAAACCTATTTTTATAAGCTGTGCATCATACTTTGGAAGGGTATTATTATTGGAAAAAGAGAAAATTGGGAGTTGTAAAGAAAAAAAGACATTCAATTGTTGGTAGAGAAGAAGTAATAGTTATGCAAAACAGCTTAAAAAGATAAAATAGTAAAGATCCAGGACCTTAGAACTGTACTTTTAAATATTCAGTAAAGCTAAAGATATTGAGCTAAGCATGCATGTCTTGCTAGATTTTTCCTGATCTATCAAGGAATGATCTTTTTAAATCTAAATATCCAAATCCAATACCCAAAGTACTTGAAAAGAGACTGCAGAAGTCCCTTTCACTCATGTAGATGTTTTCCCCCTTTGTAGAGCTGAGATAACTTTCCTAATAGATATTAACCTGAAGTGTTTCCATTAATGCAGAGACTTAACTGCAACACAGGCTATGGGAACTAACAGCTACAATTATTATCAATTTTTAATTCATGTTGAGACAAAAAAAACGTTTACTAATATCTTAGTTTGTTCTCTGGAGTCTACAGAATAAATTTAATTTGTCTTCTACATGACAGCCTTTAAATATTTCAACAGAGTTACTGTGAGCCCTCTTACTCTTCTTTAGGCAGAACATTCATCCTTCTAACACTTCCACTGATGACATTTAGTTTATTAGGTTATTAAATCAGCCCCCCAAATTTAAAACAATTCTCAAGCTAAATTCTGGCCCGTATGAAATAAAGCGAAGTTATTTTTCTGGACACAAGAATTATATTAACTCTCTTTGTGGGTAGCATCATTTCACAAAGATGCTTAGTAAATTTAGAGTCAATTCAAATCCTATACCTAAAAAACAAACCGAAACAAAACACATATTGCTGTTCAACCAGCTTCTCCTCACCTGTAGTAGTGTTTTTCTTACCCACGTGGAGGTTTTCATATTTATCCTTATTAGCTATTAGCGTTTTTTAATTTTGGTTCTTCCTTGTAGCTTACTGAGAACTATCCGGACAATGATTCCATGCTCCATTTAGCACATTGGGAGCAAATAAGGTTTTGATCAACTCGCAAGGCTGAGTTTCATGAACAGTTTCTTTCAGGGATGCAATGTACAGGTCGAGATGAAGTATAGAAAAATTGGAGGCAAGAGGGCTTGTTAGAAAATAACTGCAGTAGTCCAGGTATTAAGCGAAACAGTCCTAGACTAAGATGCTAGTGGTAAGTAAGGCTATAAAAAAAAGAAAAAAAAAAGAAACAGTAAAAATGCAAATTAGCAAAAATAGTGGCTTACCAGATGTATGTACTAAGGAAAAGGAATGAATCAAAAAGTGACTGGACCATTACATTTTGAGTTTGGGTATTTAGAACCTGATAGTAAATATGACAGGTATATTGAGGCCCAAAGGAAAAGGGGGTTGAAAAGAAGGTTGAAGATTTTGACTTAGATATTAAATTTTAATTAATTTTGAAGTGATGGTGGTATAAACAATTAGAAATTTCCAAAGTACATATAGGTGATGGGAGAAGGCTGTTATGAGTCACAGAACTAAGGTGAATGCTAAAGGTAGATACTTAATAGTCATCTATGCAGAAATGATATCTGATTCTCGAAGAAGGGCTCAGAATCTTCTAAGAGCCATACATTTTATAAAGTTATAAACTCATGGCTACCAGAAGTTGTATACCAACCTAGGGAGAAAAATCTCAAGGAAGAACTATGAAAACATATGGAAGAGTTAACATTCTAGAAAGAGATGAATTGATACAGAACAGAAAATATTGAACTTGTCTTTCAAGTGTTCTGCTGATGGAGTTCTCTGATATTAATTTTAAAAGATTCAAGATAAACTGTAACCTCTTTTGTTACTTAAATCTTCACTAAGTTATTTCTAAAAATGGTGATATATTTGCCTTTACCTATTACTAGACCATTTTATTTTCAAACCTTTATCTTTAAGAGGTTGTGTATTACTATGCTCCTTAAATTCGACACTAATTTTAAAACAGTTTTTTGCTTTTTTAAATCTCAGTCCTGACACTCACAGTTAATAATCTGGATAAAGTTAACTGGACTCATTATACCCATATAACCATGGCCTAATTCGGAGCCAGTCCACATTTTGTATTCTCTTCCTCAGACTTCATTTATCATGATTTATATATGTATTGGAGCATTATTTATAAACTAGTGTTTGTGTCAGAGGGAAGAACAGAGTTTTGAGTAAAGAGTTTGTAGAGTATTATTATTGCTAAGTTCTTTATCTTTTCGCATCCCCATTTCTGCTTGGAAATGCTCAGCACATCTAACATGTAGAATTATAAGAAGATGACTTTCATGCAAAGACAAAAACACAATCTCCGGTTATAAGTTTATATTTACTGATCTTCACAAAATTACTTTCCCATATTTTTCTCCTAAGAGACCATAACATTCAACATATGATGCTTTGAAAATTCAGGTAAAGAGCAGCTGTTTGTGACTTTTTTTTATAATGCCATCTTATGGCTGGAAAACAGAAACACCCAAATAAAAAGGAATGCATAATAAGGTATATATGTATGGTTTCAAAAGGTCATGAAAAATTGATTATTTTAGTGTTAAAAATAATTTAATGCAATTATTTTAAAAGGAATTGATTTCAATACAGATTTAAATAAATAAAAAAGCATAATATAATTCAAAATTGATAAATGCCGAGCTATAATTTAATAAATATAAATGAAGATAATTCCAGCATTAAGATGCATACAGAACAGATGAGGTTGAAACTTTACTTCAAATGGAATTATATGCCTCTCTGGAAAAGTTTGTGTATTCCTTAGAGAAGAGTAAAAATACAAGGGAGTTTATAAACTGTTCTGTGTAATGAGAACAATATTTCGTGTACTGGCTAGAAAAAAATCCCATTGAAACTAAGATTCTCAAATGATAATAAGGAATCAATGTGAAGTTTACATAATTTGAGTTACAGTTATACAAATTATACAACAGTGATGAAAGCTATTCTTGAAAGTTTTTAGAACAATTTCTGATATTTCTTTAAGATTATACATTTTATGCAATTAAAAAAATATGCTCATGTTTTAAATGTTCATCTGCCATGAAGAGTAAACATATAGTTAACCTACTTAAACTAGTGATAAAATGATAATTGGTTTATAAAATAAATATGCACTTATATTTTCAATATTGTTTCTGTAGTCAAAAGTCCAACCTTGCAAAAATGTTTTTCCTTAACCATATTGAGAACTTAACCATTAGTTTTACATAATTGGAGATTTTTAATGTTTTGCTGTTTGTTTATTTAATAGGTATAGGAGATGCTCAAATTTAATTTTTCTTGGTAAATTATGTTATTACTAATATCTAAATTTTTTTATGCCTCACTATTTTTGCATTTACTGTAACAGCAGGAGCAGTAACTTGAGCCTCCTTTCTTTGATAATGTCATCAGTAATTTTATAACTTAGTTTTAGTATTTCTCATGAGACTGGTAATGATTATTATTTTATTGGTGCAACAGATCACAATGTCTAAATGTTGTGGTTACCCAATATTTACTGAAGTTCCCTGTTATACAGTCTATAAATATAAGTAATATTAGTACTATTCATTACTTTTCAAAATTATGAAAATACCCTTCAATGTTTATCATTTGAAAAAAAGATGTTTATCATTTGAAATAATAAGATAATGGGAAAAGGACAGTCTTTTCAACAAATGGTGCTGGTAAACTGGATATCTACTCTTACTTATTTCCGTTTGAGCTATAAGCAGAGCAAATTAGAACTATTTTCTAGAATCTGGATGACTTTCCCTCTACCTCAACCCAAGTGATAGTCTGTCCTGGTTGTCTGGCACTTGTTTACCTTGTTAGAGATAAAACATTCCACAGGGTTCCACGTGGTCACTTGTGACTCACAGAATACTGGAAACCAGAGGCAGAGCTGCTGTGCCTTCAGAGCCATGGAGGGCCTGCTGACTGCCACAAAAATATCTTCCAGTTTGTTCTGGGGCCCTGTGCAGGGCTCTGCTAGTGTTGTCAATTCATGAGACATGTCTCAGGTCTCTGGAATATTCTGGTATTCACTGCTATGGTGGTTTTTATATTAAAGAACTAACATACTTCAAGATAAAAATGCTACTCTAAAGGTTTTCTGCCTAGGTAGAAGTATGAAAAAATCTGTGAGAAGATTGAACTAATTATACAAGCCTATGAAGCACTCAAGTTGCCTCTGGTGGGGGCCAACACTCCAAAGTTATAAATGCTGTGTTAGGCAGCACTTAAAAATATGAACAGGTCATCACTTTAGGACACAGTAGACTTTCTCAAAAAAAGGAGAGAAAAGTGAGCCCCTACACTTTCATTTCATAGACTGATGATGGTTTGTCTTCAAGGGCAGACAAAAATCACTCAAAGATGCATCAAAATCCCCCCATCCCCAATGACTAATGGAAAAAGCATTTTGAAAGCCTTTCAGACCAATGTAGAGCAACTTTAGAAAAAAATAATGGAGGGTTCAAATGAAAATACTCATCATATGGAAAGTCTGCAGCTGGTTGCTCAAGAAAATGCAGGATGGAAGCAAAGAGTACAGGAACTGAAGGAACAGAAAGAAATGCTTGAAAACTGAAAATGTGTGAGGGAAACACATTTTGTGGTAGAGAGGCTATAAAAAAATCTGTGACTGAAGCCATGCTGAATATGATAAGTTTGCCTGATCTCTTTAGAGAAGATTGCATGGAGAGCAATTTAGAATTAGAGGAAAAGATTAAATCAGAAGATGGAGTTCACCTAGAGTCAGGATTTGGTTTGAAGAAACTTATTGATGATGTTTCCTAAAAAGAAGAGAGAAAGAAAGAAAGAAAGAAAGAAAGAAAGAAAGAAAGAAAGAAAGAAAGAAAGAAAGAAAGAAAGAAAAGAAGGAAAGAAGGAAGGAAGAAAGAAAGAAAGGAAGGAAGGAAGGAAAGAAAGAAGGAAGGAAGAAAGAAAAGAAAGAAAGAAAGAAAGAAAAAAGAAAGAAAAGAAAGAAAGAAAGAAAAAAAAAAAGAAACAGGAATTCCCTGGTGGTCCAGTGGTTAGGACTCAGAGCTTTCAATGCCATTTGATCCCTGGTCAGGGAACTAAGATCCCGCAAGCTGAACAGCAAGGCCAAAAAAAAAAAAAAAAAGAAAGAAAGAAAAAAACCCAAGAAACATCCAGAAAATTAGGTGAAGAAAATCAAATGAATGAAGAGTGTACAGGAGAAATAAGTCTCCAAACTGAGCAAGTATCTTAAGTCTGAAAATGCACAGCTTGAAAGTGAGATTTAGAAGCTTCAAATGAAATGTCAAATACTGCCTGAAGTATGAAAATGGATTGCAACTTCAGAGAAGATCAAATGAGGAAGAAATTCACTGCTTAGACATAAAGAAGAAATTTCCCAAAGTGTGTAAGAACATGAACTACACATATTTGAAGGGGAACTTCTACAGGAAGATGGCCAAAGACATGGAAAAAGAATTGTAAAGAACCATTTTCTTCTATCAAAACCAGACTCTTTTCTATGAGGAAAGAGTTCAAGAAAGTTGGATGGCAGCTCTGTTGATAGAGAGAAAGCTTAGCAATCAAAGAAAAGATACTAGTGAAATACGAGTTTAAGTTCCAGCCTTTTTCAAGTGAACCTTTTGCTCTTGTAATTCCACACACAGCCCACAGAGGCCTGCAAGTATCAGGGATCCCCTGGATCATCAGGCCCCCCCAGGAAGAAGAAGGGTCACTCATGCTGGAAGGGCACAAGGATTCAGGGTCACATGCAGGTTTAATTCAGCTTTCACAGTAGCTGACCCTGGACAGCCATGATGACAGCATATTTGCTTGTGTTTTCTCTCGTTAAAAGTAATTTTGATTTATATCTTTAGTTTAACTATCCTTATTTAATTGATGCTATAATTGCTCTTACTGAGTTTTGATAGTAGTATAATACCTAAGATAATATTTTTCAAATACAGATTTGTTTAATATAATTCTATGAATACATTATTTCCACTTCATTGTTCCTTCCAGAATTAGATAGTATAAGTATTATATTTTTATTTAAATTAAATAACCACTATTATTTAAACCATCATTGAAATTTGACATGGATAGAGACATTTGAAACAAAGACCATTTCTATTAACAACAACAACTTACAAAAAAAGAAGAAGGAGTATAAACAACAGACCAATCTATTTGGATCCTTAAATTGTACATTAGAAGCACATTCTACTTTCCACAGAATTAGCCACTAATAATTACAGAAAATGGTAGTATTTTGCCACAGTAATAGTAGGTAGATTTTTGAAAATTAGATAAATTCAGTTATGAGTTCAATTCCTACCTACATTTATGCTCCTGTTATATAACTACACTCATATTTGAAAGGACAACAAACTCAATAGGTTTACTCATTTATTGGTCACCTCCTTTATAGATTTTTGTCTTAGGTTTTTTTTTTTTAATTCTGTATAGGGTATTGTTCTTCATATTTTACTTTTATGTGGGTCACAAAAGAATATTTTTCTTAATAAAACTTTGAAGCACCTAATATAAAAAAAATCCATCAACTTGTTATTAAATGTATGAACTAGGAGAGCTGACCAAAGCAGTGAAACGGAATGTCAAAACATATTGTGACTTTGCAATATGAGCCCAGGAACTCACCAGAGGTCCTCCTCTGGACCAATTCATCTTAAAATGTGCACAGTTTTTCAAGTAATACCTCAAGATGCCAATGCCTGTACTAGGAGCTATGATCAAAAACTGTAAATCTTTTTGTCACCATGAATTGTACAAAGTAATCAATCTCAATCCCTTGGGACAAGAACCTTGCAAAAAAAAAAGAAATTGTGTTTCAACCATCCTGAAGGACTAGTAAACCATTTCTAAATTGATGTCTAATGTTTACATATATATGTGTATATATACATATACACTTATATATATAATCTGTTCTGATAATGTAATGAATAATTTAATGATTTGCTAGAAACCATGTTTTCAGCATCATTACCTCACAGTAAACATACTTGAAAGGCTAAGGTGAAACTTTACTTTTTGAGATGTTTTTGCTTTGAACTAGTAGTTATGCTGTGTTTGACTTTCTGTGGTACTATATTTTAAGAAAAGGTGCATGAATTTCTTTAGTTTTTTTGTATATTCTAGAGCCCTACTAGATGTTAATGCCTACCTCATGCCAATTTTATATTGCTTGAGTTGTTTCTATGTGAATTAAATGACACTGTGTTCTTTAAATTTTAAAGATGTAGTTCTTTACGGCATATCAGACAGTGAAATTGAGTGGAAAGTGCATTGGACCAAACACTCCAGTGGGATCCTCACGTGTTGATATTCATACCTTCTTTCTCAAGGGAAGTTCTGCTTGTACCTAATTCCTCAGTAGTTAATACTGTACACCAGGATATCTGTGCATATTTTTTGGAACGCTTTTACACACAAAAAAAACTTGGCCATCTGAGTCAGTAAGGATTTCTTCTGACATCCAGTCTGCATATAACATAATATAGAAACATCTTAGGAGAGATCTTATTTTTGATAAGTCACATTTTGTGTTTTTGACAATAAGAAACTTAGTAGAAGCATTTTTATTAATGTAAGAAACTTAGATATTATCAAACACTCAAATGCATATACATCAGTTTGTTTATGGGAATATATATATTTTGACATGTACATATAGTCTTGTTTTTAGATTTCTGACTTTTAGAAGATTCCATATTAGCAAAGCATTTCTTATCATGCTTTTATCTACCCTAAGCTATCATATGTGTTTAGCAGAAAAGTGCTGAGCACAAAGGCTCTGCTGATATGACATGCTAAAAATGCATTTAATTTAAAAAAATCTTTAAGTATTGTACTTTTTGTCAAGTTCCGTAACTGAATTACATATTGTGTGAAAACTAATCAAATGTTCAAAAACTGGCCTCGGGGGCTTCCCTGGTGGCGCAGTGGTTGAGAATCCGCCTGCTAATGCAGGGGACACGGGTTCGAGCCCTGGTCTGGGAAGATCCCACATGCCACGGAGCAGCTGGGCCCGTGAGCCACAACTACTGAGCCTGCGCATCTGGAGCCTGTGCCCCGCAACGGGAGGGGCCGCGATAGTGAAAGGCCCGCGCACCGCGATGAAGAGCGGTCCCCGCACCGCGATGAAGAGTGGCCCCCACTTGCCGCAACTAGAGAAAGCCCTCGCACGAACCGAAGACTCAACACAGCCAAAAATAAATAAATAAATAAATAAATAAATAAATAAAGTAGCTATAAAAAAAAATTAAAAAAAAAAAAAACTGGCCTCCACCAGTTGAGATGTAAAAAAAAGCATGGAATTTTACATGGAAGTGGAAATCAAATTAATAATTTTAGTTAGGCCTATGTATAATATATATTTTATGTATGGATATATGACATGCATATTTTAAATACAGATATAAGTAATCAAATTTTTAAATATAGATTACACCTTTGTTTATTGTGCTAGTTTTGAATTCTTTTATTTAGCTTGTAAGCTTGAGTTTGCCTTGGAATTTTAAACTTTTGAAAGAGTCAAGAATTTTTTTTGTAAATTTTACATGTCATCATCATGCCATCTCACCCTTTTCCCTCTCTTCATTCAGCATAGCATTCTTTCTCTGTAAGATGTCTGTCTTGTCCATTTCATTCCATCTTCTGGCCCTTATGACCTAGTGATAATTTTAATGATTACATACAAATTCGTCTGTTGCATATGTGTGTGTACATTCTGTCTTCCTCATAAGAAACAGTCAATTACGAAAAGATAATTGGGTATTTTTAATAAACTCAGAGTTTGAAAAAGAGTAAAGGAGAAGCGTTAGGAAGGATATTTTCATGGTTTATGCTGGAAAACACATCCGATGATTATGAGAGTTAAGTATTTTTTTGGACTATTTATTTGATTGTCCCAAACTTTCTACAAACCATAAATTTCTATATATTTTAGGGAAAAAAAGTCAACCTTCAAGGAAAATCTAAGTGAAGATAACCTTCTTTTAATTCTATTTTGAGATATGACTGCTTGAGTTAAATATTTCTAAAATATTCAATATAAAAAATATAGAAATAAAAATACTTCTAAAAGTAAAAGATAAAAATAAATTTTAGGACATCTGCATAGAGTAGATATTGATGGCTTTTTCTTTACATATCTTGAGATTATAGTAAGATAAACATTGTAAATGTACAAAATTTGCTATCAGGCTTGCTTGCTTGCTTTGAATAAAATCTTTACTAAACTTCAGCTCTTTCAAACTTTGTTACTGCCAAGATCAACGTGGGAGAAAATGGTTTTGACACATTTTGGAGTAGTAAAAAACACTTTAGCAGTTTGCATAGGTCTTCTTATATTAAGTTGTATTATATGTGATAGACATATAGAATGTATTGGACATATGCTTCTGTCATGAAAAATTATAAGAAGTAGGACTGATTTTAAGATATAGCTAACTGTTGAATAAATCTTTAATGCAAATGTTTAGACATCTTCAGTAGTTAAATATGTAATACTAGAGAACCTGAGAGACAAATTAGAGTTTTGGGTTGTGTTGCAATTGGTCACTCTGAAAGGTCTATCAGAATACAGCATCCATTTAGAAAATCCTTAAGTATATTTTACTTAAAATCTCTTTATTTCTTTATACTATAAAAGCTTTAGTGACCTGACCTAGTATTACTGATTGATAATAATACAAATAAATTAATTGAGTCACTACCCTGTTCCTAACACTGTGCTAAGAGATTTCTACTGCTATCTCATTTTGTCCTCATGGCACAACTATTATTATCCTGGTACTGCAGCAGGAGAGAATGAGAGCCAGAGATGGGAACTAACCATCCATGGTGCCCTCTACAAGTGGAAGGGCAACTTGAACTCCAGTTAGTCAAACATCAAATCTTTAATATCTCTGTGATATTGCTTCTCTGACTCAAATTTCTTAACAAATTCAATAATTTATTTTTTCTCAATGTTAGCTTGACATGAATTATGAAACTAACATTCTTTCATAAATTGAAAAGCCTTTTCTGAGCTAGCACTTACTAAAAGCTCCTACGTTTTCAAGTAGAATGAGATTCTACATCCCTGACCTCTAAACATCCCTCTGTATGGAACATTGCACAAAATATAAGCCATTATATATTGAGAGAGGCATTTCAGGCCTTCACAGATAGTTTTAGTAGTGAATAGACTATAAAAAAACACTTGCAAAAAAGTCTTTGAAATAGTTTATTTTGGGGAACCATCCAAGAGACACTTTTCTATCTATTTGACTAAATTTGTATTAAGCTTTGTTGCTGTATTGATTATACAAATGCTGCACAATTGGATTGCATCATCTCAATTCCTCTGTAAAGTTCTTTCCCTTAGAACTTCATCATGGCCTTTGATTTGGAGAAGAAGCAATACCAGGAAGTTCTGTTTGAAGAATATTTACTAATTATCTGAAATTTTTACTAAAAGATACTGTCCATTTTTGTATATATAATTAAAATTCATTTGAAAAAATTCCTATAAAATTGGAGAAATATTCTACACAAAAATATCTGAGCTTTCTTTAATTGAACAATAATTATTCAATACAGTGTGTACTGCTTTTTAATCTTACCTCTGATAAAATTCAAAACCAAATTTAATATATAGCTATAATAATAACTGTTGCCATGTTTGTTTGCATTATTGTTCTCTAAATGTCAGAACAATATACTTAACTACCTAATTGAGTTCTCCTCATGTCCGAGAATGAACTCATTGATGTTCTCCTTCAAATCTGGTCCTCCTCCAATGTTCTCTGTCTTAGTAAATAAGACTACCTTCTATGTACATACACATCATCTTGAAACCACTTTTTTCTTCATGCTCCATCATGAAGCTTGTCCATTTGACCTCCTGAATATCATTCACAATTTTCTACTTTTCTCTCTTTAGAACTGTCATTTCTTGACTGATCTACACCTATCTTACTCTGGTGTTTCTATGCCACCTCTTTTTTTTTTTTTAACATCTTTATTGGAGTATAATTGCTTTACAATGTTGTATTAGTTTCTGCTGTATAACAAAGTGAATCAGCTATATGTATATATATATCCCCATATCCCCTCCCTCTTCCGTCTCCCTCCCACCCCCCCCATCCCACCCCTCTAGGTGGTCACAAAGCACTGAGCTGATCTCCCCGTGCGATGCAGCTGCTTCACACTAGCTATCTATTTTACATTTAGTAGTGTATATATGTCAGTGCTACTCTCTTACTTCATCCCAGAGTGGACATATCCAGTGCACTAAATATAGCTGGGAGAATCAGAGTGACTGCCCATAGAAGAAAATACTAACCCTAAGTGTTCAGTTAAATGAACAAAAAATGCATAAGAGTTTGAATGTAAAAGCCAAGAAAGTAATAGTTGAAGGTGACTCTAACATAGTTCTGGAATAGATGACAAAAATATTTTTTTAAAGTTCAATGTATCTTTTTCATGGACCAGTTATTCCATAATTTCTGAATTTGATATGTTTTGAATTTTGAGAAAGTAGAAGAGATTAAATAGAGTAGCAAAATACTTTTTAAAAAATGTTTTCTACCATACAAACTACAGAGATATCACCCTTGTTTTCTGCCATCCAACCAGAGTTAGATTGTCCATAATCCTAGTCTGAGATGCACCCACATAACAGGTGTCTAAGTAATAGAGTTTTCCTCCTTGTTCTGAGCAGTGCATGAAGTAGGAGATGTTCTCTCTGCAGGGGACTGGGCCTTTTTCTGTCTCTTCAGAGCATCTGTTTTTTCTTTTTCCTTACATCTGTAGGAGCAAGCATATTTGAAAACCCCTTGAGGAAGTACCTTGCTCCAATTAGATGTTACCACAGGCTTATTTGGGGATATAGAAAAAATACAACTAATAGTCTTTCCATAGAGTTTAAAAATAAACAAGCACAAAATTTTAGCTAAAAGCCAACTTGTGGCTTTCACACAATTTGTGGCTTAATCCAGAGACCCACATTATAGAGACTTTAATGTTTGCAAGCTCCGCAGAAGTCCTTTGACATTTTAAGTTACAAATATTTCACATTATTCTTGGTAAAGTCCAAAATGCTTTTTCTCATCTTCCAGAAGAAGGGTATAACTGATGTTATAAGGTTTTACTTGGGGAAATGGAGACATCAAAATGGAATTCTCCTGAAATTTAATTATTATTAGCATCATATTAAGTACTGGGGATCAAATAAAGTGATGTTAGAGTTGAGTCCTAATGAGTTTCAGAGTTGAGAAGTTTGCTTGGTGGTTCAGGGGAGAAATGGTATTACAGAGATATAGTCAGGCGCCACATTATAAAGAAACTTTGTGCTATACCAGGAAATTTGGACTTGACATTACAATGTGATAATGACTCACCAAGGAAGTTAAATGGAAGAGTGATACGACAAGATGTAAATTTTGCAGGACTACTTTGGAAAGCATGGCAGAGGATATTAGAGAGGGAAGAGAATAGGGCAGGGAGACCTATTAATAGACCTTTGCCTTAACTTGGGTTAAATGTGATAAAGGCCACCGTGAAGAGCTAACATTAAATGCAGACATATTCATGAAATTAAATTGAGCAAACCTTGTGATTAGATGTGAAGCTGGCAGATACCTCAGAAGTTAGTTGGCACCAAATTTTCTGGGACAACTGTATTTTTTAAAAAACCCTCAAGAATTGATGATAGATGTGAGAGTGGAAAATGTGTAGATATTAACACCCTGTTTTGTTTTCTGAGCAGTTTTGCATATAAATTCTGCACTAGTGATGTCTCCTGAGTACTCTGTAATCACTCTTTTTCTCCTTTCAGCCTGCTGATTACTTCTCTTTGTATCTTCCCTATTTTAATCACTGTACTTGACAAGTAAAGGGAGAAGGACAAGAAGGAACCCATGTTAGTTACCAAGTTCGATCCAGCAATAAAAGGTGTAAAACAGAGCTATTCCAAATTATGTTCTCATTTCAAACCCCAGTTAAAATAATAAAGTACATAACTATGTGCATTTGTATGCATACCACCCCTGAGGCCCATCATATCCCATGATTTGTGAATTTTAATTCTTACCAAATGACTTTTAAAGAATGTTTATGTTTATTCTAGAGTCATGCTAAACTAATCTAGTGTTCTAGCATTAGGGAAACTTTTAGGCAAATGTACTCTTGAGCACTGTGTCTGATTTCACACATTTCTATTTTATACCTATTTCTTTTACTTTTTGATTATTATTATATGCTGATTTTTCTCATACAGCTTACTTTCAAATATATATGCCATTTTTCTGCAATGTGCATATGCACTATTATTAGATTGCCTTCATAATTTTCTATTTTCTATTTTAATCAAGGAAATTTTTAAATGGACTTTGCTTTAAAAAAAGAAATAAAACAAACTAGAAAAACCATATGATGTCTGATTTTGCAAAATAGTTAAAAACAGTTAACTCCATTGAGAACAAGTTGCTTTTAGCAACAGCCAAGTTATACACTGAAAAAGACCATCAGAGGGAAGGAGGAAAAAATGTTTCAAAATGACATTGAAGTACATCATGAATTAAAGCTCTTTGTTGGTGATAGTAACAGAAAAGAAACAAGTGTACAGAAGAAATATAATGATCATGATGAAGAACATATATTAGGAAAGGAAAGAGGCAGAACCACAAAGAAATAACAGCCTCAAATAACAGATCTAATGACCCACCTGAGAGCCAGTGGTATAGTCTGCTTCTAATGGCAGACCAAATTGTGTAGGCCAATAGCCTTATCAACAGCAATCCCATGCAAAGGATGCAAAGGTGTCTTTTTTCAATACAGTGGATAACTGTTCAAGCCATACTTTGACAGGGGCACCCTGAAGTACAATAATGCATTCTGCCTTTGAAAAATGTGTTACTGTAGGTTATATACAGTTTGACATGGTACCAAGAAGACATGCTGTTATAAACCGATCTTTTGTATGGTGGTGATAGAGTGAAAAAGCAATATGATTTAGAAAGGAGGTTACTCTAGGCGTCTTATTAGAGTATATAAAGGCTTAGGAAGCAAACATAAGACTCGGGAAAGATGAATTTGCACTGAGCTGCAATAAGATTCATGGACATGACTGGAAATCCCAACAAACCATGTGTGCTTTACCTGCTGGGTTAAATGTTCATAGAAACTTCAAAGTTTAGAACTTTGTAGTACTGGTAACATCAGTAAAATTTCAATATACTTTAGTGTGTTAAATTAGGTTCTGTGATTTAAAACATACCTATCTAAATAAGTGGAGTCTTTTTTTCTGAGAGAAACTAGTTACCAAATCGTGGATTATGATAAAAAATAACTGTAATAAAAAATATCAATTTCGATACTGAATGGCATCATAAAGATCGTTTAGGTCCAATCCAAGTGGTGTGTTGGTAAAGCCTAACAACGGGCTCTCTGGGGGTAAAAAGCCATGATTTGCAGCATTTACCAAATTCCATGGTTAAAATACTTCAACTATAAGGCTTCCCTGGTGGCGCAGTGGTTGAGAGTCTGCCTGCCAATGCAGGGGACACGGGTTCGAGCCCTGGTCTGGGAAGATCCCACATGCCGCGGAGCAACTAGGCCCGTGAGCCACAACTACTGAGCCTGCGCGACTGGAGCCTGTGCTCCGCAACAAGAGAGGCCGCGATAGTGAGAGGCCCGTGCACCGCGATGAAGAGTGGCCCCCGCTTGCCACAACTAGAGAAAGCCCTCGCACAGAAACGAAGACCCAACACAGCCAAAAAAATAAATAAATAAATAAATAAAAATTAAAAAAAAAAAAAAAAATACTTCAACTATAGCTAATTTCAAGATAAATTGGCATAACTGAACACAGAGTTTTGAGAAATTATGCATACAGTAGGCTCTTACAAGTCTGGTAGGAACCAGCTCCAGAACACCACAGAATTTAGATTGAAAACATCATTTCAAGAAAGATGTCATATCATGATTTTCTGTAAGAAGTTTACAAATAAAAGGGAATTTAGAATCAGAATAATTTTATTGAAAATGTGGTTTCTTAAATGAAAATCAAGAAATATTCCCTGGTGGCACAGTGGTTGAGAATCTGCCTGCCAGTGCAGCAGACACGGGTTCAAGCCCTGGTCTGGGAAGATCCCACATGCTGCGGAGCAACCAAGCCCATGCACCACAACTACTGAGCCTGTGCTCTAGAGCCCGTGAGCCACAACTACTGAAGCCCGCGCACCTAGAGCCCGTGCTCCACAACAAGAGGAGACCCCACAATGAGAAGCCCGCACACCACATCGAAGAGTAGCCCCCGCTCACCGTAACTAGAGAAAGCCCGCGCACAGCAACGAAGACCCAACGCAGCCAAAAATAAATAAATAAATAAAATAAATTTTTTAAAAAACACAGTAGATAAACTCTAGAATTTTAGAACTGGCAGAGTTTTTAGAGACAGAAGGTCACCAATCAAAACCATAAAATGAATTCTCTTCATGGCACATGACCAGTTTGTATTAAGACTATAACAGGTCTTCTAGCCCCAAGCTATTTCAATGTTCTGTTATGCTCTTGTATTATAAACTTAATGAAAAAGTCATAATTAAGTCAACCAGATGCAGTCTCTACTGAAGGGACAAGTGGAGCTGTAGGGGAGATCAGAAATATTCTTTACTGCAAAATTACTGTGCTGTTGAAAATAAAAAGGAGAAATACACAATTAAGAAAACGTGGTTGATAGTATGAAATTTGTTTAAGGTCACATAGTACAGGTAGTTAGCAAAATGCATCACACTACAATTATGGATAATTTGAGAAAGGGTAGTCATGGATTGCAAGACTGATATGGGTTTTCATTACTAAAACACTGATTTTTTTAATGTTATTTAATTGTCATTTCAAGAAAAACCTGAAAGTTTTTAAGCTAGTACAAAATTTTTTCATTGCTTTTTAGCAACAGTGATTTATTTTTTCTCAATATGTATAATTTATATAGGCACACATTCAGAAACAAGTATATTTTTCTTAGTTTGTGCATATGATTAAGGTGAAGAAAAGTACAGTTGTAAGAAAATAAAATGGGCAAAAATAGTGAAAGTGTTGATACAGGGGCTTCCATTTCATTCATACCTGCTGGTATGGAAACAAAATTCTGTGTTTCATAGATTCAGGTGCTGGCTAGGAGACTGGCTAGATATTTTGATAAATTATTGAATTGGCCAAAAAGTTCATTCGGGCTTTTCTGAAAAAACCGAACTAAATTTTTGGCCAACCCCAATAATACTTGTGATATTAGTGAATGATCATAGCTAATCATATCATGTCCTTTAAGACAATCTCCTCTAACTGTAAAAATTTGCTGATTAATTAACACCACAGTGAAATGGTCTTCAACAAAACCAAAAACTACGAGAGTCAACAAATAAAGTTGGGCTGCAGAATCTACTTAGGTAAATTCTTTATAAGGAAGAAAAAAAAGTCGAAAAAATTCGCACTTTATGGATATAAATTGTGGCCACTCAATGGTCAGAGCAACTATGTAGTTTTGATCTGTACAGTAAAATGTTTATTATATAAGTAAAATTAGAGTTGGGGGATAGTCCCCCCCAAACTTCGGAAGCATTTTAGGTTCTGTCTCTGTCCTCTCTTTCCCTGTTTTTTTCCCCTCTCTCTCTCTTCAACCTGTACATGTGGATTTTATTTTCTTTTTTTCTATCTAAGGAACACTGTGGAATCCCCTAGTCTCAGTTCTCTCTGCTGGCTAAGCAATCCAGGGGCAGCTTTTGATTTACATTCTTATCATAGAATTTTTTAAGCTGATAATTCTAATAAGCACTTTACCAGTTACCCTACGGATTTTTGCAACCATTTCAAGCTTTTCACATTTTCTATTCAAACTTTATTTTACATTGCCTGTCATTTCTCATATGTTTCTGAAACTCTCTTTCTGCCTCTGGGTTTTGGGGGAAAGAGTGGAGTGGAAGTGCTATTTCTCCTTCAAGCACCAGGTATTTGTTTTTATATTAGAGGCATACTTTTCCTGAGAACTCTATCAAGTTGTTTTGACTTGTTAGCTGAAATTCTTATTATTAGCCTGAAGACTTCATGTGTTCTTTAGTTTTGAAAAATAAATTGTGCAAAACTGAACGAAGCCGGTAAAGTGCAAATGCCTTCACCAGTTGACCAGGCAGTTTTGGTGTGTCATGAATTTGAAAGAACCTCATTCTGAACCACTGAGGGTTTGCTATATGAAGTGTACCTCCACTATAAAATCTTGTGTTTAACTATGTATACACAGATATCTTATCATCAGACATAAAAGCAGAGGTCTCCCTACTGGCTTTCAAAGAAGCTGGTGTCAATTTGCTTATACTTTCCATCTTCAGGAAATGTAGAAAGAGAGTTGTTTGGTACTAAACATTTGAAAACATTTACATATATCGTCCAAGGCCATGGTTTTCAAATTTGGCGAGCTTAAGAATCACCAGAAGTGTTTGTTTAAATGTATTTCCAGGGTCCTCTCACCCAGGAATTCCAATTCAGGAAGGCATGCAAGAGGACTGATGTCCAGGCTTTGCAAAACCTGGCCTAGGAAATAGTAAATTCAGTGAAGAAAAAAAATCTATCAGACTGTTCCACTGACTTTATTTTTTCTACAAATGAATTGACAAGATAAAATAGTTGATAAAAATAACTCCTCTAGACAGATTCTTCACATACTTTTCCTGTTTTTCAGATGATATTAGTGATAGTTTATTTTAAAAGACATTTAAACACACTTTACAGAATATTACTAACGTTGCACATTTTATAGCATGAGTTCATGAGAGCTATTAATTGCATTTCTGATACAAGCTATGTACTTCAAACAAAATTTTAGCCTAATGCCTTGATTTTAAAGTTATGATTTGTATACAAATAAGGGATTTAAGATTCATCTGCAGTAGGATCAAAGCCTGTAAGGGAAAGTTGTGTTGTCAGCTTCATACATAAATATATTAGAGTTTCTCTTAGGGATAAAGCAACAAGAATATTTAATTATTGCAAATTTGTGGGGGGAGCAGTGTATAATATATTATTTATTGTGGCATTTCATGCTAGATTAAGCAACATCATAGTAATGCCAGTGCCATTTAGAAGCTAAAGAATTAAAATAGAACTCCCCAAAGGACAGAAAATCATTATAAATCTTGCTATTTTATACCAAAATATTTCTTTGCTAAAATTTTAACTTTTCCTATATGTATTTCTTTATAAAACAGCTAGATGAACCATGCGCTGTGATATAAAATATTATTATTTTGTAATAGGAATGAAACCCAGATTTCTAAAATCTATTTTAAAAAAGTAGATACCTTAACGAACCTTATTTTCAGAGTTTTCTATATAATAGGAAATTCATATACTTGTAGCAAGAACTAAATATAATATTTAGAAATATTTTCATTATTTAATCATTTTTATACTTTTGATAATTTTTAAGTTAAATTGTTCTTTATTCACCAATAGGATCAAACATAATTATATTTATTAACTCACAATATTTTCTGTTTGAAAAGTTAAAATAGTGTTAGACGGAGAAGAACTTAGACCCATGAAAATAAAAATTTCAGTGTGTATCCTGCAGAGATATTAGAAAATAGGAAAATTTCACATACAATGATTTATACAACAGAGAAGGCTTATTGAACTGGGCCCCATGCATTTTGTAAGTGGTCTTAAATTGCCACTGCTTGGGACTTCCCTGGTGGCACAGTGGTTAAGAATCTGCCTGCCAATGCAGGAGACACGGGTTTGATCCCTGGTCTGGGAAGATCCCACATGCCGCGGAGCAACTAAGCCCGTGCACCACAACTACTGAGCCTGAGCTCTAGGGCCCGCAAGCCACAACTACTGAGCCCGTGTGACACAACTACCGAAGCCCATGCTCTGCAACAAGAGAAGCCACTGCAATGAGAAGCCCGCGCACCGCAACGAAGAGTAGCTCCCTTTCACCACAACTAGAGAAAGCCTGCGCACAGCAACGAAGACCTAACTTAGCCAAAAAAAAAAAAACATTAAAAAAAAAATTACCACTGCTCTTCAGGGCTCTGCTTTGCCCCTGATGTCCTGGTCCCAAATGAGCAATGGAAAGAAAGAAATCAGGGTGCTGCTTATAGCAGTCAATAACAGTTGTGTGGGGATCAGGGACAGGTCTTAAATATGAAAAAAAGCTTCAAAAATTATGCCTGCATAATTTATTTTTTCTAATTAAATAGTACTGTATTATATGATTAATAACACTGTATATACATATATATGAAATACATAAATTGAAAACCATCATTCATTAATGATTCTGAAGGTAAATATTGTCAGAAAAATGTCCTATATCCCAGGCAGTGTCAAAATCTTGACTATGCTAAGTTAATCTTAGACTAAGTTAAAAGGATAGTGAAAAGTAGGTTGAGTCTTGACTTGTGACTATCTCAGCTTTACTTTTCATTTGTGATTTTATTCAAATAAAGGCCCTGGTTATAAAAAATCTGTGATGTGCATTTCCAATTTGAGGTTCTGCATAAGATAATTAAATGTTAACCTACAGAAAAACATTCAATGGTGTAGATAATTGAAGAGCTTATAAAAAAGTTCATCAAATGCAGAAAGAAAACAGTAAATCTTTGAGTTTTCAATTTTAAAGTCATAAAAAGTTACATTTTATATCCATACATTCTTTACTAGCTATTGCATATCGCATAGTGTGTTTAGACAAAAATCAACATGGAAACTAACTAAATTCATTTGTTAAACCTGTTTGCAAACCCTGCCTTTTATTTCATTCTTGTTCATTCACACTGTACTCTGATTTCTCACAGTTCTGGAGGCTGGAGAGTCCAAAATCAAGGTGTTGAAAGGTAGATTTGATCTTCAACTTTCCAGATTCCATAACTGTGAGAAATAATTGTTTAAGCCACCCAGGGAATTTGTTTTAGCAGCCAGTGCAGACCAAGGCAAGTGGCAAGGTTCTAGAGCCTGAACCATATATTTTCATATAAGATTTACTGGAAGCGTTCTTTAGATTTCAGTAAAGAACAAGCATTAAATATCTCCTATACCTATTCCAAATGGATTTTAAACTGTCTTTACCAGTATAACATAATTTAAACCTAAGTCTTACCAGGGGATTTTTAAGGCAGTGAAATTATTCTGTATAATACTGGTGGGTACAAGTTATTATACATTTGTCAAAATCCATGGAGTGTACAACACAGAGAATGAACCCTAATGTAAACTATAGCTTTATTTAATAACAACGTATCAATATTGGTTCATCAATTGTAACAAGTGTACCATACTATTGCAAGATATTAAAGAGGATGAGAGATATATGGGAACTCTCTGTACTTCCCTTTCAGTTTTCTGTGAACTTGAAAGTATTTTAAAAAATAAATTCCATTAATTAAAAAAACTTGAGCCAGGCAAGTTTTGCTTATGTTACTTACGACGAGTGTCATAGGTCTATTTTAGTTGGGAGTTAGACGCAGCAAGTGATCAGTGTGATAAAATCTTCCTTATGGTCCTTTTACTGGCATTGTATTTTAGTCTGTATTCTGCCTAAAAAACACTTTTATGTAGAAGAAAAATACATGACTTGTTCATATTTCCAGTGAATTGAGTAATTCTTATAACAATTGAAACAGTCAGAAAATGAAAAAATAAACTCAGATGTAAAACTGAAACTGCACTCTCCTTCTCTTCAAAATAGCATTTGCAGTGGGAGCTGGGCATTACTGAAGTGGTCATAGAAAGAAATTCATCTTCTAATAATTTAGAAATAAAAGATAGTCACTATTTAACAATAGTAGAGCATTTAGGTTCTCTGTCTACACTTTTTCTATTATGACTGTGTTTGATCCACCTCCCTAATTTTTTAATCTTATTAGCTCATTTTGAGAGAAAGAATGAGAAGGGTTAGAAAACTAAGAGTGCCAAGATTCCAGAGAAGTACAATCAGTAATTTCATTGCCCACTATTTTAGATTGACCTATTATATAGATACTGATATTTCTACATTGTCAAGTCTGGCCTCACTCATGTAGAGCATCTATTCATCATATAATACTGACCACATGCTGTAAATAAAACATGGGCTAAAGATATGTGTCTCTTATTGTTATGGGCTGCTATTCTTTGGTTCTAGAATACCAAGTTTGAGAGGCCACTTTGAATCTTGAATATTGAACTATAGAGGCTTAAGCTGGATGGAATGAAGACTCACTTTTCTTCTTATGATGAGTGTCCTCTATTACCTCATGACAGATGCCACTTAGCATTCCCAGCTTATTTTGCATGTACCCTGTATAATTGCAAAAAATATATCTTACAACCCATTATAGAAATATGACTAGTACTACTGCAACAAATAATAATAATATAATAATAAACTGCCTTTTTTATCATTAAGCTTGGTATCTACTAAACCAGTGATTCTCAAACTTTGATGTGTTTTAAAAGCATCTGGAGAGTCTTCAAACCCAGATTTCTGATGTTCTGCATTCGATGTGCATTTCTAGCAAGCTCACAGAAGACGTGCCAGTGTCGTTGACCTCGGACCACAGTTTGAGAACCCCCATACTAAATCAAATCATTGATAACAAACCCTGCCAAAGCTTCAAGAGATTAAAAGGTTTTCATAGTGGGAAGAGAGTCCAGTTATGACAGTTAAGCATGTATCAAGATTTCTTCCTGAGATAGTTTTAAAAGAAAGCAGTCTAAGAAAGAAGAACTACTTGTTATTTAACATGTCTACATTGGTAGTCAGTTTTCTTTCAAACGTTTGCTGGACTAAAATTAGAAATAACCCCTAATGCATGCTCTTTGACCTTTTGAATGTATCTACTTACCCATGTCTAATATGGATAACATTTTCTGATATGACATTTCTCCCAATCATTAATCTCTAAAATATATTTTAAATTTAGTTCTACAATTTCATATTAGAAAAGAAAGCATTAAAAAATGAAAGACAGGACATAGGTGACTTTAATTTCCACAGCAAATATGTGGTAAAATGATGATGAAATTTGCAGGGTTTCTATTTGTATGTCCTTGGAAGGAAAAGAATTTATAGCCCAAACTACTTCTCTTCAAAGAAACATGCAATGTGTTTCATGACAAAAACAGGATCCTTTTTTTTTTTTTTTTTTTCAGGTTAGAAATTGTTAGAAATGGTTGATAACTGAGGCAAAATATTGAAAAACTGAACTAGAAAATCTTCACAGCTAGGTAAAGAGAGCCATAAAACATTTCTGTCAATCACATTACTTTAAACAAAAAAAGAAGAAGAAGAAATTAAACTGTGTTTCAAAGAAAAGGATGACACAATGAGGCGAAATGAAATTTCTTTGGTTTCATTTTTAATTTGTAAGAGTTAATGCTTTTCGTACCTTTGTTGGCTTATGATGTGTTGTATTGGCTTTCAGTTTTTTAAAGACAAGGTAAATATCTTGGGGTAATTTTGTGAACCACAGACCTCCTAACAGTTTTGATTTCACAGAATCTCACTTGCCATGACATTAGTAAAATATTTGTAATTTTTGTTGCTATTTAATTAGCAGAAGAATCAAAATTAATATACTCTTTACCCAAAGCATTGTATGAATGCCTGTCCATAATTTTAGACTTAGTGATTAGAAGATCAGACTCAAGGTAAAGATGAAATGCTATAATGTGACTTTGAGAAAAGGTGTATGCATGATCAAAGAATTGTAGACTACAAGACAGGCAGAGCTGAGGCATATTGGGGAATTTGGATGGGTTTTACCTCATGGGATCTGCTTTCAGTCCATCCTCTCTTATTACACTCTCCTTGCATGTGTTCCTGTTGTTAAAGATGGAGCATTTGTCATTAAAAGTAATCATCAGTTATTGCTTGTTGTTTTAATGTATTTCTGTATACAAGTGTTTCTATTTTTAAGAGTGTAGGCAATGTTTAGGAGCTAACTTAAATTACAGTTGTCATCTCTTCAAATTAATTATTTAACATGTAGAAATTAATTCATGCAGAAGAGTCATGTTTTCAAAGCCCAAGAAGGATGAGAAACATTTACTCTCTTATGTTTCTTCTCAAGTTGCATATTTGATTACTAAGAATTATTCTTCTGTGGTAAGTTTGCCATATGTCCTACAAAGATACATGTAAACTGATTACCTGTACCTAATGGCCTTGCATCTTTTCCTTTTCATTTCCAGTTAAGATTTTTTTTTTTGAAATTCAGCACAGTATTTGTGCTTTGTTGATGTGTACAGTATTTTGGTTCACTTGTCATATTTACTCACATATTGGTCACCATGCATAATTGCTGTACATATACTTTTGCATAGGTTATTTGTATTGAGTGGCTTACAAAACAAGAAAGAAAAGGGTGGCAATTATGCAAGTAAATATGGCATACAATTCCCTTTCTGTTTAACAAGTATGGTGGCATTAAGTATCAAAACAAAGACTCATTTAATCTATTTCTTGACATTTTCTGTTGCTATTGTTTTATTGAAAAAGTTGGAAAAAAAAAAAAAACCTAGACAGTTTGTTTTTCCTTATTTGTCACTGATAACTTCAGTTTGTGTCTTTGTTCTTTCCCTAAGGGACTGACATTAGAGTTCAAAACAAGTTTTTGTGTGTACATACATATTTCACTTCTACATTATAATTAAAAGTGTTATTTAATTATGTATTACAATCTGCATATATAAGACTTTCAGAATGTGTCTATAAATATGCATGAACCACATAGGATTGTGATAACAATTCACAATATTTTTAAAGTTTTGTAATTTGCTATAAAATCTCTTCCGAAAACAAAAATTCATTATTATTCCTGAATGCCAGAAGCAAGATTAATCATTTGCAATTAAAATAACATATCAGTCTTTTAAAATACTTCCATAGTATAGCTTCTTTCACTCCTACTTATATTAATGTTTAATGGGGCTATTCATATATAAAGATTTTTGCATATTTGTATACATTTCAGAAGTATATGACTAATTTATTAATCTTAGCTCATGTCTCTTTGTAAACCAGCAATAGGAAATGGGAATAAAGTATCACAATAGGCCAACCAAGAATAATCTAAATTCACCTCTGAGACTATGGAAGGACTCAGCTTTCCCTGAAGCAAATGGTATTAGGACAAAAGCATGTATTTTTTAGTCAGGAAACAGAATTTGGGGAGTGGCTATTGGACGTTTGTCTTAATTAGCAATGCTTTTTTTTTCACCAGAATTATCCTAGTCCTTGTGATTGCCAGTGACCTGAGCCTGATGTCACCCCTTTGAAGTTCAATAGCATGTAGCTCTCATCGCTATGCATTCTCTCCATCTTAGTTTCATTTACTGAATTTTAGATTTTTTGTATGAATCTAATTACAGTCTAATAATTTGCTGGTCTCTGCATCAGCAGATTTGACAGGTCTCAGACACTAATTCCTTTTCTGAAAATTTATACTTGGTCTTCCCTATCAGATTCAACTCTTGTCTTTTATTTACATGAGCCTGTAATATCTGCCAGAACCCTCTTTTAACCTTTTCCTGCCTTATCCTTTGTCATCCAGTTCCTGGTAGGAATAAAATCTGCTTGCCTGTACACTATGTTTTAAAAACACAAGAAAGAGAAATTATCATGATTATTATTATCATTATTATCATATTTTAACATGTAGAATACTGCCAATATGTTAACACAGCACTAGAGGATTTTTGTGAGAAATGTATTTTATTTATTTAGAGAAATTTTGAAATAAGTTAGGCTCAGGCTTTTAAAATACTACTCATCAGAATCTCAAAGTAGCATTTGTAATCTAACTGATTTGAGATTAAAAGAATATTTATTTTGTATTATATTTGAAACCATATAGAGATAGTAGACTCTAAAAAACAAAAATTCTACTTGGTAAGGACTTGAAAAATCATTTTATTTCATCTTCTTACAAAACTTGAATCTCCCTCTCTAATACCCTAAGTAAGAAAAATATTATTTTTTAAATGGCTCATTTTTATAAAAACGATTATACAAATGTTCCTCAATGTAAGAAAAGTTGAGAGTATGTAATTTGGCATTTATTAACATATTAAATGCACTTGGGATAAAACAGCTATTAATTCATGTCTGAAGAGATTCAAGTATTGCAGAAAAAAATCAGAAGATCAGACATTCCTAGTGGACAAAAGCTGAAAAAATATGGCAGTCAAATCATATATGACCCCAGATTACCAAAAATTTGACATGCTAGAGATGGGACATAGTCATGGTATGTCAGGGTTCTCCAGAGAAACAGAACATACACACACACACACACGTATGTATATATACACATTATCTATCTATCTATGTATCTATCTGTCTATCTGTCTTAATCGACAAGTACCAACACACAGCTAAAATAAAATAAAGGGCTCTCGTTCTCCTGCCATATATTCCAAACATTATCCCCTTTTGGGGGTGTCTAGGTCTGGCTTTCTAAATGGTTTTTAAGGTTGGGTCTGTCCTTCAAGGCAAGTGTTAATGTGTCCTATGAAATCCAAATAGGAAAATTGTCTAATTACAACAAAAATGTCTCAAATATATTTAAATGTGTAAATTCTCATGTTCTTACTGGGCAGGTGTGCTTTTCTTATGCTTATTTTAAAATCTCTTTGATTTTATATGATTTCTAATGTTTAAATTGTCACTTTTGTGACTAAAGTGGTACATACTAACCTATATAAAATATTTTTATAAACTTTTGAAAATAGTAATTAACATATTAATTAAAAAATATATTTCCCCAATATATGCTAGCCTTGACATAGTAATATTTTGGTAAAATTTGATAAATACTGTTTAATCTAAGATTCCATTTTTTAAGATCCACAAGATTTAAGAATAGCATTGCTAAGAGTGCTAAAATAGAAAAAAAAAAATTAAAAGTAATTCATTTGGAATTCCTCCAAATAAGAGAAACACATGTGTTATTGGGATATAAATGTAAGAGGTCACAAGCATACTCTGTTTATTCAAATAATAAGTTAGTACATTTCTAATCAGTACCTTTGCCCTTTGCCCCCCCTTCTCTATCAGGCATACTTAAACAAATTAATTCTAAGTAGAGAAAGTGATGTTAGGTTCAAAAGAGAATGTTCAGCTACAAATTACCAGACTTAATGATTCCCTCTTGGGAACGATAATGGCTAGCTAAGAGTTGAAGATGTACAGTGTTTTTGTCTTTTCTCATGCCCTGTTTTCAGCTTTTTTTTTTTTTTGAATCACCATGCACAGGCATAAAGCAGCAGAGATATCTTGATTTCAGACTATCTTTTTTTTAAATATCTTTATTGGAGTATAATTGCTTTACAATGTTGTGTTAGTTTCTGTTGTACAACAAAGTGAATCAGCTATAAGTATACATATATCCCCATATCCCCTCCCTCTTGAGCCTCCCTCCCATCCTCCCTATCCCACCTCTCTATGTCGTCACAAAGCATTGAGCTGATCTCCCTGTGCTATGCAGCAGCTTCTCACTAGCCATCCATTTTACATTTGGTAGACTATCTTTTAAGAATTTTGTGTAATAGGTTTTCCCAGTAAGTTTCTGTAAAGCAGAAAAAGTCTGGGGAAAAGATCCAGAACCTCCTGCTTGACCTGGAATGCAAATATAGCTCTCAGAAAGAAATGCATGAACATGTTAGGATTATAAAGAGGAGAAACTGAGATCATGTTTTTAATCTGTGATTTTCTTCATTATTTTTTCTAGAATTAGGCCTTTAAAATTTAATGGGCCTGGTCTTTGAAAATTATAATACTTCACCTTGCTTACCACTTTATTTCTAAGAGGAGAATGGTCCATGAAACTGTTTCCATGTTTATTATTAATTTATATATCTACATGGTATTTAATCTCCAGAATCATTGTTAGTGACCCCTAAAACCAATAATCATTCATTAAGTTGTAACATTACTCACTTATGTTTTAGAACTAGATAATACATTTGTAGCTACAATAATTTGGTGGTAAATGGCCAAATACTTTTGGAGAAATACAAAATAGAGAAACTACAGCTGACTAAATGGCTGGACTACGAATTAAATTGCATAGTAATTATAAGCAAAACATAGTAGCTCATTTTATCCAAGTCCAAGAATTCAGACTGTGGGTGGAATGTTGAAGCTGAATGTATTTTATGAGTCAAAATTATTTGATTAGAAGATCAAACAGTAGAACAGAAACTATCCACCACTCTCTTCCCTGAAATTTGTTTACTAGGTTCCAGATTTTTGATAGCTTGCCTTTTCTTGAGAGCATAAAATTTAATAGCTGGCCAATCAATCCGTTAATAGTCTAAAAGTCAACACTGTATGTCATAATTCCTTTTATCAAAGCACTCAGTTTTAAGAGTCATTACTTTCTGAATTCATACTAAAATATTAGGAAATGACACAGCAGGTATTGTTTGTGTCTGAAATCCTTCATTCGGAACCTAACAGCTCTATTATCAAATCATCCTTGGAAACCGCTGCTATCTTCCAGCAGTTTATGAAAGTCACAATAGTGCCAGCATTATCTCCAGCAAATAATTTCATGCAAAAACTTCTGTCATCAGATTGAATATGTTTAAATCTCCATGTAAAGGCTATTGAAAACAAGTTCCTACTAGTAGTTAATTACATTTTGCTTTGGTTAAGTCTAACATTGAGGAAATAATCATTTTTCAGTTCTTAGAGAGGAAACATGGAAACCTTTGTTTTGTACTTTGTGCATCTATAACTCCAGTGGAATTGCAAGATTTGCGATATGTCATTTGAAGCCATGAAGCAAGTTGTTTCTATTCTAGATACCTCAGGGGTAGCTTTTGTATCATTTCAGCTGCAGCTGGGTACTCACTCTTGTTGTTATTCTCATAGTGCTGCTCCATTAATGATTTCCAAGTCACTTTTTATAAAATGGACCATTATTAATGTAATGCTGGTGATTTCACTATTAAACATTGAGTGCTTTCTCATATTATAAAATTTATATTGACCATAAATATGTGTATAATTTATATCTACATTGATAAAAGTAAAAGGCACATGGTAAACAAATTCATAAAAAATGTACACTCTTACATTTAAATAGTAATGGTTAAACAACTTTCTCTCTAAAGATGCAAAAATTGAAAAAAATATATATCAGTTAAAGGAATGTGCATCATACAAAACTAATTGAAAGGCATTTTTTTGACAATCTGCATCCATCATACATTTCCATTGTCTGGTGGCCTTATGTAGTTTTTTTCCTCACGTTATTTTGCCCCTTTAGGTTACTAGGTTTACTGATAATATTAGGGGCTGTCTTAAAAGCTTAATCATGACAGATCCCCTATTTGCTGAATTGAAAAACATTTTCAGGGACATTAATAGTTAACTTCTCTGATAAACATTGCAAGCTCAGGGAGATAATTATTCCTTTGACTGAAAAGTTTTAAGCTCCTGATTTAACTGACTGTCATTTTGGCAATAAAATATCATTTGAATTTTGAAAAAACTTCATTAGAGAGTTCAACAAATGTTTCCTTTTGGTATGGAAACAGCAAATTTATAAGGAGAAGGTCCTGGATATGTGATCAGAAGACTGGGTTTGTGTCCTGACTCTGCCATGTTCCAACTGTGTTGTATTAGACAAGTCACGTAATCTCTTTGTGGTCAGTTTCATCATTTATAATATAATGATAACAATACCTCCTTCACAGTGTTCTTTTATGATGCAATGCTATATAATATATTAGAAAGCATTTTATGCACCACATGATGAAAGCAATTTCACAATTATAAATTATGTTACTCAATGCTGAGCGCCGACCTAGGACAAACAAAAGAATAAGACACAATCTTTTGCCTCAATGAGTAAGAAATATGCACAAATGACTATGCTAGAATACACTGACCATATATTGTTAATATAAGTATATATTTATACTTACTATAAACTTAGGTAAGTCACTTTAACATTTTTCTTGATGCAAGTTCTTTTTCTATAAAATGAAATGATTGCCTCCATTTTTGGCATGGACTCAGGATTAAATATCACTTATTTGCTTGATATTAATTAACATCTACTAAATGACCAATGTGTACCAAATACTGAGTTAATCACTAAAAATAAAAAGATTAAAAGTATAGTCCCTACATTCTCATTATAAAATGGGAAAGACAGATAAATTATAAAATGATTATAATCTAGGACAAATATTGGCAAATTATGCCCTATGGATCAAATCTGGCCCACTGCTTGTTTTTGTATGTCCTGAGAAGTCAAAATGATTTTTTACATTTTTAAATGTAAAGTGTAAAGTGTAAATTTAAACAGACTATTAGCCTTTCTGGGAAAAGAGTTGCTCGGTTTTGCCTCTAGTCCCGCGAAGCCTAAAATCTGGCCCTTTACAGAAAAAGTTTGTTGAGCTCTGATCCAGAATGATGATCAAAGTGAATGAAGTCTGAATAGGTGCTTTGTAAAGTAAGTTAGGGAAAATCTGCATGAGTATGTGATGGATCATGGATCCTGTAATGTGAATTAATATCTAGAGTTAAATAGACCGGAATGTGACTCTGTGTGTGTGTGTGTGTGTGTGTGTGTGTGTGTGTGTGTGTGTGTGTGTGTGTGTGTGTGATAGGATGGGAAGGAAAGCAGAGAGAATGTTCAAGTACGTGGGAGGTGAGGACAAGTCTAGAAAATTGCAGGTAGTTCAGGAAGGTTGGAGTACAAGCCTTTTATGTCCTGCCTGGGGGATTTTATCCTGAAGCTAGTGGAATCCAGTAGTGGGCAAAACAAGGACAAACCGATTATGGTCATGTTTTTGTTTTAGAAGGGACACTCAGAAGACAATAAAAATACTGGTAGCAGACTATCACTATAATCTAACTGAGAATTGTGAATAAGCAGATGGAGAGAGAAACAGAGACAGAGAGACTAGAAGGAGATAGAGAAACAATAGATTTAGAAACAGGAATGGTTTGGTGTTGCACCTTTGTGACAGCGAAAGGGGCTTGATGGGAAAACTCCAGCTGGTAAGAGTCCATGTAAAGTGAGGAAGAAGGGATCTTGAAGACAGACAATGCTTTCAAGAGTTTGGTCTCTTAAGGTAGGATTGGGTGATGTTTCGTCAACTATAAAATGGGGATTATATGACTATTTACTTAATAAGCTTATCGAGATTATGTTACTGAATAAAGTGGTTTGAACTATGCCCAATCAGTACTAAGAACTAAATTAATATAGCTATTATTACTTAATTGGACAAGTTGCAGAACCTGAATCTCAGATTTCTGCTCTCAAATTAGGATAATAATATCCATCTTTAGAGTTTTCAGGGAGATATTTGTAAAGAGATTATATCACAAGATTCGTTCTCAGTTAGTGTTGTTCAATAAGTGATGCTTATTTTCATTCTTGAGTCTTCTCTCTGCCTTTCTCCCCAATATATCACACACACATACATTCCTGCCTACCTAACCCCTGTACACAATTTACATTATGTACCTGCTAAGAGGAAGGAGTCTGTAGATGTGTTAAAGACATGGTGAAGCTACAAACATGTGATAGGGTGGTTGGTTGATATGGAAGGGACCCTGAGGAGATGAAAAGATTAATTTAGAGCCCAAACAAGCTGAATGGAAGAAAAAATGATTTCTGATGTTGATAATTCATCTGTCAGTGCAATAAGTTAAGCTTGCTGATAATTTGCATGAGATGTACACAGTCAGTTTAAGAATGAAACTGAAATTTTGGAGTGACTATTGAATGGGGAAATAAAAAAGAAATGAAAGTACTTTTGAGCTAGCTGAGGGACCAGCTGAGTTTGCAAACCACTGACTTATGCTTAATTGCATAGTTTTTTCAGCCGTTCTCTCTCTTCAGTCTAAATGAATAAATGAAGGGGTGAGGTTTCAGGGAGGAAACTAGGAAGCAGGATAAGGTGGGGCAGAGTCTTTGGTGAAATTGAGGGCATTGTTGATGTATAAAATGACATAGTATCTTTCTTAAAAAATTTTATTGAAATATAGTTGATTTACAGTGTTCTGTTAATTTCTGCTGTATAGCAAAGTGATTCAGTTATACACATATATATCCTTTTTCATATTCTTTTCCATTATGGTTTATCATGGGATATTGATTATAGTTCCCTGTGCTATACAGTAGGACCTTGTTGTTTATCCATCCTGTATATAATAGTAAGCATCTGCTAATCCCAAACTCCCAATCCTTCCCTCTCCCACACCCCTTCCTTGCTAACCACAAGTCAGTTCTTTATGTCTGTGAGTCTGTTTCTGCTTTGTAATAGGTTTATTTGTGAGATGACATAGTATCTTGATTATGAATATAACGTAATGCCTGGAAGTACCTTTCCTAAAATTGGGAGAAAATAGAGGGTGGAAGGACTTGGAATTCTCTGTGAATTTGAAGAACGTGGGGATTGGCAATGAAGGAGTGAGAGACCTAGAAAGACTTGGCCAAGAACTAGTAATTGGCGTCAAAGATACCACTGGAAGTATCACATCCATTACGGCTTGTGACACATTCTAGGTACAGACATGGGAGTAAGATATCAATGTCTTCAGTGAGCTGTGGTGGGAGAGTATAGAGTTAGCAGAAGCCACAGAACAGTGGCAGAAGAAAGGAGTGACCTGAAAATTATTGACTGAGGAGCTTGCATTTTGGGACAGGGTTAAGAATTTCTGTAGAAATGACTAGCTTCAAGTTTGTGAATAGAAATTTGGGGTGAGTTCCCCTCTCCCAAATTGTGGAGAGGATTTGAATGGTTGAATTCTGTGGTCATTTTCAATTCTAGAATTCTATGGTAATTTATACTAGTAATAATAGTAATTAGAGGGTTTTATTTTATGCCTTGGAGGAAGAGATAAGGCCTATTTAGTGTAATTGTACCAGTATACTAGTGTACATAAAACATCACCAAAAGAGTGTGCTCAAAATACAAATTCCAGACCCCAATCCTATATATATTGGTTCAGGTGTCTTTGAAAGGGCCATAACATTTTATATTTTTAGACAAAGTATTCCTCAGAGCAATTAATAAGCTTTATAAGTAGATCTATAAAATATAAACTAAGTCTTAAAATCTCTAATATCACCCTAATATTTCTATCTGTATCCCCAAGGTCATATTCATCTCATACTACTTAACACTTTTCTGACACTACCTCAGGAAAAAAATTCACTGTGTTCTGATCATAGCGTTCACTATTCCTTTGAGAGAGGAAAAGAGACCAAAAAAATTCTAAGCAGCTACAATAAATACTTGAGGTGATGCATTTCATTCTATTGAGTTATAAGTAATAAATATATATATAGATATATATTGACCAAATGTACATTAAGATCTCAATTTAAAATAAAGACACACATTTATTTCTGGGTCTTTTTCTTTCCAAAAAGGAGGATTTTTATGCTAATAAAATATTAAATGTGAAATACAATTTAAAACAATGAGCTACTCTTTGAAGTCCAAATTTAGCCAAAGCTTAGAGACTATAGCAAATGACCTACATAAACTGTTGTCCAAGACAGCCCTATATAGTGATCATTTCATCTATGCATTTATTTTCTTTCTTTTTTAACACAAGGAAAGTGTGTGTGTGTGTGTGTGTGTGTGTGTGTGTGTGTGTGTGTGTGTGTATGTGTGTATGTGTTTTCCTCCTTCAAACAGCTGCTAGAATTACTTCTTTTTTTTTTCCCCTGCGGTTGGTGAACAAACTCAGTGAGGAAAACCATTATGGATTGCCTCATTAGAGGATTCCTGAAATTGCTTACTTGTGACTACCCACCTGGAAAGCAATCTCTTGCTCCTCTGCCAGAGCACTGGAGAAGTGGGGGTTTTTGAACCCTCTGTCATGTAAGGAGATAACAAATAAAGATAGGTTATGCTGAGAGTAATCACAAAACTCCGTTGTGCAGATGAATTCTGATTTGCATATTGCCCCATAGACCCAGGGATTGGAATTGTTTTTTCCAATTATAGGTTATATAGACATATGGCTAGACTAACAATCAGTTTTTTTCTTTGAATAGTGCTTTAGAGCTACAAGTTTAACTATTTCTCTGGGAATTGCATTATTTTGAATGAATCAAAGGAGAACTTCTACAGGAAATGATGCTTAGAATCATACCAGCACACATACATCATAGCACTCAGAGATTATAATTTGAAGAGTATCTAATTCATTCTCTGGCTGGGTTCAGAATCATTCTTTTGGAACCCTGGGGCCAGGTTACACCTCTAAGCTTTCTTTGTATTTCTAGTACCTATTACAATTCCTGACATCTGTAGGCAATCAGTAAATATTTGTTTAATAAATGATGATATATATCTATTTATGAATTTTTCCAAATTTATCCTTTGCTAAAGTTTAGCAAGGTCACAGTTATGAAGTTTTCCTAATTTCTTCTTCAATTTAAGCAGATTTCCTCCTATTCTTTTCAGTAAAAAGAAATAACTTACAGTAATTATTCTTGTATTACTAAGTTTCTATTCTTAAATATTTTCACTGTTATTTTATCAACTAAAATCAATGTGTAATTTAATTTTTACTTAGATTCCAGTTTCTTAATTTTATAATATCTCTTACCTGTCTCTTAACCTGACTTAACATTTTAATTTTATTTTTATTTTGAGTTTTAAACCTCCAAACTAAATTTATAATACTAGAAACCAAGAACTGTTATTAAAATATTGTCATAGTTAAGATTTTTTCTCAAAATTTCAATATAACCATACATTCATTCATTCACTCATCCATTCAACAAATTATAGCTCAGTATGTTTTAGAAACTGTTATACATATTGGGAATACAGCTATGGAAAAACAAATTACTGCTTTATTTATACTATTACCTGCACTTTGAATTCTACATTCCCATGAGGATTGTTGAATACCCAAATTATATATTGTCATTCTGCTTTGGTTTTGTACATGTCTCTTGTTTTGTTTGTCTGCTTATTTTACTGAAACTTCATTCTGTATATTTCTTACAATATCTAAAGTTAAGGGTCATTTTGAAACCAATTTCAATATTATCCTCTGAGATTCTAACCACTCTACTTAATTTAGTATTATCTAAAAACAAAAATAAAATTACTGGGCCATGATCCCTGAATGCCTAAATTACTTGCTCATGTTAATATGAGCCATTTTAAAGTTGAATAGGCTCTTACTGTCTTTCTGTCTTACTGTCTCATTGTCTGTCTGTGGTATTTTCTATCCACTTAGGGGTAGAGATACTGTTCAGTGGAAATGATAAGATATACTAGAATATAATGATTGTTTCTAACTAGCCAATAACTTACATCTAGGAATTATGTGCAAACCTAGATTTGATCATTTTATTTTTCAGGCCCTTTTCTCAGAGCTATTCAAATAATAGATGACAACTCAGCATAATTACTGTTCACATAAATTCTTCAATACTTAAATTCACATGCCATTCTTGCCTATGATTTTTAGTTTTCTGCATGTTTTTTGCCATATCAAAGAGCTGAAAAGCTCAGGCTTTAGAGTCAGGCACATCCAGCTTTCAGAAACAGCTCTGTGACTTTTGCAGCATGATGACCTTGGGCAAGTTTGAACTTCTCTAACCCTTAGTGTCCTCATCTGTCATAAAACTATTCCTTCTCCCCTCAGAGGGTAATTGTATAAATTACTTTGCACTGTATTTGGCACACAGCTGATACCCAATAAATGGTAGGAGTCATAATGGGGCTCTTATATATTAAACCATTGAATCTTTAACATACTGTGGGCCAGTGGTTCTTTCAATCCAGTAATAAAATGAAGAGGGACGAGGCAGCACACTTCGATTTAAGATAATGAAAACATAATGTGTGATTAGATCAGATAAATATGGAGAGAGAGCCTCGGTATTTCTGTGATTAGGCTGGGCCCAATGTAAGTAAGCACCACACTCTTTATTTTACCAGCTTAGTCCGGATTCTAAAGCCCGATGAAATGGGAATAACAATGGAATACAGGGGTTAATTTGAAAAAAAAAAAAAAAAATCCAAAAGATACGAATTAACGAGAGAATTTATTTAGTAAACTAAATAAGCCATGTGGTTTCTTGTAGCACTGAGTAGGAGTTTTGAAATTTTTTTCTTTGCTGGAGAAGCTAAGAGACTTTCAACCACTTGGTACATACTTTTTAAACACAGCCTCTAATAGGGTTTTAGGAAAATGGAGGTGATTTTTCTTTTTCTATTTTATTTGAACATGTTTCTAGTAAAAAAAAAGTAATAATAAAATAAATATCATACAGACATATAACAGGTATCAGCATCCTACCAGTATTCCAAAGAGTATAGTTTGGCAACCATGGGTAGATATCATGTGATTTTACTTTTACTAAAGCAAAAAATTCAACTAAATCTCCCTTGAGAAAGTGCATTATAGCAAAATTTCTCCTAAAAATACTTGTTTGAAAGAATAAATATTTTTTAAAAATTTTGTTGAGAGTGAAATAAATTAAATGGGAAGGAATTTGAAAATAAAGGTAAATATTCTAGAAAACCAACATGTTTTTCCTTGAATAAATCTTCTCATTGAAGGTGGGCATCCCTCTTACCTAAATGACAGTCACACCTCCATATATCAGAGATTTTATGTTTACTTTCCATCATACCCTTCCAGTTCCTTCTCCTTTATGAAACTGCAACAGAAACAGACCATAGGAGTCTTTCCTTCTTAACTCAATATATTTGTTTAAATAGCCATGTTATTATTAATCACACATCGAGTTTAAAGTAAAATTTTATTATTTTCTGAACGTAAAAAGAAAACATTGTCATTAAGAAAAATATACTGAACAAAGGAAAAATCACTACTTCATTGTGCAAAATATCAGCAGTGCTCATTGGTACCCTATGCTCATTGTACTCAAAATTACGTGTTAATGCTTCAGTATGTCTTGGCATGTTTACTTCCAGTTATTTTCTCAATAGGAGATAATAGTAATAGTAATAATAATGTAAAGTTGGAATCAAGGCAAATAGATGACTTTGAATTCTTTTTTTGCTCTTATTTTTTTGCTTAATGTTAGTTTTGAGCATATTTCTAACCACTAAAAATTTATCAAAAATATAATTTGATTATCAAAAATATAATTTGATTACCAAAAATTCCCTACGGTTATTTTAAACAAAACTTATTTAATCATCCTCTTACTTTAGGTCATTCAGTGGGCTTCCAATACTTTATTTTTATAGAATGTATAATGTCACAGTGAGCACCTTTAAGTACAAATGATTATCTGCCCCTTAGGTCTGTTGGGTTTCCAACTCCTAGTGTTTGAAAGCAACCATATTTAACAATTTTCTATGAACCTAACTAGAGAACAAGTAGTGAGTGCATCCTTTGGCAATCAACCTAGTCAAAATTATGGTTAATGATTTCCTCTTATAAGCAGTCATAGATTTTAATCCTCTCCTAGTTACAAGACAAAGGAATGATAGTTAAGGGTTATGTAACATATTCTGAAAAAAATTTTACTTTAATTCTTATATGCACTGAGTATACAAAAATAGTCATGAAGGATAGATTGATAGATATTTCATTTTCTTTCTCAGTGAGTATTGTTGCACTTTAATACCTGCTGTTCACAAAGACAAAGTTCAGTAGATAATTAATATATAACAAGAATCTGAAATGAATTTTAGAAAATGTATTTTGAGGGAATAGGAGGGAAGTTTACGTATGACTTACTAATGAGTTGATTTTAGTTAGTGTGAAATTCTGGTTGAATGTAAATTAATTTGTCACCTTCTCTATGAGTTGCAAACAAATTTTTCTCCTTTTTGTCTATGTAATATTGAAACTATTCAACAATTTAGCAGAAAATCAGCATATTTAATCACCTTAATTTCTTCAGCCAAAGTAATTTCAGTCAATTAACTCAATCAACAATTTTATCCTCCAATATGCCATGCATTTTGAGCCACTTGACTGCCCCTGAAATTTTATGGATAATCTACTAAGACAAACAAAGATATGTATTTAAAAGGGCAATGTAGTGATGATATTTGCATACTAGAAATTTTCTAATCAAAATATTCAGTTATCAGGAACATAAAGTAAAAGATAAAAGCAATTTAAAGTCAGACTCAAAGTCCTCTTACCTGTATAATATAAAATCAAGGTGGTTTTATTTAATGTAAAACATTCTTATAAATCAAAGTAATTATTTCATTTTATTACCTTACTTTTGGAGGAATTCAATCTAATGCAATTCTGTTAGGAGAATTGCTTACATGCAATATATTTTAAGATTAAAATGTGAGAGTAATACATTGCAATTATAAGTCAGAGTACCTTAGAGTTAATGTATTTCTGTGGCTTTTGGAGATATACTTTTAATTCATGAGTTACAGCAGTAGAGAAATTGTCAGAGGTGTATGAACTTGTGTCTGAGTTTGAAGGAGTTACAAGATATCACTTGATCTGCTTCCCAGGTCCAAAAAATGTGCCATTTTCATTCTATTCATAATTAGGAAACTTGGTTGCTACTCAAGGTTGTAAAAACCCAGAGATGAAACATGTCCCACTTCGTTATTCAGCCTCTCATTCCCCTCCAGAGCATTCAGTCCTTAGCCCCTCCTGGTCTTAGGCTTCTGTCTGTAAAATTAATAGCCTTTTATAGGAATCCTTCTAAATCTAAAATTCTATTGATCTACTTTACAAAAACAGTGAGTATAAAAATCTGGATGAAGAGGCAGCAGGGGGCAACAAGTACAACCACAAGGTTAGATTCCTAATCTTGTTCTGCCACTGAAAAATTATGTGACCTTAGGTCTCAGTGTGATCACCTTTAAATGATGGTCTCATGATCTCTGAGATTTATTTTCTGTCTAATATCCACAATGATAACATAGGCACTTTGATTCTCTTAGGTGAAAAAAGGAGCTCTGTGAATTCTATACAAGGACATTGTATAACACTTTTTCCATCACTTTTTATTAATTTGCTTTCTGACAGTCAATGTTTTTAAACATTAGATATTATTTTCTTTTCATGTACATAAACACGTAACAATAATTCTCACATGTAGTCAAGTATTTCATATATTTTGCTTGCCTTCAGTGTTTTCTTCCTTGGATTGAAATATATTTGATTTACAATGTTGTGTTAGTTTCTGGTGTACAACAAAGTGATTCAGTTATGTATATATATATATATGTATATATATATTTATTATTTTTCAGATTCTTTTCCCACTATAATTTATTACAAGATATTGAATATAGTTCCCTGTGCTATACAGTAGGAACTTGTTTCTCCTTCCTTGAATTTTAATGTCCATATCTGTAATAATGCCACTTAACATTATCATTAAGATGCATGGATCGATATTGACATTACTGTTCAAAGTTGTACACTCATTTATAATTAAGATTATTGTCAGTATTATAAATACAAATAAACATAACATTTATAAATTCATTTATTATCAGATAGATGTGGTAATCAATGAAATTAACATTAATGACATGTTTCACATTATTTCATTGGTCCTCATACTAGGCAGAGTTATATTTTAATATAGTCTACGAAATTTGATTTTCCTTATTTTAACTAACACTGCTTACAAAGATAAAAATGAAGTTGATTTTAATTCCCTCTTTATTAACATTCTGAATTTATAATCTTGGTGCAAAATCCCCCCAAATATGACAATATTGCCTAAGCGCTGAGAAAAAACAACCAACCACACTTAGTTAAAAATATTTTTACAAGCCAACTATCTAAAGTAGAAAGACACAGTGGTGGCAAAAAGAAAATTACGTGTGAAAGAAATCAAGCAGATTGACTGGAATAAGGCAGCAGGTCATGGCAGAGGAGATAACAAAAATATATGAAGAACCACATGGAGTTCATAGAGAACTTTAAACCACGTAGAATTGATAGAATTGACTAGAAAGAAATAATAAAAGGTGAGAAAGTGAGGAACAGAGAGAATGGCCAAATTGTAAGCATAGAGAGAATAAAAGAACAATAAATTAATTGAAAATGTATGTAAGCAGAGACAGAGACCTACTCTAAGTCTAATGTTATATTACATGTTTCATATTTGCTGCCTGTAAATATTAATTTATGTAGACAAAACCAGGGAAAGCATGTTGAAAGTGGACACAATCTGCCATCAGCCAAATTATATTCCCATAATATGATACAGATGCTCCAAGAAACTTTTCTTGCACTTCTTAAAAGATGAACTATTTTGATCATCTCATAGTTATATTTTCCTTGCCCTCTCCCTAGCCTGACAATTATAATGTTGATGTTTTCTCCTTGTTGGTGATTTTTAAATACCTTAGCCCTATTTCCTCTCATTTTGTTCTTGCATACTGAGAAAACCAGCCCCCAACCTTCGTCCAATGAAATTTAAAATAATTCACACTAATCTATACTACATGCCATTTGATTGAATATAGCAGAGTAAATGGCTACAGAATATTAAAAAGCCTGCCAAGATGTCAAAGATGTTGATTAACAAGTGCATATACATAGATTAAGAAGAAGGTAGATAATTCTCTTTTGCTTCAAAGCAGAATGAGAGGAAATAGAATGGTTAAGAATATTAAAAATGTGAAGTAAAAGCCCAAATTCTATTAAAAACAATGCTTTCCAAATACGTAAGTGTATGTGTGTGTGTATATATATATATGTATATATATATAATGTATATATGTAGATATATTTGTTCATCTTCACCAAAGAGATTTTAGTTATTGAATGATCAACAACATTTTCTGGTCAGTTGACAGTGTGATTGCTGCCCTCAGCCAAGAGATCAGATTTCAGAGTTTGAGAGTCTGTTTGTTTTGTTTTGTTTTTGCAGTCATTTAGGTATTAAATATACTATTAGAGAAGTGACATAAGGATACATTTAAGATATTGTCTAAGACCAAAGATAACTTGCATGAACATTTTGAAAAGAACTTTCAGCGAGAAATAGGAAAAGTAAAAAATAGTTATTCAAGTAATTGCTATAATATCAGGCATTGCTTGAATAAAGTTGAATATGGGTTCTGTTTTGTAAGACAGTGTTTGTTGAGCATTTCTTATTGTTCAGATAGACGACTTATAATATGAAGGCATATATAGATATAGTAAAAATCTTTTAAATCTACATCATGAAATACGGTAAGTGTGTAAGTTCTTTAAATCCATCCTATAAATAATCATGATACAATCCTGTAGAGTAAACCAATATACTTAATTGTTTAACCAGCTACATTATAATTAATGACCTCGGGTTGATTTCAGAGCAAGTTTGACTTCTTGTATACCTCAAATGTGGTGTAAAGGCTGCGTATTGCACAATTATGTCATGTTGTTTCTTTTAACTAAATTATGAATTATTAAGTAAATTTAAATTATATATATCACGGACCTACTGTAATATTGCCCATAAATTATATGAAAACATAATTTACTGAACTGGTACCATGGAACAAATTATATTTGTTTAATATAAACAAATATATAATATTCATCTAGCCAATATTTCAATTCAACTCGCTAATCTTTTGAATGGCTACTATGTAGCCCCGGTATCTTCTCCAGTCCCACCCCATTTCTCTGCAGACATTTACAGCCAGACTCCTCAAGAGACATTTTCAGTGCTTTCTTCTCTTTTCTTTCTCAAGCTTCTTCCAGTCAGGCATTTATCCCCGCTACTTTACTAATTTTGTTTTTGTTAAAATCACCAATGCCTTCTACACTGTGAAACCCACTTTTCTATTTTTCATATTACTTGACCTATTGGCAATTAGGACCTGGCTGATGACTCTGTCCCCTCCATGAAAACTTCACCTTGGCTCTGTTTCAACCTAACTGGCCACTTCTTAACTGGCACTTTCTTCCTTCTTATCTCACTGATTGGTGACAGTGAAGCATCCAATGTCTGCCGATGAACCCTTTTTCTCCTTGTGATCCCTTGGTGATCTCTTCCAGTCTCATAGCTTTAAAGTTCATCTATATGTTGACAACACTCTCATTTATATTTCTTGCTCAGATCTTTCCCTTGCTGCCTACTCAGCATGTTCATGTGGATGTCTGTCATCTTAATTTTAATCAGTCCCAAAATTTTCCCCTAATTCCCATCCTCACAACCAATTCCCACCTCAGTATTGGTCACTCCAACTCTCCAGTTGTTTGCGTCCAAGAAACTTCTCTCTTTCATACCCCACACACTACCTATTAAGAATCTTATTGGCTTTACTTTAAAATATATGAAGCTTAAAAAATTATATACCACCTACAGAATTTGTACTGTGATCCAAGCTACCACCATGGGGTTACTGCAAAAGCCACATACCGATCGACCTTCTGGCTTCTACTCTCAAGGTTTGCTACCCTAAATCTATTTGCAACACAGCAACCCGGGTGATCCTGTGAACACATAAGTAAGGGTAGGTCATTTCCCTGCATAAAGCCTCCCATCTCATGTCATTTGACATTGTAGTCCTCAATCCCCATCCCACAATTCCTGTCCTCCTTTCCTGCATCTATCTATTATCATACTTTATAATTATACTATATAATTTGCTTATTTGTTTTGTGTATTGTCTATCTCCAAAATTTAGAAACTAAGCCCTATGAGTGTTTGGCTTTTTTTAAGACTAAATCCTGCTCTATGATCACATCTAGTACAATTTTTATTTGTTAAGTTAATTAATTAATACAAAGCATTAGGGAAGAAAATACAGGTATTGTCCCTCTCCAGCAGGGGTTGCAATCTAACAAGGGAGACATTCTTGACATATTCCCATTGAATCTGAGTTAGTAGATATAAATATTTAGAACAATGCCTGGAACGTAATAAGTGCTATGTGTTTGTTATCAGTACTACCGTCTTCTATTATTCATGTCATCATGATCATTATCATAAATATTATTAAATGAGTACATATAATGTATTTGTAGTCCCGACGATAACTGTGAAAGAAAGTAGTTTTTGGTATTATCATTTTGTTGATGAACAAACTGAAACTTAAGGAATTTCAATAATTTGCTGAAGGAAACATCTAGTATGCTGCAAAGTTAATATACAAATTTAGATCTGCCTGCATGTAGCACTTGTACTTTCTCATTAAACTGTACTTGATTTCCATAAGTTTTGCTTCAAAAATAGTTTAATTTACTAATAAAATACTGTATGCAGTACTTAGTCATGAATTTGTATTTTAGTCTGTAGAAAAATATTCTACTGTAAAACTGTAAAAGCTATGCCCTGGATGTGAAATTTAATCCAGCAAAATTCTTAACGTGTCAAATGGTATATTAATATGTTCTCTGTAATGAGATTTAAGTAGATAAAAAATTGTTGTATAAAAATATAATGTCATTCTCATTTGTAAATCTCAGAGAGAATTTGATTCAATTAATATTTGTTAAAATATGATAGGAAATATGTTTTCTTAAGGAACTCAGATTGTTTATGTATTTATTTATTCCATTAACAAGCATTTATTGAATACCTACAATATGTCAGATGCATTCTAAATTTTGGAAATAGGAAGCCAAGAGTTCCCATCTCAAGGGAGGGACAGAAATGAAGAGATGATTACACTACATTTTGATACAGGCTATGATTGAAGTATGAACACAGTGCAGTGAGAGAACAGGTTGCCTTCTTGGAAAGGGTCACCATAAAAGTTGAGCATTTAAAAAAAACTAACTAAATGAAAGGTAGTAACTCTTTTTTTTTTTTTGTAACTCTTTTTGAAATAATATAAAACTATATGTTGCATAAATGTATTACAGAATGCTTGTAATGTGTGAGACTCTATTGCAAATATGCTCACCCTCAAAAGTACAGACCAGATGGTGAACTTCTACAAATGTTTCTCTGATTTTAATAAGTGAAAATGAGGTCTAAGCACCCTAGGTAGTCATCATACTATTTTTACCTCACATGAGCATCTATTACATTTTACACTGTGGTACAATTATTTGGTACTTCTTACTTTCTCCAATAAACTGTAAGTTCGTTGAGAACAGATATCAGTTTCTTTTTCCTTTTCTGTATCTCCACTGTATTTATCAGAATGTTTTAAACATAGAAGGAAGTCAATAATGAGTGAACTAATAAGTTAATGAAATGATGAACTTTGTTATTCACTGAAAAAATAAAGGTGTAATCAGAGCTTAGGGCATTAATTTAATTAAAATTTACAGAAGAGTTATGTGTTCAGCAAGATCCACAAAGAGACCTAAAAATATCAAATAATTGTACTTTCAAAGTATTGTTTATGTCACAGCAAGACCATGGTCAGTAAGATCTTTCTGAATGAGTTCCTCTGATTTCAGAAAATCTTTCCTATAGCATCATTTAACCACTGACTCTGGTAGAAAGTTAAACATTTGCTCTGCTTTTCAGCTTCCCTTATTTGAAAAAGAATTAGTGTTTGAAGATAAGGATAAAAAGATTATTAGATATTTTATGAAAGATTTTCAGTGCCTCTTCAGTAATATGTTTATACATCACTTCTGGCAGCTAAATATTTAAATGACTTAGGATTAATATATGTTTTGTCTATTTCATAGTTATAATACATACAGTAATAAAGCTTGAAACTATGCCATAGGTTGAATTGGTTTTTTGAATTGCCATATTGGCCCCAGAGCAAAAGATCTACAATTCGAGGAATAAGTGTCAAATCCTGGGGACAGGTACCGTAAAACAGAAATCTACATCATCCTAGAAACTATTTGGGAAAACTGTACATGGAGAAATGGAATATGACATGTAAGAGAACATTTTAGACAATCAGCCATTGCCATTTATGTTTTAGATATTATAGTTTGAGATAGCCTTACTCTAATGTTAGTTCTATAGTAAATAACTTGATTTTAGATTCCATTCAGTAATCCATCCTGCTAAGATTAATATTCAATTTGCTTTTAATGTGGTTTTAAAATATAGTCCCATTGTTCAGAATCATAAAGCTTTGACGCCTAGACATACAAGCAATGGATTCTGTAGTCTACATAAAGAATGATAAAGCAGTAGTTACTCTTCACTTCATCATCTTGTTTATTCAAGATTGCAATCCATCTACACCACAAGTTATGGCTACAAAGAATTGCTTAAGCATTTATAGTTTGTAAACGTGCTCACGGAAGTTTTATTACCTACATGTCCCAGTGCTGTGACTAAGCAAATGACATTCAGCAGTACATCACAGTCTGTTGTGCTGTATCAGAAGCATTTCTGATTCAGGGGTCCTAAGGCGTTTAAATATTTGTTTGTGTTTAAAGACATGAGTTGAATGTATTTTTTCCATCATGTCTATGAAATTCTGTTCAAGGTTAAAATCTAGTTACTAATTATACATTGGCCAATGTATTTTACAATGCAGTAGATCTTATTTGTTTTTAGTTAAGGCAAAGCAAAAACTTTATTTGCTATCTTGGGCTTATCTATGTGTTAGGTATTCTATGAAAGAAAATAAACAAAACAAAACAAAAGGTGACTGTTTAATTGTACATAATCTTAGCAAATGAATCTACCTCTATTTTGTATGTAACTCTCACAATTGGTGTTCTTATGATTTTTATAAAGCTATTTAAATTTTTATTGTGTATTATTTATCTTGTATATACTAAACTAAACTTGTATATACTAAACTAAAATTGAAAAATTCAATCCTACATGGCAGTGTGCCAGTTTGTGTATAACACGCCAAACCTAGTGATTCTCCCTTTAAAGTATACATTGTGTGTGGGGTTTGTGTGTTTATGTGTGTGTGTGTGTGTACACATATAGTGCCACATATTGATTCTTCCTTTAAGCAGATTCATGACCTTGTCAAAGTCACTTAGTCATTTAATCTACATAGGCATCAGTTGTCTCATTCTTCAAGCAGGAAGTTTGGACAGACTGATTGCTCAAGTCTCCTATAGCTTTTTAATAATAAGAAAAATTCTATAATTGTATTATTCTACCATTGTATGTTGATTCCCATGGATTTTTTTTTTTTGTTTTTAGAGATAAACCAGTCTTTAGCATTTCATTTTACAGTTTTTCATGAGGGCTATCAAATGAAGGCCTTTTATTTAAAGTATTAAAAATATTTCATGAAAGGTAAAGTTGGTTTATAAGGGTCTGGATGAAAATTTCTTTACTGAAAGACTAGCTCTTCCCAGTGAAATAGTTTGTGGAGGTTTAGAAAGTGTTCCTTTTATCATGTCAAAGTGCACTTGTATGAATTATCAATGTCAAGAGAGGCATCACTGCTATTCATACAAATTTGGGAATAATTAATTTGAATGAGGTTTCCCTATATGTTAAATAGTTTTAAGTTACAGAATAATATTGGAGAATATTGGAAGCATGACCCCAAAACCTGATTGTAAAAAGTGTTTTTCAGATACAAGACAATCTCTAAATATGAAATATTTTTTCCAAAACTAATTCCATTAATTTATGTTAAAGTGAATGTAGAAAACAGACTATCAGCTCTTAAAATTCTCATATGTTCACAAGAATATTATGGGGCTAAGAAAACTTTAGACATTAACTAATCCAGATATCTCATTTTCCAGATAATGGAAAAATGAAGGAAAATCGATAGAAGTAGATTCCCATGGTCTCTCAGCTAGACGGTAGTGGAGTTGATACTAGACTTTTTTTGTCCCAGTCCAGTCATCTTTCTAGCATACCAGGCTGCCTCACTTTCAGTGCAAATTGGTTCCAGTGGATTAATTTTTAAATGAGTATTTGCCTTATGGATGGCAAGTAAAGGGCCTGGGATGTCAGAATAAGGTTAGGAAATAGACTGAAAAGTTGTTACCATCAAAATAAATGAGCTGCTTGCCTGGCTCCTGTGAGAAGATCTGAAGGATTAACATTTCTATTCCAATGAAACCAAAAACGTCAAATAAGTAAAGAAAAACCTATCAACCAAAGGTTTACTCTTGGTGTATTTGGACTGCATTATGTAGCGGACTGGTAAAAGCATCTAGAGTAAAATTTTTTTAATGTCATGTATAATCACAACCTAATTTACCTGTCTCAGAAATATAATTCAATAAATAAGTGAAAATAAATATATCACCATATCTACTGGCTAGAACTCAGGGAAAGTTAATTTATTTGATTTTATCTGTTATAATCTTGCATACAAATGCATACAAATACACATACATGAGTTTCAATCTCAAATTAAATTACAGAAAATTATGTTGAACAATAGATTTAGGTCTGCTATTTAGGCTAACAGTTAATTTAGAATTTACATTGAAAATGCAGAATAAATAATTAATTAAAGAATAAATAGAATAATGCAATAATAAATAAAAATATAGAATGAATGACTCATTTTACCATTTGAAAGTACACTTCCATGAAGTTTGATATTTAGGTGCTCTGAAATTTTGTGATTTCACAAAAGTGTAAAACCTCTGACTACAGATTCACTGGTACCTTTACACGAGCAAATCATAATTTTATCTAAACATGTTCAATTTATTAATCATAGTTTAGGTTTTCCTTTAAGTACTGTGTAATAGTAAATAATTAATTGAAACATCATGCCTGAAAAAAAAATGTGGGAAGAGTGTGAAGTTCGAATTCAAATAGTACTGGACTTGAATCCAAGTATATTTCTTGAGTAAATTTCCTAATCTCCTTAATTCCTGGTTACACATCATTAACTGGAATAGTTTTGAAGATTCAATAAGATAACATATAAGTAGATAGGCTAATTCAGTAAGTTTTTAAAAAAATAAACTCTAGACTCTTCAGCATATTTTCTCTGGCTATAAATCTTAACAAATAAAGACAGGTAGATAAACATTCAATTGAAGATTGAAGCCTAGGGTTCTAATTTCTTAAGAGTAAACACACATTTTTCATACATCTGAAGAAAAACAGATTGTGGTCTTTTAATTTACATTTACATTTTATTTATATAAGGTACTCAACACAAAATGAACATTTAAAAATGGGATAATTAAAAGATTCTGCAGTTTCAGTCAGAGGGAATGTGAATACTTCTATATTTTAAGAATTTTTAAAAGTTGGCAGAACTTATGGAGATCCAATGGACAAAAATGAAATAACACAATACTCAAATTACTTATGATTACACTAATACTTATTTCAGGAAAAGGAAAATATTTCAAAGATGTTTAATAATCATCTGTAATTTGCATTTTTACAACTCCTTCAGAAAATATTCCCTGTTTATCCTAACCAGAAGTAACAGTTCTGTCTCTGAAAACCCACAAAGTTTTGTTGCATATCTTCTGCATACCTCAATTACCCCCTTGTAAAATAGGGATTGCAGACCCATAGTATAGTGCCTTCTGGTCCATAAGCTCATTGTCTTTTTCCTTTTGAAAATCTTAGAGTGCCTAGCACAGTGACTTTCACACTGTTTGCTCTTGATAATTTTTTGGTTAGCGAATGAATGAATTGCCAGTTTCGTGTTTGCTATTCTGTGCACAAAGCTGATGTCTTTAAAATGACATTTTATTTAAATTACTACCCAACAATGCTATTCTAAAAATCTTTAAATCCATTTTGTATTTAGGAACATATTAACAGAGGTCAATAATTTAGCTATTAATGTGAAGTGTCATTTCACCAGGGATCCATCCTGTGAAATGGATGATATGGAAGCATTTATTTGAAAGAGTTTTAAAGTACTTATGTGCAGTCCAAAGCACTCAATTTCGAAGGTAAATGCTTCACTAGTTCACTCTCTGGCAAGTCTAGATGACTTTGGCTTTAAATTAGAGAGCAATGCTTCCTCACATTCTAACTTGAAATATCATCTACATTCTGCAACACTTTCTCACATGCTTTTGTGGCTCAAATAACACTTTTCCTAGCATGTGGCAGTTTCAAAAGCTCTCAGAGTTATTATTTCGTTTGATTCTTAGAACAGCACAGTATTGTTTAAGGGAATTTTTTAAACGTCCATTTTATAGATTAAAAATCCAAGACTTGAAAGAGTCTCAGCTTCTTTGCCCAAGGTTTCACATGCTGGATGAGTGGCAGAGTGAGAATTGGTACGCAAGACTTGCAGTATCGTGCTTTTGCCCTTTCATACTCTTCTCTTTAAGATGATATAAAAACAGCATTACTAGAACAACGATAGCAACAATGGATATTTAAAGATAAGGTAGAAAGAGAACAATTTGGATTGAAGGAAACTTTCTGATGTCCTCAAAGTCTATAAAATCCCTTGCTTTATGGTTCTGTGTTTTGTTTTTGTTCTTTGGCTTTGGTTTTGTTTTAATCTTGCTATTAATTTGTTGCATGTTTTCCAATGTATTTAACACATACTGGTGTTGTTTAAGGCAATTTTAAAAAACAGACAAATAGTTGTACCAAGCTATCAGTCTTTGTTCTCTGAAAGAGCTTTTTAAAAATTCTCTTTCTTTTGGACTCTGTAGAAATTCTCCCCTCGTTCATCCCAAGAGATAATCCTCAGATGAAATGTCAGGGGCAGTTCCAATTTTCGAAGTTGTCTTCTTGCAGCAGATGTGATGTACTGCACACTGTTCTATTTTTTAAACAGTGACCATTTTGGGAATTTAATAAAATGTTTACAAAAAAATGCATAAAAGTTATGATAGTATAATTTTATGAAACATAAGAATCACACTTATATACACATAGAAACATGCAGACTTAACACACACACACACACACACACACACACACACACAAATATACACTCACAGTTTGGTTAGAAGAGTCATTTGTAAACTAATAAGCTTCCTAGTCAAAATAACATTTTAAAATTTAAAGTGTCTTGGTGTTTCACAGATTGCAAAAATGTCAGTATTTAAAAAAAAAACACATAGTTAACCTTTACTTCTTTATTGTAAAATAACTTTATTAGCATATATAAGTAGGTAATTAAAGACACAAATTATTTCATTTAATTTTTTGTTGTGTACTTTTTTCCTACTATGCAGTGATAAAATAAATGCATATAAAAAAGAGGGTATTTCTTTAAAAAATAATTTTACACTCCTTTTAACCCCTTTAACATGAATTTCATATATTAATACTGTTTTTTGTGTCTGTTTTCCTTCAGTATATCATAAGCACTTACATTTGTATGATTTTAGCAGTTATATTATACTTTAAATAATAATAAAGATAGTATGAAAAATGATTATATGTGACTCAAAATAATGCAGAATATATTTATTTTTTATCTTTACTTACCTAAAAATTTCTTTAATATACAAGTTTAAAAGTTATAGGAGATGTATGAAAGAATTTGATTTAAAATGTAGTATACTGATCCAAATGACAGAGAAATTCTGATATATGAAAAGGAAATAGTTACAATATATGAAAGAAAATAGTCACAACTTTTGCATAGATTGAGTACTCTGAAAGTTTGGATATTAGTCTCTTATCCATTTCACTACAATATTACAGGTAGAAACAACCATAAAAATTAAAACTGAAAATGGCAGTATTTCATATGGTAAAAAATGTTACATGTAGTTGGTAATATTAAACATTAAAAAAGGAAAATGTGTTAAATATAAGTAAGTATCCAAATTAAACTAAGCTTGCTGTCTCAATTTTTAGAAATACAGGAGAAATAACACTTTTAGTAGCCAGAGTCCCACTAAAAAAACAGATATCAAACTGAAACAGTGCTACTGAGGAAGTGAAGGAGCTAATGGTCAGGGACTGAAAAATTATGAAACCATTACCACTCCTAGGTCTTAAGGGGCAAAAGAGTTTAATGTTTGAGATGAATCAGAGTGTCCATTGGTGTCAAAAGATTGGAGTTAAATTATCCACTACATTAAAATGATAGTGTCAAAATGCTCTACACAAAATAAAGGTTCACATTCAATGTAGACATTAAAAACTCACCCAACAATATTTACCCACTAATTCGACAAATATTTGTCAAGCACCCACTATGAACCAATCTGAAGTGCTTAAGCATTGGGTACAGTAACCATTGTTCTTGCATTTAGGGAACTTACAGTTGAGTGAGGAATATTAATTATTAAACAAATATTAACACATATAAACATATCATAAATTATGATATGTGCTATAAAAAACAATAGTGCAATATAGGTTATATCTTCATAGGATGCTTTATTGACTCAAAGCTGCCATGGTTTTTGATGGTTGCCTTGGTTGGTATAAGTCATTGCAAACTGCTTGATCCATATTCACAAGCAAAACAACCTCACTGTACTGACAAGCTATGCTGTGGTCAGCACAGCTGTAGTCTAAATAATATTCTAAATGAGTTAATGAAATTTTAATATATGCTTTCCCCAAAGTAGTTTTTCCATGAGGATAATCTACCTCATTAAGTTAGTTTAGCTAAAAAAGAAAAAGTTTAAAAATTTAAGCCACGATAAAACATAAATGTAGAAGATTTAAAATTCTCTTTGAATTCAAAAGTAAAGGGTGTTTAGGGAAATATTGCTAAGTAACTCAGTACATGTCGCTAATTGCACTAATTATTATTTTGTCACATTTATTACCTTCATCTTTCATAGCATGAGTAATTAAGTGGCAAAAACAGGTTTTATATTGTGATCAAACAATATTCTGTTACATCCACCCTACTGATGTCTTCAAAGAAAGTGCTGTCACAGTTTTACCAATAAAGAACTCGTAAGTTTATAAGTAGAAAAATGTCTCAGTTAAAGAATATAAGCCTAAGGCCTGGATGGACTTGATAGCATGGGTAAAAATATTCAAAGAAAGACTTCCAACAGAAACTAATTTAACACAATTCTTACTGTCTGTGGCATATGGATGCTCATTTTTAGTATGTCCATTATAACTCTTAATATCACAGGATCCTGTAGATGCAACTGGAAGCTTCACAAAGGTTCTTCCCAGTAGAAGGGCGATTCTATTAATGATTGAGTTCTCTTTTAAGTGCTGGACAGCAGCCAGTAGAAACTCAAAGCCCATAAGCCTCAAACAATTATATGACTGGCTTCGACACAGGAATAAAATAATTGCGTGTGTGTGTGTGTGTGTGTGTGTGTGTGTGTGTGTGTGTGTGTGTGTGTGTGTGTGTGTGTGCGTGCATGTGTTTAAAAGATACTGGTCAATCTCTAGGGTCATTCTGCCTCATGATAGCAAAGGTAAAGTATCCAAACTAACCCAAACAAGACCAATATCATCTAAAAATACATGAAATGAAAAATAATGACTGCCACAGACAAAAATAATAAGATGACATCATATGATCTTCCTTCCAAGCTCAATGGTGCAGAACTTTGGGTCTTTACCTAACTAGTTTTGACCCACAGAGAGATCAGAAGCTGCTTTCAAAGGAGTGTTTTGGATCTGCCCTGTGAGTGCATCCAAAACACACCTCTGCTGATATTGGCTAATTTTCTGATCATAAGCATTTTTATAACAAAAAGTCAGCATTGTTTGGTATCAGCAGACACCATTTTGAATCATCCATTATCTAGACAGCCTAAGCCTGGTTGAGACAAATGATACTTGAGCTTGATAGCCTATTTGGCAGCCATTCCTAGACATTGTCTAAGCTCTGACCTGTACCTACTTGAGTCACTATAAAGTTAGATTTCTAGACCACACAATACCATATAGACAGTATTATGTAACACTTAGCTATTAGGTTTCAAATGTGAATAGAGATGTGAATAGAGAATATAAAAAATATTCATGAAGCTTTTGCATATCTATTTAAGACATTGCACAAAATATCACTGTTTCCCTTATCTGAATATCCATACAATTATAATTATATAATAATTAAGAGATAATCATTTCTGATCATGTTGTCCCTTTTACGTGGACTTCTAGGATGCACGGATATAATTTTGTGCTCAAACTTCTAGGTTTTTTCTCTGCTTATTGTACATTAATATTTTTATAGTTTAGATGACTTTATTAGGAACAGTTGAATATCCATTTTGAAAGTTGCCAGGGTATATATAATATATGAGAAAACTGATATAAAATTTAAATATATGCACATGGCTAATAATAATGAATATAACTTATTAAGTTTTTACCAAAGGTTAACAACAGTAAAACATTTGTTTACAGCGTTGTTATTTTTACTTTATTTTTATACAGAATACATTTTTAAAAGGTGAAAGTATAATCTAACTCTCTTGAATTTTTATTGATGAGAATTTTTTACTGATTACTCAGATATAAATTTTACTCTGATTTTTAATATCAGTTTCATCATGATACTGTCTATGAAACCCAAGAAATAGTCAATTCTAAAGGCCAGCTTTATTCAGACACAGGACAAAGCTGACATATACAAAGTAGTATACAAATTTGTATTCAAGAATGCTAGATCGTTCAGTAAAAAACTACAAGTTTTCCTCACAAGATCACATTGGTGTTAGAGCTCCCTTTCTATAATAAGCAGGACTCAAGCTGTCAAACGGTTTAATGACAAACATAGATGTTTCCACTTTAAAAACAGCTGATATTGTAGTGTAGAGGCAAATTAGAGCAATTTATTTCTATAGGATTTTGAACAATTTTTATTTTAAGACATATGCCAATTAAGATGGACTGCTGAAAGTCAGGCTTTTTTGGACATTATTTCTGATCCTCCTCAAATCTGTTATCAGATTCTTTAAAAGAAAAGATTTATTATGAATCTCATATTTTTATGTTTGAGTGCTAGTGTGAAAGGAAGAATTAAAATATTAGTAGTATGTCTTACTTTAGGTATTTCACCTTCTCCAGTTTAACATTAATTAGTTCTCAGCCTACATAAAAATAAGCATCAAATGATCACAATTTTTACTGACAATTTACAGTATATGCAAACATATCAACCATTATCTTATTTCTTAAAGACTTAACTAAGGTAGTTGAGGACTCAGTTACAACTATTACAAATTGAAGTCTAATGAAACAGCATTTATGTTTATTAGTGGGCACTATTGTATTATAGATGATAAAAAAATCAAAGGATGTCTTTTTAATTGATTTTTATTTTTTGGAAAATGTTTCAAAATTTTCATTTAGACTAAGTATTTTGAATTGATTTTGGACATGTTTTGGGGGGATGTCCAGACATAACAGAATTCTTTTTGGCATTCAAAGATTCCCAAAATACAATCCTCAAGTACTTTTCCACTTTTATTTCCCTTGGCTCTCTTTATGTTTTTGATGTTTAAGGAAAAGTGGGCTACTATTTAACTCAAGATAACTCTATCATCTCTTCCATCAAAAACTCTTTATTTTACATTTCTCCTTCTGAAATTCAATCCCTCCTTCAAGGTCAATCTCAACTGTCTTTTCGTGCATGATCCTCCTCACGTGATATAAACACTTGTTCTTCTGAACTTTTAAAATGCTTTTTACTTCTCTTGTGGCATTTATTTTCTGCATGTATCTTGTGGCCGCACACATTGTATCCTGTCTCTCCTACTAAACAACATTCTTCTTTGACAGGGACTGAATCTTATCTATTCATTGTTCCCTGGAAATGCCTAGCTTCATGCCGTGCACATAACAGGGACTTCACAAATATATGCATTTATTATTTTATGTTATACCACTCCTTTGCTTGTGGGAAGGACATCTTTGCATAATGGAAAGTCCTGCTACAAAAACAACAATAAGCCTGGGCTCAATGTGCAACCCAGTGGTCTAAAAGTTTTCTTCATTCATTCAACAAATATGTATTGATCCCCTGTGGTTATCTGTATACTACCTGAGTTGGAAAGTAGAGAATTAGAAAAGGTCATATTGACCTGCATTTTGCCATTCTTCCCCAGAATGTAGGTAAAAGATCAATTTGATTTCTCCTCTCATTGCCTTTTTGCTTCCACTCTGAGACTAGAGAAGTGGTTTTGAACGTGTGTTTTGCACTTTCATTTAGGAGCTATTGAAAGGAAAAAGAACTGAGAGCCAAGTGGGGAGCAAGCTCTGTGACTCTACCCTCTTCCTCATTAACCAGGACAATGCTAACATTCTTTCTTGTTTTATTATTGGAATTCTGGGTAAAAAAGAAACATTTTCATTTGTGGAATAAAACAAACAAAAATACGATTGAAAACCAAGGTGGAAAGAAACACAGTACTAAAAAGAAGGCAACCTCAGAAAGGTGAATTATATGGCATTGCTCTATTGCATTGCTTTTGTGATGAATCACTGTTCATATTCAAAATGGAACTTTTTTTTTTGCAATGTTACAAACAATTTAAAGGAACTTATATCATTTATATTATAGAAAATTGGGCATGCTTCTATAAGGTATAGTGTTCCTGGAGCCCAAATAATTTAGGATAGATGCAGGGTTGAATTTCTTTAAAAAGGTAAACCAGCACTCAGTTAGTTGTTTTCTGGTACAAGAACATTCAACTAAAAGTTGCTTAAACAATAGTGTTCCTGGTGGTTCAATGGCCCATCTTCCCTGGGAGTCTCTGCATCTTCCTCTTTTTGGAGCAAGATGGCTGCAGCAGCTCTAAGCATCTTATCCTCTCATGATTTTGTCCAAAATCTAAAAAGGAAAAAAAATCTTTTCCTCACATCTCACTCACCTTTTGACAGGGAGCAAAAATTTCCCAGAAGCTGTTAGCACACCTTCCTCAGGTATGGGTTGATGGCCACACTCTACTATCAAGAAAGACTAGAAATTGTAGTGAGCATGTAGGCTTTTCTGCGTCTATCAAGGGTGGTGAATCCTTCTGGCAAGGAGAAAGCAGAGAAATGACTGCTTTGTACCAAATAGCAATGGAGAAATGGTGTTGAGGAGGAATGCTTAAAAAGAAAAGAAAATGAGCCAGATTCTTATCTATATTAAATTAGTATGAATTGAACCAGAAATCTGAAATAAACTATATTTAAAGCAGTTTCTTTGAATAAAACTGCATTATTTTAATTTATGATTTTCCTTCTCTTATAATATTAACATTGAAAATGGTTAATTGTATATCACTTGTTTTATTGCTGATTCATTTTCAGTTTATTCATATTTGATTGTCATTTACTACGTTGCCTTTTGAAGAAAGATTAAAAGCAAGTCTGTTTGAATTCTGCATGCATTTTTGATTGTTGGTGCCATTTATGTGCAGTGTGAATCAAGATGTGGTTGTATTTTTCCCTTTTTTGATGCTTGTTTTTAAGTCCACCAAGCATGACCCTTTGTTACTGCATTGTTTCATCTCTTTATTTCTATTTTACATCTGCCAGAGAAAAAAGATTAACATATTTTAAAGGGATTTACTTAACCAAAAGATAAATCATTTTTAGCCTTTATATGAAAAAACATTAGATACTGTGGAAAATATTTTCATCTCTTCTACCTCAACTCTTTTCCACCGTATATTAACACCTTAAACTATAGTAAACCAGCTTGTAGAATTACTGTCTGAGAACTTAGCATTTATATTTTTCCATTTAATGTTTGTACTATATTTTACGTATGTCAAAGTTCAGAGTTTCCAACTAACTCAGCAGTGAACACTACTTAAAACAGTGAAACATCAGAGGTTCAGAAAGATTGCATTATCCATTTAATTTGTTTCCTAAAAGCAAAGACCACTCTAAAGATAGAATCCAACTTTATAAAATATGCCAATTTTTCAGCTTACATAAATTAATAATTGATTTTGCACTCAGACACACTTATTGATCTATAATTAAAGACCTCCAAAAGCTAATTTTAAGCTGTCTTGCATTCCAAAATGTAACTGAACTTTTAGAATGCAGGGAAATCTTAAGTTTTTGAAGGAGGTTTGAAAGAATGCAAGCATACCCTCTAATCCATGTTTTCATGTAGATGCCTTTAAATTTCTATTGTGAGATTTGGTATTTTGTTTTATCATTATGATTTTTTTCACTTAAAAAGCATCTTGGTAACAGTACATAGGAAGTTGAGTAAAATTAAATATCAATTTTAACTATTGCATTTTGAATTGCTATTAATGTAGTGTATGAATATATAAAACTACCCCCCCCCCACTACCATCCCCACTCCCTTGAAAGGTAGGTAAGGAAAATGTATACTACAAAATCGCTGTAATGCTTTTGGTGTACTTTATTCACATTTGTGTTATATGTTATGTTCAAGGCAAATGTGACCACCCCATAAGGAATTTTCCTCACAAAATCAAGAGAGTTGGTAGGGGAGGGAGGGAAGCTCAGATGTGTGAGAAGTAAGAACAAAGCTCTGAGGTAGTTTCTGGAGAGGCAAAGCACTGAAGCACCCCTCTAGAGAAAAGTACTAAAGTAGAAAAGGAAATATATTTTTTCTTGTTGCAGTGAATATGAGCTCTGTCCTCAAGGATTGGGAAAAAGAGAGATCTGAGAATGGAGAGGAGAAAGATTGTATTATTTTTGCCTGTGTTTTCACTCTCATGTTTTGTTTTATTCTATTTGTTAATTAATAAACTCTATTTTTACATCAGTTTTAGGTTCACAGGAAAATTGAGGAGACAGTACAGAGAGTTCCCTGCGCCCATTCATTTTCAATTTTTATCAAAGAAGCACTTGCTCTTGTTTTGGCATGAGAGGTCCACACTTTAAAGAAGAGCTTAAGCACAGCAGTTTAACGCATAAAAAGGCTTGCTCCCTCATCCAGTCAACCCAACAAACTGTAATATTACACTTTTTCAGATAATCTCCATGAGATTTCAGACACAAGTCAGCAAGTTTAGCAAAGACAAGAAGAGATCATATTAAGAGGAAAGGTAGTGAAGAGTACCTTACAATAATTTGAAATTATTATCCTTTACACTATTACTTTCTTTCCTACAACTTCTTATAACATACACTTTTAGTGATACTTGTATTGAAATTTTTACTGATATTTTAGTTTACTTAGAAAAAAACTTAAGCTGCAATGAGTCTCTGGCTCTGAGTACTCAGTCATATTATAACTCAGGAGAAAAGAATTCTAACTTTCTGTTCTCAAAATGTTTCTTGCACCTGTTCTTTTACTTCTGTCTCTAATTGCTGCAGAAACCCATGTCAAGTTCTTCATGACTTTGGGCTGGGTTTTACAATAATCTTTTATTTTTCAATCCTGACCTGTTTTGATCCATTCCATTTAATACCATCAATGAATATTCCCAAATCACGAATTTTACACAGCCAATTCTCTACTTTGAAAGACAGAAAGAATAAAACTTCCATTGCCTGTCTTCCTGTCCTCTATTGCTATCGATATCAAATTTTATGTCCTGAAATAGTAGACTCAGATGAAATACATTTAATAAATATATAGCAAAGTTGAACATCATGGAGTAGAAGAGAGTAATGACTATTGAGGGGTCTGGAGTCACCACTGTTTCTGTAGAAATGAGCTGGAGAAAGGTGCTCTGATTCCATAGCACCTTGGCCCAGTTATTTAGATAGAAACATCAGCAGAACAGGCAGGAAGGGCAATTAATCAGGTTACTACTGTCTGATAAAATGATCCCTTAACACCACTCAATTCCCTTTGTTCTAATTCTGTGCTCTCAAGAGAAGCATCTAATCTATAATTTCATCTCCTCAGAGAACCTAACTACCCAGGAGGGTATGCCCTTGCAGATGATTGGTCCCAGTTGTCAAGCCCCAGAATATCCCTCCAATATAATTTAAAACTTTGGGATTCAAGCTTATGAATTAGCCTCAGGTGAACTTATCTCTGGTGACTTGCTCCCCTAAGACTAGAACACCTGTAGCAATTTGACAAATCTACATTTCTAAATCTACTCCAAGACATGGCAATTGCATTAAAATATATTACTTGAGGCATATCCTGAAAAAGTAGCCTAAGTCACCCGCAGATTAAAAAATTAAGTTATTAAACATCTTTTAAGCTCCTGCTCGATTTGGTGATGACCCTTTTTGGAATCTGTGTTAGGCATTATTTCATGCTGACTTCAGCAAAATAATTCATCCTGCTGCGAAAATTAGTCTGGGTTAGTTTTGTTCTAAATCATTCCAACACCTGGGCACTAAAGATACAAAACACTAACATTATACATCAGTACCTTTGGGAATAATACTTCAGAAAGATCCTATCAGTAAATTCTTATGTAAAAATAAAGCTCTATGTTAGTCTTAGTCTAAAATAATATGTGCAATTCTAGAAAATAAAAGCTTCCACAGCATTAACATCGAACTCTGGTGTCTTTGGTATGCATTGCATACTCCCATTAACCAGACTCATATAATGTAAATTTTTTGTATTGTGAAAGTAATATGACCACTTTGCTGAAAAACTATCTCAGTGTCAACCTGGTAGGTGAAGTTCAACAGATATTTGTGTTAGAGAACTTGGTTGGAGTTTCACCTCTGACATAGGACAAGTATTCTGCCACGCAATCCCTCAGTTTCCTCCTCTGTCCAAGGAGAATATAGTACCCTGTTGGGAGGATTAAATTATTTAACACATATAGAGTGCTTAGAACATTACACATAGCAAATTTAGTTCTTGTGATTATGTATTCTCAAATGCTGGCTACTGCAGCAGATTTGGAAGTCAGAGATTTTTTGCTTCACTTCTTTGTGACTTGCTGAGACCTCTAGAGTTATGCTCATTTCATGGGCCTTTTGAATGTAAAACAAGTTCTGGGGGTTGGAGCATGCTAAAATATTTTCCCATTGTTCTAACAGATTTTGAATGGCAGATTCTCTCAAAGTGGCTCTTCTCATATGCTTTCATTACAAGGTGAGAGTGACTATAACTTTACCTGGCTTGGATTCAGCTGGTCTGAACAAATCTCTCTCTCTCAATGAATGCCTTTCCAGTATTTCAGGGACCTTGGGTTAAGAATTCTCTATTGACTCAGAGTCGGAGCAAACTTGGAGATCCATTGCTTTTCAGCCCCAATGGATACATTTTGTCAAAGTGTCCTATTTTCTTTTTAATAGGAAAGGATTCTAATTGTTTACAAATTTTCAAAATGTACATCAATAAATATGTACAGATGAGTGAGATAAAGATATCTTCTCTATATTTGAACCTCCACACCTGACCCCTGAATGAAGAGATGTGCCATTTCACTGGGATATGTAAACAATTTGCTTTAAAAATTATTCAAGAAATTATTTTACAGGAGATCTCAAAAGTAGATTCAAACAAAAGTTCAATGTTGTTTTATCATTTTCAGTTCTTCTTTAGTTCTTCAAAACCTTTATGCTACTATATTCTTTATATATATTCCTGCCAAAGGAAAGCAAAGATTCAAAAATTGTAATAGATTTCACATCTACTCTTACCTCAAATTTTTAAATATATTATTTCCATAGGCTTAACGTTATTGAAGTACAATATTTGATACAAATGTAAATTTTACTTTAACTTTGGTATAGCATACATTGCCTTTCTCTACTTTGGTGATCAATATGTAATTCTCCAAGATGGGGTGTGAGCATTGAAGCATAAGATTTTACATTCCCCTCACAATGAGCATATTTTGGATATGAAGCTCTGAAAAGAATTTTGGTGAGTAATGAAACCTAATTACTAAAGCTTTTTAGATATTTATGAATGACTATGACACGCTAAAAAAAACTGTATCTTTCCACATGTGTATAAAATTTAGACAGATTTGAAATGCGATTATACGTCCTTTTTTCAAACCGATTTTTTTTCTTTGCTATTCTGATACAAAAATGGTCACTTTAGATCAAGCTCCTAAAACTTTCTTTTTTCCCCCTGCATCTTGAACTTTTTGCTTGGAGACATTTAATGAAAAGGACAAAAAGAAAAAAAAATGCCATCTGTATGTCTCTTTGGAAATTCAGGTTTCTTGAAGATCAGGGACAGAACTCAATAGATCCCTCAACGTTTAAACTTTCTGAATATGACATGATTTGTAATATAGAAGTAAAGGCACATCAAAGTTGGCAATTCAAAAATGTGACCTGTCTATTGTATTTAACTTTCAGGTGAGTTCATGAGTTTCTTCCTGCTGTGTCTCTTTCCTGTCCCATTTTAGGCAGATGGAAGAATAATAGCAATGATTTTTCTCTATGTTTTAACAGCATAGTTTATTTGAGGATGCTGTTAGTTTTATCATTTGAAAAACAAAGTGCAATATCTGGATAATACAAGCTTATAGCTCCGTATCTAAAGGAAATATAAAGTTATATTTAGTGTTTTAATGTGGAAAATACTTTTTAATCCTAAAATAGGTAACTTTAGTTTCTTTGATTCCGTGTATTACAGCAATATTCTGTTTCTTTTATTAACCTGTGCTCTAACACCAATAAATGATCCATTGTTTTTAAGACATACTAGATTTTTGTGTGTATTCATAAGGCAATATTAACAAGCTTAACAGACACAGTCATATAAACACTTTTACTTAAATACTGTTTCAAATAGCTAGGGATATCTGGTTTCAGATATAATAAAATAATCACTAGTACCTGCCACCACCATTCAGCATCTGGGCATGCAGTGAAATTGAGAAGTAAAGGTTTATGATCAAAATATTAACTCATGAGTAATGAAATTGTCAAATAACGCATGTCATATATATAACTAAACAACTTTTAGTTCATAATACCTCTCCACCAACTCCAACTTTATGTATATGGAGTCCAAATTCATGTCACTATTTTCTACGAGTTGTATTCACCTGGATAAAAGATAAATCATTGGAGATTTTATGTTTTACTGAGTTGAAAAGAAAGGTAAGAATATTTTTATGCTTAAACTGTAGCTTTGTCCTAATACATATCCTTGAAGATTATAGGCATATATAGTTTTTCTTTGTTATTTTATACGCTTTCCCTACAATGAGAGAACTAGTCAACGGCTTCCTATTGGTCTTCATAATTAGAGCTCTATATATTAATAATATAAGGAAAAGCTTAAGAGATCAAATGAACACAGTAACTCAGTATAACATACATAGGCTATGCCTCTGTTGATTATTTGAAGGTTATCTAACTGTGTAAAGATTACTTAAAGACCATTACAGAAGGAACGGAAAATGGAATCTGTTCTGAAAGCAGAGAATTGTTAACATATGAAAATACTTGTATTTATTTGTTAAAGCAATTGATACCACATTCTCTAAAGGAGAATATATTTGATCTTCCATTCAGTGATCTTATATCCTTGTAGATAAATCTTTTTTCTGTATGAATAGATATAGTTCTAAATACTGTGTGCTTGTCAGAATCATGAAGTGACTTGGAGAAAGGCTTATTTTCAAAATTATCTTGTCAATTTCATTGTGACAGTAACAGAGGCAGGTAGCAGCAGTTTTCTTCTGATTATGTTAAAATCTCATCTATTATTTAGTTTAAAGCTGACAGCATATATTAAGCCTTAATGAAGGCTTTCAGTAATTTCAGACTAAATTTATCTTCGCCAATTTTATACGTTTTTGTCATTTGAGGGTTATAATTTGATCAAAGGTTAATTTCAGGAGGAGTTTTTCCAAATTATTTCAACATTAAATAAGTAGAGCATGAATTTTTGGGAAATATATCCATGTGAAACTATTTTTAGCAGAAATGGAATTATAAGACAGGCATTGAAGAAAAGCTTTGACTTTTTTCTAGTAGAAAAATGTAGTTCTCATTTTTGTCCATATTCTCATCCAGCAGTCATCGAGTCTAGCCTGTCCTCTCTACTGCCTGCCAGTCATCCTAATTCATAGACTATGAATTGTCTTAATCTCAGTGGAAAACATTGGACTTTAATGATCTGTGGAGTAGTATCAGATTAATTACATAGATAAGTATAAGAAAAACATTTAGGTGAAAAATATGTTTAAGGGCTAAATATTTTGCTAATAAAAGTAATATTGAATTTAGGTCTTTTCTTTAATTTTTTAAACAGAAATCATATTACTTTTCTGTAGTTTCCTTTTTCCATCAGTTTTCTCCCATTGGATGGTATCAACTGATAGAAAATGTTTTCAGCCAGTCTTGGAAAATGTGAACTCCTAGAGCTCAGAAGAAAGAGAAATTGCTTTTACTTTCCTCCCACATTCTCTCTTGGAACTAACTTAACATTTTGATCCAGCAGAGAATTGGTCTCCTGTAGCCAATACTGTGAATAACTGCCAACTTCAAAGCTTTTCTTAGAATTCTCTAAATGTTATGTGGAAAACAATGTCACAGTACATATGTTGGGGTTAAAAACCCTCCTAGCTAGATACACAACCTAAATTCTTATAACAACTGCCCTTTGTTGGCAATAAGATATATAGTCTCTTTTTTATGTACAAGTGTGCCAAGCCAGAATTCGTAGGTTAAAAACAAACCGAATTCTAACAAAAAATGGTGAAGAATTTGGATGTGCATAAATTATTTTTTGAGTGACACAATTTGTCATTTAGTGTATAATTGTTATACATTAAATTAACAAACAGTTTATAATTTGGTATGTTGTATTTATTAAAATTATTTTTATATAAAATTATCACCTAGTTAAATATAAGGAAGCAGTTCAGAAATGCTACTTATATTGATTCTAAGAAATGCATTATACTTTATAATATTGAATAACGCAAATACTGAAAATTTAAGGATGGTAGCTATCATTGATAACTTACAACAATGCTACACTGATTGTATATTTACTTCAAATTTTCCTGACCAGAAAATATGACCAAAATCCTTGAGAAGTAATAGGTATATCAGGAAAGTTGAGCATATACCAAAACTATAGAACATAAAAAATTAAGGGCTGATTTTTTAAAACATTCTATTCACCTCTCTTAAATATTCTTTTGGTACTTTAAAGAAACTACTAGTTGTGCTGTAAAAGAATGTTTTCTCCAATGTGTTAAGTTATGTTGAAAGACATGAAAGACATAATAGGACTGGTCAAATATATTGACACACACGTCCTCTTATCTTAAGCACTATCTTAGTTTGGGTTTCTGCAAAACTTGACCTGACCCTGATGTAGAGACTTGTGTGCAAGTAATTGATTTCGGTAGTAATAGCAGGAAGCACTGGTTATAGAATAAGGAAGTGACTCTGTTAAGGAAAGGAAATTAAAGTGAAGGTGTGCTTATGAGCAGTTTACCACTGTGGGCAACTGGAGCTCAAGCTTGTGGGCAACCCCTGGAGGAATGTGTAGAATCTGGCTCAGAGTTGTCCTATCCAAGGTGAAGAAAGCTGAGGGTTACTGGATAGTAGGCCACCTCCCCATCTGTCACTGGTTGAAGACTCTTCCTGGGGAGGGACATTAATTCCCTGCCATTCTTTCCTGCCCCACTGCACAGTTCAGGCCTGTGAAAGTCAGAAAAAGCTTTCAGGCTTAATGTTACAAGAGTTTACAGCAAAAATGAAAAGTGTGAGGGCTCAGTGAGTGCCATGGATATATGAGCAAAGTATCCACAGCTTCTCTTAAACATGGACTAAGTTCTTGATATGCACATGGGAAGAGTAGAAAAATATCATCTTTACAGATAGCTATTTAGCATATATGATAAGACAGCGTGATAAAATTATTTGTGGAAGTGGGTTAAAGTAGTGTGATAATTTAAATTCAAACGTTAAACAAACATAATGGTACCTCGGCAACGTCTTTTCTACTAGGAATGTGATTGAGCTGGAGTCAAACAGGAAGCTGTTCGTTATTGTAAATAAGTATGGAAATGTAACACAGTCCTATGTGGGCAGGCAGGCCATGCAGGAATGGCATTCGGGGACCCAAAAGTTTAATTCAAACAATAGAAGTGGTTAGAATTGGGTTCATTCAAACAGCATCAAATATGATCTGTGTGGTATTACTTGGGAATCAGGCAGGAATTTAGCACTATAGGAACTTTGTAAGCAAGAGAAAGGAAGAAAGAATTCAACTTCAGTTAAGGAAAGATATCAAATGGGCTGTGATTCAAGGATGGGCTGAAGCTCACAATAAGAGAGAATGTGTGGTGTACCATGCAATATCACAAGTAAAAATTAAAGACAGAAAAACTGAACAGAAGTCCCAATCTTTCAAGTAAGGCTAGAATTGACTATAGCATTTAAATCAAAGAGTAAAGATGGTCTGTTTATTCATAAATGTATTAAAAATGCCTAGAACTGTATCTGACATACAGACGGTGCTATATAGTTATTATTAGAATGGACAAAATGGGTACTCCAATTTGTTTGTTGGTCATTGTGTCCATGCAACATGCAACATGTTGCAGTCAGGCAAAGAACAGTTTTGGAAAGGGAGGTGGTGTTAGAGAAAATCAGAAGAGGAATTCAGCTGGATCATTCAATCCTCAGTACTGGAAAGTGACTTACTTCAAATTTCCATTGGATTTAGTTGGATTTAATAATGTCTTTTTATATTCAAACTGCCTATTTGAATTACACCCTGGATAAAATGGAAGTATTTAATAGGTTTAGATTTCAGAATCTTAGAAAAATGAGGCATATCATTATTTAACACTGCCTTCAAAGAACTCACCAAGTTTTTATGGATATAAAAATATGTTTGTATTTTCACACAATCAAATAACAATGCAAAAAATATGTACATCATGAGGTGGTGATGCAGAAATTAATATGAGGAGTTAGCAAGCAAGGACCACTTGGTCTAGAATAATTATGCCCTAGGAATAAAGGTAAAAAAGAAGGATGTTGGGATAATTTCAAAACTTAAAAAAACTTAAATCTGTATGCTGAAATATAAGTGGACTTTGTGATTCAACAGAAAAGGAAACAAAAGAGGAATAGAGGAAGGAATTACATGGAGTTTTACTAGAGCTGAATTTAGAAAAGGTTTTGTGAGAGTTTAGTAGTTTAAAACAGAAAAAAAAAATGAATTGGTAATCTTTCTTCTGGAAATGTTCAAAGAGTGACTGATGAGTTTTCAGAGAGATTGTAAGGGAAAACTTTTAGCAATCGTAGATAGTAAAAAAATATTTTCCAAGGTTATTTGTCATCTCATAACACATTCATGATTTCATGAATGTGTTATTAGATTTCAGATGAAGAGATCACTGGAGTGGCCACAGGCAGGAAAACTTTTGGTGTGAAAATCAAGAAAGTCAGAAATAAAGGACAAAAAAGAAGATTTCTTCATTTCCAGCTCCTTCACTTATCTCTCAAAATTACACGGCGTATTCTTAGCCCTTGAAAAAGTCCAATGTTTAACATGTCATACCCAATTAATTTGAAATGATATCCTTTTTTCGTGATAGATTGTAAACAACTTTAGAATACTGAGAATTCCACAGTGGTATGCTGCAGAGTTTTCATTTTACTCATGGTGTTTTTAATTGATATGCTATTCAGTGGTTACCTGTATCACTTAGGGCAGAGGCTAAAGCTGCTCTAAAAGACATTTGAAATACAGTGATTTAAATAACATAGATTTTTTTTATGTCTCTCTCATGCAATACCCTTAAAGTGAGGAAATGTTCCACGCTGTTGGGGATCTCAGTTTCATATCATCACTCAGGGATGCAGGTTTCATCAGTCTTGTCCATCTGCCATATTAAGAATGCTGACTTCTTCTCCACATGGTCCCAGTGGTGAATCCATTGGTCCATTTTCCACAAAGTGGAAAAAAGCTTGGAAGAAAACAAGATCAAAGTGTAAAGTCCCAGGCTCAGAAATGATACACTTTACTTCTGCTTAATTCTATTAGCAAAAACTTAATTACACTGAACTTCAAGGGAAGCTGGCAGCCATCTGCCCTGTTACAAATACGTTGCTAAGTAGAGATGGAAAACCAAAATTAGGTGAACCACAAGCAATCTGTGCCAAAAACCCAAAATAAAAGGCAGAACATGAGGTATCAACCTACTCAAATCATCAGGGTGTTTGAATTTTTTAAAGTTACATTTCCCTAAGAGTATTAGTCATCTTTTGGTAAACAAAGGAATATGAAAATTACCCTAGTTGATTTAAGGATAATCTACCCCCATTTTCTTTCCTGGTTAAGTTATTGGTGTCTTTATGCTTTTACTGAGAAAGTTTGTCTCTGATTGAGACGAAATAGAACTAACTGGCATTAGGAATATAAAAATATTTTTGTTTAAAATGTCTTTGTAATATCTGTATTTTAAAGATTAATATCACTTTGTACATAAAAGAAAAATCTCCTAATCCTAATACACAAGGTCATTTTATTCTTCATACATTTTCTCTACTTTAGGGTTCTAAGAAAATCCAAATTCAAATTTAGCCTTCAATCTCAAGGCAAGCATAAGAGGATTCTTTATAGACTGTATAGAACTTGATGGCAGAAGCTTGAAGTATTTTAAAGTAAGAGGATTCTTTATAGACTGCATAGAACTTGATGGCAGAAGCTTGAAGTATTTTAAAGTAATCCAGACTTTTCTTATTTCTGGTGACATAGTTTAATGGAATGATTTCTTTTTAGTAATATATTTTTACACCACAGTATTCCACTACTACTCAAAAATTCTTTTTAACTTAGTATTTACTGTATATTTTTCTTTTCTCAATTATTTGTCTTTTGTTCATTTAATTGCTTGCTAAAACATTTTCTTTTCAAATTATGCAAAATATTTTTCTTAACTATTCTCACTTGCCCTGGAGGAAATGTATAAAATTTAGATTTTTATACACACAGAGATATACTTGAGACAGAATATACAGAAATGTAGATGTAGATACAGAAATCTATATAGATAGATATAGAAATATGGACAGGGATGTAGATATATACAATTCTACTCTGTTCGTAGATCTAATTTATTATGACATTGCCACTGATATTTACAGAACCTGGGTCATACTAGAAAATGCATTATACACTTTTTGAAATGATAAATCTAAATATTAAAGATTTTAGATAATAAACTTCAGTGATTATGTTTAAAATGTTCATTATTCTTTTCTTTTGGCTTGCATAGTTTGGAGCTGGTATCATGTTATCTATTTTGGGGAAAACAAACATTTATTAAAAGCCTAGTATGCCCCATGTGTTTTATATACCTCTTATTTAGGCTTACAAAACCCCCACATGGTAGATAGATAGTATTATTACTCCCTACTTTTTTAAAAGATGGGAAATTAAGTTTCAGAGAGATTTAGGTAACTTGATAATTCTACTCAGCTAACAACCGGTGGAGTATCTGGCTTTAAAGTTTGGGCCCTTCTATTCTATCACAATATGTGTATTGCCTTTGTAAATTACTGCTAAATTTTTATTTACATATTGAGCTGTTAGTTTCTTACACAATAGTGATGGCAATTATTTCAATACTGTCTATCATATGTGTGTAATTAATACTGTATCTATTTCATATATTCAAAACAGAATTTTACCAATAAACTATTATTTCATTGGATTTATATATTGTTGGTTACTACAATGAGGGTTACATTTCCATTGATAATGAATATTATTCTTCAAAAATTCTGCCATTTAAAATGCAATTTCAATAAATGACTATTAATTATTTTACTGAGCACAGTGAGAGATAATGAAGGAGGTAACAATCATGGCAGAAATGCATTAATATTAAATATTTACCGCTTAACTCATTCTTATTGGACATAGCTGTCGATAAAATATGCCCTTACTGTTGACAAGTAGCTCCTGTGTTTTGCTTGTAGATTAGCTTGCAGCCCTGCTCTGTATTCTTTATCTTCATCACTGCACCAGTCCTTTAATTAGGCAGTGAAATCATCTGCATAGTGATTAGGAAATCACAGTTAAGAAGGTGTTACAAAGAGATGTTTCTGGAAGCTACTCAAAATAGCTCCACGCTTTGGAAATTCCTCCATGTACAGTATCAAGGAAACATGTTCATATTTTAAAAGCAAGTGCCAACTGACCTTCAGTTAATCAGGTTTACTAAATTTTTAATCCTCAATCCTGAAATGTTGGGTGTAACTAGAAAAAGTCTTGAACCATGGTTGGCAAAGAATGGCAACTTTATTATCCAACCTGTGAAACGAGGTGGTGAAGCACTTTTGTGTTGGAATTTAAACTGATTTTAGAATCTTAAGAGTATATTTGATCTTATGCAAATAATTTTGTTACTATTGCATGCTAATAAAATTTGAAAATATACCTTAGAAAATTGAGAAACTGATCCACTTTCATAATTATCCCATTACCAACACTTTAAATTATGATACTTCATAAGAAGTACTGATTTCAGAATCAAAATTTATGATTTCAGAATTCAGAGATATAACTGACCAAGGTAAATATGACTTGATGCTATCTAATTAACACCTTTGATTTTTTTTCATCATTTTATGCATCGGAGAGGGCTGTTTTTAAGTCCCCCTTTCTGTGATTTGGATGGGCTTCTAGTGATGGCAAGGATAATGAAAGGTAGATCATGTTGTGGGGATTAGCATATTAACATAATGTTTGTGAATAAAACATATCAATATATACCATGATGAAAATACTTTGGAAAAATTAAACATGTTGCAGTCAGTATCACCATATATTTTAAAGTGGCTAAAATAATACTGTTTGACAAGATTTTACATGAAAAAGGAGTACAAATGAGCATTTTTTCACCAACAGAATTATTTTGGTCTAATTCCAGTTTTTTTCAAATAATGACCAAAATATTTTTTGATGAACAATTTTATCTTGTAGTTAGTTACCTTCCGGAGATAGTTCTAGATCTTTAAGTCTGTTGATGGTAACTCCTGCGGGCAGTTCACAGTCTTTCTGTTTCTCAGTTTTTTTCTCTGGTTCAGTTTTGGAGAACGTATTGTCTTCTACCAGGCAGTAAAGGGTAATTTTTAAGTGTAAAGACTGTGGATCCAAACTTCCTGGATAGAAATATCAGCCTCTACCTCTTGGACAAACTCTGTAACATCTCTTTGCCCCAGGTTTCTCATCTGAAGGATAAAAATAATAATCTGTGCCTCATTGGGGTATGTTGATGAAATGCATTAATATAGATTAAGTTCTTGGAACAGTGCCTGGCAAATGGTAGGCACTTAGAGTATTGTTTCTAGGCGAATAGAGCTAACTATTGGGTTCCTTTAGTTTGCTTTCCTGATGTATTTTTCATAGCGTTGGGTCTTCTCCCCACAATCTAACAAAAAATATAAAAAGGAAAGGACACCACCTAGGAGGGTAGTTAAATCTTAGAGGTCAAAATTCAGTTTCAGCATCTATGACATGGATGTATTTGCAGTATTCTACTCTAGACTCTCTCTCAATTCAGAGACTCTCTTGTTCACCTTTTCCAGAGAATAAACCACCAGTTTTTACATGGGTAGAATGGGAGAGGGGCATTTGTTGGTGTTCTGAACAGACGTTAAACCCTTTCACTCCCACTTGCATTTGTAATGGTAAGGATTCCTCCAAAGCCCAAGCTTTGGGGACATTTTGCTCTGTAAATCAATTTGGTTCTCAACTGTACCAGTTACCAGTTTAGGATTCTGTTTCTTCCAAGGATCTGATAAGCAATATACCATTTGTTCCTCTGTTTTCCAGCTTACAAATATTCCTCCTCTTCTTCCCTCTCTTCTCTCTTCTATTTCCCTTAATTTGAGTATTTATGCCTTTTTAGAACATTATTTACCTTTCTCATAGGGCTTGAGGAGGAAGTAAAAAGGAAATGTGTCCAATCAAGCATTCTGACCCCAAAGCCTGGAGAATAATTTTCAAAACAGTATTTAAAAATAATTGAGGATATTTAATGAGAGATTTAAAGTTGTTTCATAAAAAACTCTGCTGATATTCTGCCAAATTTTCCATCTCCTTAGAGGGTGAATTTTGCTCAAAAATATAGACACAGACTACTGTATCTTTTTCAGGCAACCATTTATCCTAACCAGGGGCTTACATGAGGCCCTGATGATTGAGGTATTTGAGAGCCACTGCCTCACACATGCCCTTATCTTTCCTTTGCATTAGGCTTTGAACCATCTTGCTTATAGACTGTAGGAGCAGTCGAAGAGTTTAAGATATGGAGAAATATATTTTATTTTCTTTGCTCCTTTTAGGCCACATAAGCAAGGCTGACATTCCTTGGAGTTAGAATTCCTATATAATTTCAATTAAATGTGGAGGAAGCAATTTCTATTTCAAAATTTAACCTCGTTTTACAATTCATTGTGTCAGGGTTGTTTCCACAATATAAAATAAGGAGAGAGGGAAGTTAGTGGAGAGGAGATGGTATTAGTTTTCATACTTTTTGTGCATACCCATTCAAATTTCACTGATAATTTTTGTTAAAGTCAAGTTTAATAATAAGCTTTAACTTTATTGTATGAAAAGTTTTGTTTTGTTTTTTTTTCTTTTTCAATCCAGGGAGGAAAGAGGAAATAAAAGTATGAGGCATCACTTATTTCTATCTCTGCCCTCCGTACTCTTTTATTTGCCAAGTAAGAGTCATTGAAATTATGTTGAATGGAGCCTGCTTCTGAGTTTCCATTTCCGTTAAAGAACTGGAAACCGAAAAGTGGCGGAGGACCAACGACTAGGTATAATAGATTAACGGTTTATGGAGGCCAAGAACGAAAGACCATTATCAAGCAGTCACAGAACCTGAGTTCAGATCCAGCAATGCCTCGAAACTGTGTCTCTCAGGCGTTTTATCTAACCTCTCTCTAGCTACGGTTCTCTTATTTATACAATATTATTAAATATAATCCCTTCCTTTCATTCCTTAAGTATTGTTGCAAAGATCAACTGAGTTTTTACTAATGAAAGTAAGATTTCTTAAGTGATGACACGTAATATTCGAAGTTATTATTATATCTTCTTTACCCATGGTAGAATTCTCCAGTAAAACATAAGCAACAGGACGTATATATATATAGAGAGAGGGGGTGGGTTGGGGGCAAGGTATTGATGAGGATTAGGGTTTGCTTGACAAGTAACTTGAGACAGAATCCTTACCGGGTGAGACTGGGATTGGCGGCAGCTAGGGCACCAGGTGTTTCTCATCGCGGGATTCCCCGCCGCCCCGTAGAACTCCCGAGATCTCGCGAGATCGCGCCGTAGAAGGACGAGGGGAGGTGGAAACAGGAGAAAAGTAGAGAGAGAAAACGGGAGGTGAGGAGAGGAGAGAGATTTATTAAAAAAAAAAAAAGAAAAAAAAAAGGCAGTGGGATTGCGGAGTCTTGGTAAATCCATAATTCAGCTTGGACGGCTGTGGGGGTTGGAGACCCAGGGAAGAGCTGCGTTTCGAGTCCAAAAGCTGTCTGCTGGCAGAAGTTCGTCTTGCTCAGAGGAGGTCAGTCTTTGTTCTTTTAAGGCTTCAGTTGTTTTTTATGAGGGCCATCCACATTATTGAGAATAATCTGTTTTACTCAAAGTCCGCCAATTTAAATGTTAATCTCATTCAGAAAACACCTTACAGAATCATCCAGAATAATGTTTGACCAAATATCTGGGCACTGGGCCCTGTGGCCCAGCCAAGTTGACCTGTATGGTTAACCATCACGTTACTTCATTGGATGATTAAAATACTCCTATGAATATTTCAAGTATTTACTTCGTATTTCAAGTTTGAAACATGCACCTTCAAAGTAGAAATATCAGGATTTATATTATAATTTATATAATAGTGACAGACTAGCACATTTTAAAATGTGAGTTTGTGTGGGTGTGTGTGAGGTGATATCCACTTAGAGGGCTGTTTTGAAGAGTTAATGAGTGGGTCTGTGCAAAGCTTTTGACTCAGTCCTGGCAAATTGTAGGACTCTATATATGTTATAAATTATTACTATCATAAAAACGATTTAGTCGGCATGTGCCACAACAGTAAATGTTATCCTGCTTCCTGGCCACGTGTTGATAATCTTCATAAACTGCAGACTCACCATCCTTGGAGCTCAAGGAAAGATTTCACAGGTGTCGTGCCAGACGACATGATAGTAACACATGACTGGCACACACCTACTAAACTCTCCAATCTACCTTAATATTGAGAAGATAAATCTTCTTGGGAAGAATAACAAAGAAAAGACCAGGGAGGTTCTGGTTAAAGGCATAGGGAATTTTTCCTCTCCTGCAAGTTTGTTTTTCAGCTGTTCATTTGGCAGTATAAGGGTTAGACAGATGTTCAGATTATTTTTAGATGATTTTAATATTGACAAAGTAGAGAACACATAGAAAGTAGAGAACTCAGGCATTCAGACCTTTCCAGTTGAGGTTTGTCTCAGTTATCTAATTGCAATAGGAAGAAACAGATGTGTGCCTGGGCATTGCTCTGCTTCTGGCTAGTGTGGACCTGGCCTGTAATCTATTCAGCTCCGTGACTTTATCAATTGGTGTATTGTGTTATGCTAAATTTTATATTGAGCAATCAATTCCCGCAATAATCCTGAATTATAAATAATCATTGTAATGGGAAGAAATTGAAAAAAGACTCACCTTTTCTCTTCTGCTTCTTTGTATTGAGGACCCACATAAAAGCTACATTTATCTGATTTGGTTATAGAATGTAATCATTCTATATGTAGATGTAATGTAGAATGTAATCATTCCTTATGTGTCTAGAATAGGTGTAAGTTTTTGCTAAACTACCATGGATTTTATGTAATAATGCACTGAATTCTAAGGACTGTATCAATCTATAAAGACAGACCTACCTAATTATTTATGAATATTTTGGAAGCAAAATAATGTGCTTATTTAATCATTTAAAGTGCTCAGATTAAAAAAATTTATCTTCTAAAATTAATGGAAATTTACATCTATGAAAGAAATTTTAAGAACCACACACTGTTTTTAGTTGTTTTAATTTTCTAAATATATTATTATTATTATTTCATGACTTTAATTAAAATCAATTGAAATAATTATTATTTTGCAGAGCTAGAAATATTCAAAATATTCAGATTGGAATGTCTGCTCTATTAATTGCACACGAGGTACTTACAAAGAAAAAAAATAACAGAAAATTGAGTTCCTGCCTATCATCTAAATAAGACAAAATAATGAATCACTGAAGGAAAATTGTCTGCAGGTTGTCTGTATTTCAATCTAATTATACACTACCTCAAATGATTCACCAATCTATTGAGATATCTGTTTTTTTTTAAAAAAAGATATTTGCCTTAGCAGACCTGACATACTGAAAAATAAATTGCATCTATTGAGTAAAGTTGTATCAGTATGTTGACATACAAAGTTTTGAGAACTGTTATAAAGAGAGAGCTTCTTCATAAATTTTTATAAAATGGGGAAGAGACAAGTAGCACAATTTTATTCTAGCCTTACAGTTACATGTAAACATTTTCCAGTATTAAGCTATCTGTGTATGCTAAAGTATTTACTCCAGTTTTTAATAGTATGCACATTGAAGAAAATATTTCTCCACTTAAAAAGTAATACTGTTTAAAAGGAATATAGGAGGGTTGCAAGAGAGAGTGTAGAAATGTCAAATTGAAGAGGATAGATGAATAAACTGAGCTTCTGTTTTGTTTCTTGTTCACTCTTTCCTTTAAGACTTTTTCATGTCACATACACATTATCTATTGCAGACCAAGGTCAAGGACTTGCCAGTGCACCCTACAAAGATAGCAGAGAAAACGCAGATTTTGCAAACTGCTCAACCTGTTAAAATCTGTTCCTTCATTTTTAATAATCAATGCCATACACAGAGTAGACTATTATTCTTAGTGCTTGGCTTGCAAAATAATTTAGAGCCACAGAAGGAGCAGAATCTACTTTGAAACTCTGTATCCTTAAAATATACACTGTGCTAGTTTTGTATGTCTGTCTACCTACCTACCTACCTACCTACCTACCTACCTACCTATATCTGTGAGCATGCCTAAAACCTTAAGAGTTTGGATATACTTCTGTAATAGCAAAGATTTTAGACACACACCCCCACCCATCCATTGGAGGGGGCAGTTACAATGTTTCTGACACATAATTATTTCCTCTCTATTTAGGAATTTATTTCCTCTCTATTTTGGAATTTAACATGACCATATAGAAAACCTCTTTAATGACATTCTATTTTCAGCTCACATGGTTTGCAGCATGTTACATTGGATAGCAGATTAGTAGCTTGATTAGTTAAGACTTTTGCCTGAAGGCATAACCATTAGTATATGTTTTTCAAACTTTAAGAGGCAAGAATACCACACTGTCAAAAAATCATGTTTCTTTTCTCTTAATGGCTAAAAAACATTAAAAGTTCACTTTTCTTCGGTTAACTGGTCTCATCCTTTTTTTGCATACCAGTATTTGTTATTTATAGAAAATTCTCTATTAATAGCCCTTTACTGCAACACCTGGCTTGTCAACATCCTTATATATCCAAGGAAGGGACAGATTTAAGCAAGAGACGATTAATATAAGAAAAAAATGTGTTAAAATTCTTAGAACTAAATACTATGAACTGTAACTAAAGGTAGTTTAGAATATATATAGCACCTCTTATAGATTGTGGAAGAGTAGGTTAGACCCTCTTCCCATGTATGTATTATTATCTTTTTCTGTGTTCTCATGGAGCTTATATTTAAAGGAGACAAGACAAAACAAAACGAAGGAACAAGATGATGTTGTATAGTGTTAAGTGTTATGATAAAACAATAGAATGAGAAAGAATGGTTTAGGTCAACTTTTTCTGAAACATATATCCTTCTCTAACAATTCTTTGAATGATCTTTTCTGGGTTATCTAGATATTGTACTGGACTTTCCTATTACCTTCTACAAGGATGATGAAAGAACCCTGGACTATGTATACAATGAACAGGTCGGATAATCTGACCCCTGAGTAATTTAACAGCAGCTCCTTCTGGCTATATCCCCATAAATCACTCCAGTGGATGTTAATATTAAAATCCTTAGCTATTTTAAGGTTTTATTTATTTTAAAAACATAGTTATGAAACTATTAACAAGTCATCATAATTCAAAATAAGAGCTATTTTGAAATATTAAATTATTAAAACCCAATATGGGTTTTCTAATAAGGCTTAAATGTCTTCTTTAACTATATGACAATTTGAAATGAAAGCTCTAGATAGTATGATTAGTTTAGAATCATTTCGGAGACCTTTTATATATTAGTTATTTATAAAACTCTTTTCATGCATTTGATAAGTCTTTTCCACATCATAATATATAGCAGTCTAAAGGCAAAATCACTAATATAAAGTTCTCTGTTTGGAACTCTATTGACTAAATGTGGGATATTTGTAATGATGTTGAAAATTGTGATTTTTCAACAATAGCAACAACAGTGATGTGTTAAGCAACATGAAACACTTTCGGCTTACCTTAAATAAAAAAATTGAGCCCTTGTTATTAATGATTTTATTTTTAACTCTGAGTCATTATCTATATTTATAATGTCTCTGAAAATATGAATGTGGTAATATAGTGATTGAAGAAGATGCTTTTAAGTGATAAAGAAGTTTTGTTGGATTAAGTGGCAGTGGGGTTTGGTACTTCATTTCATCTTCACGATTGGTTGGAAGAATTGACCAGAAATTTAAAAAAGGGAACTTATCCATTTCCTAGGGTAGGAAGCAACCTAGGGACTTTAATTATCACAGAAACAAGTTTAATAAGGTATGAGCCCTATAATGTTTTATTGAAATGAAACTCTTTCATTTTCCTAATGTCTTGAGATTACATTGAAATCTGATGAATTGTAAAGCTAGAGAAGCAGGGTAGAGGGGAAGCAGGAGATGGAGTAAGGAGGAGCCACTCACTGGACATGGCCAAAGGGAAATCGGCAGTAGGAAATAGTGTATTGTTGTTGTTTAAGCTATTAAACACTTCCAATGTGCCCAGCCTTATGCCATGTTTTTTATAAGCATTTATTACTCCCTGGATCGCATATGTAAAGTATGAAGTATTTAAGCCATTGCACAGTGAAAAAAGATAGCTATTGGTTGGGGCACCTCCCATCTAAAGACAAGCATCAAAAGTTTCACAAAAGTGGAGTGATGCAGGGGAACAAAACTGCTATGATATGCCAGCCTGTATTAACTGCTCCATATAATTGTATTACATAATTCTTGACAACACTCTTTCAAAGGTGATATTCACTTTTTCTGATTTTACAGATGAGAGAAATAATAGACTCAAAAAAATAACTTCCCTAAGATCACATAGCAAGATAGTACTAGAGCAGGGATTCAGATCTATATTTGTCAGCTCTACAAGCCTCTGTAGTTTCATGATACCTCAGTGTATCCCCATCACTGCTTTTGCCTTGGATTGATTTCAGATGTCATTTATCCAAAATGTTGAGTTTCTAACTTATTCACTCTAAGGCACAGAATTGTCAGCTCTCTATACAGTAGATCTGTCCTAATTACCTAGTTAAGTGGCACTGTATTAGGCAGTAACTTACTAAAGTGTACTTTTACTGTCAACCTTGACTCCTAAACTTTGAGAAAAAGTGATTTATTTTATTTTACTTCAAATTCCCAAACTTCTGATTGAAGTCCAGCTAAATTTAGAATGTAAACAAAGATTAAGTTGTCTAGTTATTTGATTTGGAGTCTTGCTATTTTTGGTTTATTATGTAACCTTTCGGTTTCTAGGGGACATAATTTTAGGGAACATTTATATATATTTTATGCTAATTTTAAAACCCTACATAGGGAGTAGAGCATTCAAAGATATTCCTAATGTGAGTTCATGGCTTTAAGCTAAAAGTAATTTTACCACTTTGATAGTAGAGGTGACCAAACTGCAAAGATTAATATAAGCAGATATTGTCATTTGGGTCATTGTCTATACCACTGGGTATTTCCAACTTTCATTCTATCAAAAAGAAAATTTAATCAAATTATTTTTACCCACTCATCCAATAAGTAAGTATTATAGAGGGTTTGTTCTTTGTATTTCTGGATATAACAGTCTTCTTTGAGTAGACTGAGCTGTAAACTCCTATCCGTATAATATAATGTATACTACTTCCTGTGCAGAATCTCATGACCAAGGCATTTTGTCTTTTGAGAGAAAGATAATGACATAGGCAATTTTCTATAGGCTATTCATTGCATATGCTTAGATATATGATGAGCAAGATATAGAATAGCAACTTTTTAGGACAGATGAATACAACATTTTATTTAAAAGCAAAATTATCTCATATCTCTTGTATTGTTTTATTTTTTTTTCTCAAAATATTTACATCAATAATGCTCTCCTTTAGTTTTGGTAAGAGTACATTTTTGTCTCATAAAACACAAGCTTTGTATGTTTTCTCACTCAGCACAATTGGAGTCTAAACTTGATTCATCTTTCATCTTAAGATCTAAGGCCTATATTATCATACAAGAGGAGATAGCAAAATAGAAATAAATGTAGCTATGCTTTTAATTCTCAGTATATATTTAATTGCAAATTTTAAATCTAATGATATAAATCTTTTAAATGGCTATTATACAAATATATGGCATATATGTATATTGTATATGATGGGTATATCATATTTTTACATTTTGTGTTGACATGGAATCAATCCACAGTGTTTAATATTTATGTGTGTGATGAAAATAACTCAAAGTACATATTTAAATGGTTATTTTATCACCAGTGATCTAGAAAAGTGCTCCCATATTGACAGATAAGTAATTCCACTTTAATTCGTATTACGTAAGCCTCTTCTGTGAATTCTATAAGAGTGAATAGACTCTTATTAAAGTGAACAACTTTTTTAGTTGGATATAATCTACTAACAGCATGACTACTAAGATGGTGAATAAAAATGCTGGAAGGATTTCATTAACAAGTCAGAAAGGGCATTTTTGTTTGTTACCAACTTGGTAAAGCTTTTGTGATTCCCACTCATAAACATGGGAGATAGGGGGCAAGAAGGTTTTGCTCTGTAATAATGAAGAGGATTACCACTGAGATATTAGGGGGAAAAAGATTTAATATCCCCTAGCACAATGTCAATTTCTATCAAGCATATAAAAATTCTTGTGCTAGAAAAGCTAAAAGCTGGTTCTTTGAGAAGATAAACAAAATTGTTAAACCATTAGCCAGACTCATCAAGAAAAAAAGGGAAAAGACTCAAATCAACAGAATTAGAAATGAAAAAGGAGAAGTAAGAACTGAAACTGCAAAAATACAGAGGATCATGAGAGATTACTACAAGCAACTATATGCCAATAAAATGCACAACCTGGAAGAAATAGACAAATTCTTAGAAAAGCACAACCTTCCAAGACTGAACCAGGAAGAAATAGAAAATATAAACAGACCAATCACAGGCACTGAAATTGAAACTGGGATTAAAAATCTTCCAACAAACAAAAGCCCAGGACCAGGTGGCTTCATAGGCGAATTCTATCAAACATTTAGAGAAGAGTTAACAGCTATCCTTCTCAAACTCTTCCAAAATATAGCAGAGGGAGGAGCACTGCCAAACTCATTCTACAAGGCCACCATCACCCTGATACCAAAACCAGACAAAGATGTCACAAAAAAAGAAAACTACAGGCCAATATCTCTGATGAATATAGATGCAAAAATCCTCAACAAAATACTAGGAAACAATCCAGCAGCATATTAAAAGGATCATGCACCATGATCAAGTGGGGTTTATCCCAGGAATGCAAGGATTCTTCAATATAAGCAAATCAATCAATGTGATACACCATATTAACAAGTTGAAGGAGAAAAACCAAATGGTCATCTCAATAGATGCAGAAAAAGCTTTTGGCAAAATTCAACACCTATTTATGATAAAAACCCTCCAAAAAGTAGGCATAGAGGGAACTTACCTCAACATCTTAAAGGCCACATATGACAAACCCACAGCCAACATCGTTCTCAATAATGAAAAACTGAAACCATTTCCACTAAGATCAGGAACAAGACAAGGTTGCCCACTCTCACCACTGTTATTCAACATAGGTTTGGAAGTTTTAGTCACAGCAATCAGAGAAGAAAAAGAAATAAAGGGAATCCAAATCGGAAAAGAAGAAGTAAAGCTGTGGCTGTTTGCAGATGACATGATGCTATACATAGAGAATCCTAAAGATGCTACCAGAAAACTACTAGAGCTAATCAATGAATTCGGTAAAGTAGCAGCATACAAAGTTAAGGCACATAAATCTCTTGCATTCCTATACACTAATGATGAAAAATTTGAAAGAGAAATTAAGGAAACACTCCCATTTACCACTGCAACAAACAGAGTAAAATACTTAGGAATAAACCTACCTAAGGAGACAAAAGACCTGTATGCAGAAAACTATAAGACACTGATGAAAGAAATTAAAGATGATGCAAACAGATGGAGAGATATACCATGTTCTTGGATTGGAAGAATCAACATTGTGAAAATGACTATACTACTCAAAGCAATCTACAGATTCAATGCAATCCCTATCAAACTACCAATGGCATTTTTCACAGAACTGGAACAAAAAGTTTCACAATTTGTATGGAAACACAAAAGACCCCGAGTAGACAAAGCAAGCTTGAAAAAGAAAAACGGGGCTGGAGGAATCAGGCTCCCAGACTTCAGGCTATACTACATAGCTACAGTAACCAAGAAATTATGGTACTGGCACAAAAACAGAAATATAGATCAATGGAACAGGATAGAAAGCCCAGAGAAAAACCCACGCACATAAGCTCACCTTATCTTTGTGATAAAGGAGGCAAGAATATACAATGGAGAAAAGACAGTCTCTTCAATAAGTGGTGCTGGGAAAACTGGACAGCTACATGTAAAAGAATGAAATTAGAACACTCCCTAATGCCATACCCCAAAATAAACTCAAACTGGATTAAAGACCTAAAGGTAAGGCCAGACACTATAAAACTCTTAGAGCAAAACATAGGCAGAACACTCTATGGCATAAATCACAGCAAGATCCTTATTTGACCCACCTCCTAGAGAAATGGAAATAAAAACAAAAATAAACAAATGGGACCTAATGAAACTTAAAAGCTTTTGCACAGCAAAGGAAACCATAAACAAGACGAAAAGACAACCCGTAGAATGGGAGAAAATATTTGCAAATGAAGCAGTGACAAAGGATTAATCTCCAAAATATACAAGCAGCTCATGCAGCTCAATAGCAAAAAAACAACCCAATCCAAAAATGGGCCTAAATAGACATTTCTCCAAAGAAGATATACAAATTTCCAAGAAACACATGGAAGGATGCTCAACATCACTAATCATTAGAGAAATGCAAATCAAAACTACAATGAAGTATCACCTCACACCGGTCACAATGGCCATCATCGAAAAATCTACAAACAATAAATGCTGGAGAGGGTGTGGAGAAAAGGGAACCCTCTTGCACTGTTGGTGGGAATGTAAATTGATACAGCCACTATGGAGAACAGTGTGGAGGTTCCTTAAAGAACTAATAATAGAACTACCCTACGACCTGGCAATCCCACTATTGGGCATATACCCTGAGAAAACCATAATTCAAAAAGAGTCATGTACCAAAATGTTCATTGCAGCTCTATTTACAATAGCCAGGACATGGAAGCAACCTAAGTGTCCATTGACAGATGAATGGATAAAGAAGATGTGGCACATATATACAATGGAATATTACTCAACCATAAAAAGAAATGAAGTTCAGTTATCTGTAGTGAGGTGGATGGACCTAGAGTCTGTTATACAGAGTGAAGTAAGTCAGAAAGAGAAAAACAAATACCGTATGCTAACACAAATATATGGAATCTAAGAAAAAAAAATGATTCTCAAGAAACTAGGGGCAGGACAGGAATAAAGTTGCAGATGTAGAGAATGTACTTGAGGGCATGGGGGGGGGAAGGGTAAGCTGGGACGGAGTGAGAGAGTGGCATTGACATATATACACTACCAAATGTAAACTTGATAGCTAGTGGGAAGCAGCCGCATAGCATAGGGAGATCAGCTCGGTGCTTTGTGACCACCTAGAGGAGTGGGATAGGGAGGGTGGGAGGGGGACGCAAGAGAGAGGCGATGTGGGGATATATGTATACATATAGCTGATTCACTTTGTTATACAGCAGAAACTAACACACCATTGTAAAGCAATTATACTCCAATAAAGATGTTTAAAAAAAAAAAAGGTAATAGTCAAAGTAGAACTTTCTTCTTTCAACTATTCCTTCAAAAGAACTTGTTTTTTTTCTTTCCTACTCTTAAAATATAAATACCCTGATGAACACTCTGTTGATGTTGTTAGTGTTCTTTGTGAGTTGAGGAAAAAGTTGTACTTCAAAAGAAGTCAGAGCGCTTCCCTGGTGGCGCAGTGGTTAAGAATCCGCATGCCAGTGCAGGGGGCACTGGTTCGAGCCCTGGTCCAGGAAGATCCCACATGCCGCGGAGCAACTAAGCCTGTGCGCCACAACTACTGAGCCTGCGTGCTGCAACTACTGAAGCCCACGTGCCTAGAGCCGGTGCTCCACAACAAGAGAAGCCACTGCCATGAGAAGCCTGCACACCACAACGAACAGTAGCCCCCGCTCGACGCAATTAGAGAAAGCCCATACGCAGCAACGAAGATTCAGTGCAGCTAAAAATAAAAATAAATTAATTAATTAAAAAAAATCAGAAAGAATTGAAAATGCAAAACAATAAACAGATCAATGGGACAGTGTACGCTGTTCTTTACTACTGGGCAATTTCATGTGTTATAAATGTAAAAGGGGAAAGTGTACAAGACGATTGACTTACTTGAATACATGTTAGAGAAAAAAAGACTTCATTTTTGTAAATGTTTATTGAAATTCAAAATATTTCTTTTATTCTTATTGTGCATTTAATATATCCTATGCTGATGTATTGAGTTTGTAGCTTTTCTGTAGGTGTGAGGAATTCTCTGTGGTATCACTAGGACCAAGAAGTACCGTAACACTACCTCTCTCCCAGACACAGAGAAATGGAAGCCAACTAGTTAAAAGTTCCAAGTTCTATGTTTAATGAAACACTTTGGATTTATTTTAGTTACAGTCATATTTCTGGGGGTCTGAATATTCCATAATAGTTTTGGGGAATGTGTTGGCGACTTCCAGAAATAGTGGAACAATTAAAGCCATTTCTTAGTTTCTCTTAAGTTGATTTTTAAGGCCTTGTCCTACCTAGCAATCTCCTTGACTTTCTACCCTTGATTGTGATGAGTAATTTTATGTTTGAAAAGCAAATAGCCACGTTGGACATGTGACTGGAGTAAGGCCACCTACAGCTGTGAGGTGTTCATACACAGATGAATTTAAACATGTGTGTGGTGTTTAGTTTGATATTTTTCAAAAAGAGAATTTAGTGCATTTTTATTGATGGTTCATAATGAAAGAAGTGGTCCCATCTTAGGTTAATACTCATGAGATTATTATGATATAAGGGGCATTATAAATTAGAGAGTACATTTCCAATCTTTATATTCTATATCTTTTTAATATAGGAACGATACATATTTTGAGTAAAACAGTAATGAAAGTGGAAATATTTAACTTTTATATTTGATATTTAAAGTAAATTTTTATTTGAAAATAATATTAAAGATATATTGAGACAACTTCTGTTATGTATGTTCTAACAAGCCTTTTATTTTATGGATCCATAAATATTTAAGGACATTATAAATAATTATTAAATCATTTCCTTGACCTTATTGTTAGAATCTAAACACATATTCAATCTTTTTTTTTACTTCAGTTTTTATTTTATATTGGAGTATAGTTGATTTACAATGTTGTGTTAGTTTCAGGTGTACAGCAAAGTGATTCAGTTATACATATACTTATATCCATTATTTTTCAGATTCTTTTCCCATATAACTTATTACAGAATATTGAGTAGAATTCCCTGTGTTGTACAGTAGGTCCTTGTTGTTTATTTTATATATAGTAGTGTGTATATGTTAATCCCAAACTCCTAATTTATCCCCCCCGCCACCTTTCTCCTTTGGTAACCATAAGTTTGTTTTCTATGTCTGTGAGTCTGTTTCTGTTTTGTGAGTAAGTTCATTTATATGATTTGTTTTAGATCCCACATATAAGTGATATCATATAATATTTGTCTTTCTCTTTCTGACTTACTTCAATTAGTGTGATAATGTCTAGGTCCATCCATGTTGCTGCAAATAGCGTTATTCTTTTTTTATGGCTGAGTAATATTCCATTGTATATATGTACCACATCTTCTTTATCCATTCCTCTGTCAATGGACATTTAGGTTCCTTCCATAGACATATTCAGTCTTGACTAACAAGCACTTATAAAACTGCCCTTTCTATATTGCCTTAAACATGATTTGGCTGGAACATGATATAGTATGTTTTTTAAGTCATGTTTATGTTTTTTTCAAATTTGGTACAATATATATAACAAAAGTTTGCCATTTTAACCATTTTAAGTGTAGAATTCAGTGGCATTAATTGCATTCATAATATTGTACAGCTTTTTCACAGCTTTTTCCACAGCTTTTTCATCACCCTAAACAGAAAATCTCTACCCATTAGTCACATAGTTTTAAAATATTGTAGTTTTTGAATTTGTGAAATTTAAATTTATATAATTTATAAAGTAGTGTAGGAATAATTATGTCTTCTGTAATTTTGCATATGTATATGTACATGTATATAGATACACATGTGTATGTGTGTATACATATATAAAATATCAAGAACCACATGTTGATCATATGGTACATCACTGTGTTGCATATTTTGAGAATTAACTGAATTTTATATGACATTTTATGTGCATCAGATGTAGACACATTACAAAGCATTTCTAGTTCTTTGTGTAATACTAATATGCTCAACTATATACCCATATATTTTATGGGCATATAGTCAGATATATGTACTGTATATATAAAAAATTTGTATACAGATGGTCCCCAACTTACGATGTTTCAACCTAAGATTTTTCAACTTTATGACAGCGATACACTTTTAGTGGAGACCATACTTCGAGTTTTGATCTTTTCTTGGACTAGTGATACTGCGGTACAATACTCTCTCTTGATGCTGGGCAGCAGCAGTGAGCCATAGATCCAAGTCAGCCATGTAATCACAAGGGTAGATAGCCAATACACATACCCATTCTGTTTTTCACTTTCAATATAGTAGTCAATAAATTACATGAGGTCGTCAACACTTAATTATAAAGTAGATTTTGTGTTAAATGATTTTGCCCAACTGTAGGCTAATGTAAGTGTTCTGAGCACATTTAAGGTAAGCTAGGCTAAGCTGTGATTTTAAAGAGGTTAGATGTATTAAATGCATTTTCTACTTACAACATTTTCAGCTTACAATGGATTTATCAGGATACAACCCCATTGTAAGTCAAGAAAGATCTGTATATATGAGCATTTCTAATGTCATATTCTGATATATATATTGATGTTAAATAACTTTAAAGAAAAAATAATATATCCTGTTTTAAATAAATGGTATTCTTACTTTTATACAAATGGAATTTTTACTTTTAAAAATCTCCCTGAATTGATTTTTGTAACTCATTAATAGAAGTTACCATTATCTCGTGGCATTTTCTATGTCAAAAAACTCTAAGGTATGTAATTTCCCAAGAAATTGAGTTACTAAATTTATCTACTTATTTATTGTTAGATCCTACTGTTTTTGTTTTTAAACGATTCAGTATTCTGTTTTTCTCCTCCCTTTTCCATTAAAATGTCTGCTCTAAAAATATCCAAGTTTCTTCCTCAATGGCCTTGAGTAACTTGGAAGCAGATCCAGTGTATATATAAGTTATGGATTTTCTCTCTGCACTTACAACTTTATTTTAACAAAGATACCAGACTACAAACTTCTGCTTTCCTGGAGGTGTTTGAGCAAGGTACTTTGAATTGGTTATTACATGCTATTGTGCATCTCAAAATGCCCCTAAGGAGGCACTGACTTTAGCACTGAAGCTTTCTTGGGTTTGTGCTGCTTATGCTCAGTATTGACATAGGAATATCCCTTTCCCTAAGCTGAAGGCCTTTGGCTTTATGTATAACTAATGGATAGGATACGTATTTCTTAGAATTATATAAATCTTAAGCGAAAGTATTTGATAAAGGGAAAGTGTCAACACCCCTTGCCTAGAAGCCTACCCTTTTCCCAAATCAAACTCTACAGCCTTCCCTATCTTTTGAATTTAATTTGTATTTATGAAGTACCATCAGCTACATTCATGCTGACAAGATTTTTTCTATTGTAGGGGGTCTGATATGTGACCAATAACTACCTTTCCTTTTAACCCTCACTGCTGCATTCAAATTAGAAGTCTACTTCTCACTACAATACCTTTATAAACCACATCCCTACCTCCTCACCATCTCTGACCTTATCAGCATGAGGATGAGTTTAATTTCATATCTTAAAAATGAAACTACTATAAATTACTCTGACATTCTTTATCCTTAATCGTTTAGTGGCCTCATAGATCCTCTATCAAATTATTTTTAAAAACTCAAATTTAATCTAACTTACAGTTAGGCATCTCCCATAGTCATATAGTCATATGACAGACTTTGTATTTTTGACTTATATTTTGCAGAAGTAGTCATTCATTGTCCTTCATGTGATTTGCCAATATAGCATAGCAGTGATTGTATGGACTTAATACTCACAAATCCTTGTCAATATAGTAACATTTAAAGAATAAAAACAATGGTAACATCTTTTTAAAACATTATAACAATCCAGAATAATTTAATAGATTATAATTTATATTCTGCAGAATGCAAAATGGGATTAATAATCAGTGTGTGTATTTATGCCCTCCTAATTAACAATAAAATATGCTTTAACATCCAATAAATATTCAGTGAGAATCTGTTACATGTTGAGCACTATCAAAGGTTTAGGAACATAAAGAGGAATCAGACATATCAGGTACCCATGTAACATATTTACATCTTTTAAAAATTAAAACTATTGTTTTAATTCTCATATTTTGAGAATAATTTACTATGCATTTGAAGAAAATACGTTCTGACTCTATAACCCTTTGGATTTGCTACTCTATATAAATTCTATATAAATTCGGCCCAGACCCAAAGCATTGTTAACTTCCTTTACTTCCTGGTTCACTGCACATATTCAGACATAGGCTTCAAATTACGCCTTAAAGAAAACCAGCAGGTGATTGATAACTGGAAAAATAACCATGTCCATAGGAATAAATCAAACACATCATCATCCTGCATGTGTGGTAGGCCACAGTTATTTGGGCAACTACATGTAGCAGTGGCATCCGTAAATTTCACTGAGGCCCTAGAATTCAAATTGACATCAGCAAAATCAAAGTTAACTGCCTATAAACTACCCTCTTATCAACATAATTATATTTTACTAACATGAAAAGTAACCATTTATTGCATTAAATAAAACCTATAAATTAAAAAGCTCTTTGATTCATTTTTTTCCCTTCTCTAAGAGTCATTGTAAGAAGAAGAAATAAAAGGTTTTACCCCAGGAGGCATGTTTAACTCTGTGCCTATGGGTAATTCATTGGAAATTCTGTGATGTTTATGGAAAAAAGATGAGTATGTGGTAATACAGAATCTCATAATGTACTGTTTCAGAATTCAAAGGCTCTGCTAGCATCAGGAACAGTATTTTACATTCAGTACAGATCACACTTAAAAGTTAATAATGACCTTCAAAACTTGCTCTTATATATTGCTGCTGAGTTAAGAACAGAATAGCAGAGTAGAAAATGATGACATCAGGGTCACAGCAGGTAACTTAGGCACATTTAAAGTAAAACTCATTTGCTACTCAAACATACGATTTATAATTTTTTATATTGCAGAGTATTTAAATGATCTAGATTTTAAACTGGTACTTCAGAAAATACTTTCTTGAAATCTTTCATCTGTAAGAATTATGAAATGAATGCCATCTTAATTTTTATAGTTTATATAATTTACATTGCAAAGGCATGTGTTTTTATAGGCAATTATGGGGGGAACAATAATAAGAAATGAAAACATTTTTGACCAATAATGGAAATACATAAAGTCATATTGTAAGTCTGTCATAATCTTATTTACATAAATATGTTTGATTTCCATATTGAAAATGTGTTATAATAGCTTGGGAGAAAAGATTGTTAACCTAGTTCAGGCATAAATGCCTAACTAGATGAAATCTAAAATTTATTTCCACTGTTACTTTAAATAGTTGGAAAAAATTAACTATTATTGAGGAAAAGCTATGGTTTCCCATTCTCTATTCTGTAATATCAAACTGTGTCCTGGCAACTGACTGCAGAACAGCAAATACTTTCCAATAGGTTCTATTAAAAAGGTTTCCAACAGGTTTGATTATCCTGGAGATGTACGTGTACAATAGTGATACCAGTTGGAATGCATGTATTTTAAAGTTATTTTATGGTAGAAAATTCTCAGTAGGCAGAGAGAACTATGTCTGAATCTCAGTAGCTTACTGATCCTAAAAGAATAGAAGCTAACATATACCGTTCTCAAACATGAATTTCTATGGTATGTGTCAAATCCAAAGGAATGTAAGATCAAAATATAATCCTTAAGTTTTTTTTCTTTAAAAATAGAACACAAGTAGTTTTAATTAAAAATAAAAATTCATAGTGGAGCATCCCTTCTATTTGATTGAATGGATGGATGCTCCTTGAGAATAGGAAATCATCTGTTATAGATTTATAGGGCTGAAAATCTCTTCTGAAATATCACACCTTTTGGCCTCAATTTTTTTTTTTTTCATTTCCACCAACTCTTACCTTAATTTCTCATTAGTTAGTAGTCAATGATATCACCAAATCTTGGTTTCCAAAAATATTCTCATCTTTCTAGCTTGCCAGAGCTATGTTTGAACAGTCCTTTCCCCCTTGTATGGTAGATGCAAGACTGGAAATTTTCAAAGGAACCTTTATTCTGTGTGTGTGTGTGTGTGTGTGTGTGTGTGCATGCACTATGAGAATGAACATAAGAAGAATCTATCAGGGAACCAAGGCATTTAATGCCTAACAGAAGCTGTCTGGAAATGGCACCTTATTCTTTTCTTCTATCATCGATGCTAAGATCTAATTTCCCCATCAGTCCCATCCTTGGTTAGTATAAAATTTTGCTTCTTTTGCCCCTCCAAATTGCACACCCTATTTTGCACTGGATCTAACATTCCCTTTAATTCACCTGTTCTCTTTATTTGCATCCATTTTAGAAAGATATTATCCACAATCTCATTGATATAAAAATTTTTAAGAGTGCTTTATATGTCAGTAATAAACCAATTATAGACATTTATCTGAAAGTAATTAAAATGCTATTTTTTTCTATTTATATAGTGAAGAATCTTTCTTCTGTTAAAGGCATTAAAAATCACACACAGTAGTGAAGTAAGGTTGAATCAACTAAGCCTGAGAGCCACTCAATTTCTCCATTGTTCAGATTTATATTGACTGTTAGATGAGGAAGAGAGGTACACATGTAAGTTAAATTAGTTTTTTCAATTCAAGTACTTTTATTCCACAAGGAATAAAAACAAGGTGAAAACCATTTTTACTTATATTAAATATTTTATATTATAATTGTATATTTCAGATACTGAAACATCTTCAGACACACTTATGTAGTAGCCATGAGTGGACTTTTGAAATACTTAGTAGTCAGCATTTGGTGTATTTTATTTTATTTTATTTTTTTAGATCTCCTTATTCCTAATTTGTTATACCTCTTATGAAGAAGCATTAGTATCAAAAAGCATTTAATGCAATTTTTCTTAAAACACAATTTCAGATAATAATGATAGATTTGGTGTATTTTAGATGCAGCCCTTCTGAGAATGATGTGGATGATTTTCTTTTTTCTTTTCTTTTTTTTCTTCAGTATGACTGAGGGAAAATTGAGGTGGTGTCTGTACCTCATACATGAAAGATACAGTAAAAATAATTACAGTGAACCTGAATTTAATAACAGAAAATGTTTTTTTCTATGTATCACTATAAAATTTAATAAATTTATTCAGAATATTATGGTTATTTATTTATATATTTCCATGGGTACTATCTTGAGAATCTTGTGCAGTTACTGCTCAAGGGCCATATCTGTTCAGCAATTTAAAGACTTCTGTTTTGGTATTGTCATCTCAGAGTAATTAAAACTAACAACATTGTAAGAGAGAGGAATATAAACCTTATCTTACATTACTTCCTATATAATTTTTGTAACTTGAAGACTGAGGCTTCTGTGTTTACAGCAGTGTAGAATAAAATTGTCTTGCTATGAATGGCTATGTAAAAATTAACCTTGTTCTTCTGCAATTAGAGTAATGGAGAATAAAATTCCTAAAATAAAAGGATTCATTTATTTATATTACATTGTTCTCTTTAGATTGAGATCATGATAACAGATTCATTCTGTAAATTTACAGTAATGATGTTACAGTTTTTAACATGCATTTGTTAAATGTACGAATCTATTAAACTAAGCATACTATTTAAATCTTTTTGTAATCTGTAACATCAATTAATACATCAGCATTAGTAATTGAGAGAAAATAACTGTAAACTAATGAGTCTCTAAATAATTATCTTTTTTTAAAGAGGATATATTCTAAATTTGGGGGAAAGAAACAAATAATATTGAACCAAGCTAATATGTAGATTTACAAGTACAAATATAACCCTGTGTCTTCCTAGAGTTAGTACATGTTCAAACAAATCCCATATACTTTTTATATTCATCACTGAAATTTTGTATAATGCAGATTTTTATTTTGAATCATAATTCTGAAATACTAGAAGAATTCTGAGTCATCTAATAGAGTTGATTATATCCACTAGCAAATTTTGTAATACCTTAGCTTCTTAAAGTCCTTTGCTTTTTATAACGTACTTCTACTTATATTTTCTTATTTAATTCACACAAAAATCATTTGAGTAGATATTGGTATTCCTATTATACACATACAGAAACTAAACTCAAATGGACTAGGCTATTTGCCTAGGTCCTAGATTCAAGGTACATACCTAAGGTCATAGATACAAGACTTAAACTCAAATCCTTTGACTTCAAAGTTCTATCTCCCCTATGTTTGGCTGCACAAGTTATAATATATCTGCTAAGAGACATTTTAGGAAAAAAATCTATTTCAAGAGTCAAAACAATTTTTTTAATGTTTTTAACTCAAAGAAAATTTAATTAATCACAGTATTCCTTTCACTCAGTATTCTGCTTAATAAAAAGCCTGCTGTGTTTAAATGACCCACTCTTATTTCTGATATCTGGCATAGAAAATTGAACATTTCTGAGGTGTTTTCACCATAAATACCTTGCAAGGGTAATTGCAATTCAGAGTTTTTAAATCACTAATATGTGATTTGTTTTTACCAAGGAAAAATATCAACTCAGTTTCTTTTTTTCTTTCCAGTATTTATCTTGCGTATTTTTTTTTATTGGCATGTAATTGCTTTACAATGTTGTGTTAGTTTCTGCTGTACTATGAAGTGATTCAGCTATATGTATACATATATCCCCTCCCTCTTGGACTTCCCTCCCACCTCCCCCACCATCCCACCCATCTAGGTCATCACAACTCTTAGTTTTAAGAGAAAAATAACATAGTACAACTATCCTTGAATTAAGGTAGCTTCAGGAAAAAAAAAAATTACAGACCCTATCTAGACAGGTACAGACTTAATTCATAATATTTTTGTTTAAAATGTGTTTTTAGATATTTTAAAAATATATAAAATTTTTCTTGTCTGAGTTTTTCTCAGAATACTTAGATCACCATTTGTCATTTTAAGTCAAAGCATTAAAGCATATATTGTGCCATATAACCTGAAACATGAAGAATGCCTTGTGCAGATGATAGATGTTTGATGATTTGTGATATTTTGCTCATTTTCAAAGCAAACATGGAAAACCCTTGCCTTAGATCAGTAAAAAGTATGGAATATAGACCAACCATGCCTGCAGTTTTATGAGAGCTGAGATAGAAACCTGTGTCGTTCTGAATGGAATGGTACATTGGAGTTGTGTGGATTTGAAAATGTTTTTAAGTAATACGTCAAAATGGGGATAAAAAGTATAATAAAAATGTCAAGGGAGTTGCTTACTTGGCTTAACTTGAGCTTGTTTCCATAGAATTATAGCTTCTGTTTTATGGGGAATTAATCTGCTTCATAATTTTTTCTAATAAAATCACAGCTATAAAAACAACCAAGAAATACAGTACAACATGAGAGCATATATGGCATAAATAACTTGAAATTTCAAAAGTTATTTCAAAACATTTTAGAATGTTTATTTAAAATGTGTGAAAAGCTTAATTATGTCTCCTCCTTTGCTTCATCTGTTCCTGGCAATATACCGATTGTGGTCACACATCCATTCTTCTAGCGACTCAGAGGTTTCATTTGCATAGCTCCGTTATCATCCTCTATAAAAAGATACCAGGCATCTCTAAAGGGGGAAAGAAAATTACTCTTTTAATCATAGTTCTACATTTAATTAATTCATTATACTCCAATTTTAGGAACTATTTTTTTAAAAAAGCAACCAATTCTTATTGTTTCATATTTTAAGAAATAACAGTGTGCTCCTACATATTCATTTTTCAACAGAAATATTACAATAAAATTCATAAGTAATTCATTTAACTTACTAAAAATCTTTATACTTGGGATACACTTTATAGGTTTTTTCCCCCTCTCCTTTACACACAGATACATTCATACATACAAGTAAGCAAAGCTTTTCTCCTTGTAAATTGATTGCTTCCAGGTACACAGACATTCCATTCAGAATAGAATTATGTGCGTACTATTTTTACTACTCTAGCAAAGATAATGTTCATCATTGAAAATTATGGCTATCAATAAAGGCTTATATCTGAAAAATTAAAAAATAAACAATAGTGAAGATTCTTAGATTCTGTCAAACCATAAAGGCATCATCAAAGTGTAAGACAGATTTTATAGGAAAGGACAGGAAAGTAAGAAATGGCAGCATATGTGTTCTTATTTATTCTGGTACTAGACTAATTTTATTTCAATGTCTGTAAAAATTAGGAAATATTAACCCATCAAGGAGGACCTAGAGGGAAGATTGGTTAGAAGGGAAGCCATTAGTTATGTCTCTAGGCTACCCAGGCAAAACAGTTCTATCCAATAAAAAATCAAAACCACCTGCTTAATGTTGGTTCTGCTCTTTTATTGGATGTGCTAAAATGTATTTTTGCAAGCATTGTTAGTAACAGTCACAAACACAATCATTTAGTATCATTTCAATATATGTTAACATCCAATAAAAACAGCATAGAATAAATAAGTTTAGATGTATTTCAAGAAACTCTGGTTTTAAGGTTTTTCCAAGAAAATTTTTATGGTTACCAACTGAAATTTAAAGGTCCTTTTCCTTGTGTGTATAATTCTGTTATCCCCCAATGTGTTCAGTTTTCTCCTCTTGTTTTGACACAACTATTAATTACATTCTTATGAAAGTGCCCAGTTTAAATAATATGAATACTCTATAAAGTATAGATCAATGTCTATAGAATTTAATGTTTTCATCAGGCACTGAACATTTTTTTTCTTATGTAATTTAGAGTTACCTGTGAAGGGACATTGTCTCCTGTTAAAAATGGAACTTTGCCACTGAAACGAGCATAGGTGTTAAGTTGCCAATTAAAGTGAAGTAAACTGTCAAAAGAAAAATTTTAATTATACTTTCTTCATTTTGACTTTGTCTTGTCATTGTACTAGAGTTCCAACAACATCAATTTGGGCCTGCTTCTCTAAATGATTCAGCCCCAGAGTTCCCTGAGGAATCTCTGTTGCTCAGCTGTCTTCAGGAATGTGGTCATTGCTTTGTCTGTCTACTGGTTTGCTATTATTACAAAATTAAACATTTAGATTTCTTGTCAGCCGTAAGATTTGCACTCCTGGCAGGAATAAAAGAAAATGTCACCTGAGCATATCCCTGTGTGGGGTATGACTTCTCCTAACTGATAGATTATAAAAGTTCCATTTTTATGGAAACTGCCCTTAAATACTTATGACAAGTCTTATTTCATGGAGAAACAAACCCTCACATGTAACAACACAGTAGCAAGACTGAAATGTTTATTGCCTAGAAATGCCATGAGTTGGAGGTTTTAGTGTTTTTCTGAAGTAAGAGTATTTGTAAAATACATTGCAAGATCAACTTTTTTATTGATTTTTATAAACTTGGCAGACATGGGGAAATTAGAATTATTCTAAATTAAAGAGACAAACTTTACTCAATTGTGTAATATTCATTTTTTTAACAATTTAAAAAGAAAAATTAGTTGGGCTTACTTTTAAAGTTAATTCCCAGTTCCTTAACTTTAAATTGCAGGAAAAAGTCTGAAATTTCACTTCTTAAAATATCATGGTCAAATATATTTGTTTTATAATATGGTCGCATTCATTTGCTGTGTGCCATTTGTTATTCTACTTAAATTTATACAGAAATAATTAGCCTCCATTTTAGTAACAAATTCAGAGGTCATCCAAAACACGTTTGCAAATTCCTAAAATATAGAATCCATTTCAGAAAGGATAGTTTTTGGTACATAATGTTCACTCCAGAATTGCTTATATGAGCACTGTCTCAAGCATGAGGTTGATCTCTGGGTGACCTTGAGGTTTATATACTTAAAAGGTAAGAAACTAAAAACAAGTATTAGACATGGCTGTACTACGTAGACAAGAAATTGTGACACATTAAGCCATCATTCCCATTGAGGACTGTATTGACAAACTGAATTATTTTAATCTTAATTAAAAATAATTGTGCTGCATGTGTGCTTTCTTAGCCTTTAATTAACATAAGCTCTTCAAAACCAAAGTGGCAGCATAATAATGCATTCATAATTTATAGTATAAATGGAGGCCCTAGGGAAAATGCATTGCTATAATTTCTTTGTAGGTCACTGCTGATGTTACATTGCTGATGAGAACGCCAATCAACTAAAGGCTGAACAGGGAGAAAGAAAGCATTAGACATGATTTATATTTTAAAAAGTATTATATTTTCCTGTTTTACCATCATGCATGCCAATTAGTAGTTGATAGTGTCTTTTTTCTAACTCGCGTGCGTGTGTGTGTTGTGTGTAATTTTGTACGTGCATCGCATGAAGTGGCACATTTCCCAATCAGGTAAATCTGCAGGTGACAGTCAAGTGAGTTTAAACACAGCAAGATTTAATTACACTTCCAACTAAGTAGGCTGCAAGTAGTTTAAAAGAAATGGGTGATGGCTGTGGTAAAGCAGACAATGACAGGTTCTTCAGAGTTACAACTAATGTTAATGTTCTGTTCTTCCATGAATATCTTTATTCAGTCTGTGCTTGATGAGCTGCATTTTTGTAAGGGATCAGTGGGGCAGATAATTTAAAATAAAAGAAAACCCCCTAAATCATTTATATATGCCCTTGAAAAGATTTATAAAGCTTGGACAGAGGATAGATTCACATTCTTGACTATTTCTACATTTAGATTAAAGTGCAATGTGAGGTATCCCAAAGGAATTCAAGTTAGAAAGGGAAACTTCTAGAATTATCAATTCAGATTATGCATATGTGGATTTGTATCAGGTCATTCTGCTTTTTTCTCTAGCTAAGAATCTATCGCCTGCTTGATCTTTTTTGTTCTGCTGATTTATCTTAGCCTGAGACCAAATAATGGTTACAGGCCATGAGCTCTTGCATCATCTTTTTGTTGTTGTTTTTAACATCTTTATTGGAGTATAATTGCTTTACAATGTTGTGTTAGTTTCTGCTGTATAACAAAGTGAATCAGCTATACATATACATATATCCCTATATCCCTGTATCTCCTCCTTCTTGTGCCTCCCTCCCACTCTCCCTGACCACCTCTAGGTGGTCAAAAAGCACCGAGCTAATCTCCCTGTGCTATGCAGCTGCTTCTCACTAGCTATCTTGTTTACATTTGGTAGTGTACATATGTCAGTGCTGCTCTTTCACTTGGTCCCAGCTTACCCTTCCCCCTTCCTGTATCCTCAAGTCCATTTTCTACCTCTGTGTCTTTATTCCTATCCTTCCCCTAGGTTCATGAGAACGTTTTTTTTTTTCTTTTCTTTTTTTCTTTAGATTCCATGTATGTGTGTTAGCATATGGTATTTGTTTTTCTTTTTTTGACTTCACCCTGTATGACAGACTCTAGGTCCATTCACCTTACTACAAATAACTCAATTTCGTTTCATTTTATGGCCGAGTACTATTCCATTGTATATATGTGCCACATCTTCTTTATCCATTCATCTGTCGATGGGCACTTAGGTTGCTTCCATGTCCTGGCTATTGTAAATAGTGCTGCAGTGAACATTGTGGTACATGTCTCTTTTTGAATTATTGTTTTCTCAGGGTAAATGCCCAGTACTGGGATTGCTGGGTCATATGGTAGCTCTATTTTTAGTTTTTTAAGGAACCTCCATACTGTTCTCCATAGTGGCTGTATCAATTTACATTCCCACCAACAGTGCAAGAGGGTTCCCTTTTCTCCACACCCTCTCCAGCATTTATTGTTTGTAGATTTTTCGATGATGACCGTTGTGACCAGTGTGAGGTGATACTTCATTGTAGTTTTGATTTGCATTTCTCTAATGATTAGTGATATTGAGCATCCTTTCATGTGTTTGTTGGAAATCTGTATATCTTCTTTGGAGAAATGTCTATTTAGGTCTTCTGCCCATTTTTGGATTGGGTTGTTTGTTTTTTTGCTATTGAGCTGCATGAGCTGCTTGTATATTTTGGACATTAATCCTTTGTCAGTTACTTCGCTTGCAAATATTTTCTCCCATTCTGAAGGTTATCTTTTCGTCTTGTTTATGGTTTCCTTTGCTGTGTAAAAGCTTTTAAGTTTCATTAAGTCCCATTTGTTTATTTTTGTTTTTATTTCCATTTCTCTAGGAGGTGGGTCAAAAAGGATCTTGCTGTGATTTATGTCATAGAGTGTTCTGCCTATGTTTTGCTCTAAGAGTTTTATAGTGTCTGGCCTTACCTTTAGGTCTTTAATCCAGTTTGAGTTTATTTTGGGGTATGGCATTAGGGAGTGTTCTAATTTCATTCTTTTACATGTAGCTGTCCAGTTTTCCCAGCACCACTTATTGGAGAGACTGTCTTTTCTCCATTGTATATTCTTGCCTCCTTTATCACAAAGATAAGGTGAGCTTATGTGCCTGGGTTTTTTTCTGGGCTTTCTATCCTGTTCCATTGATCTATATTTCTGTTTTTGTGCCAGTACCATAATTTCTTGATTACTGTAGCTATGTAATATAGCCTGAAGTTGGGGAGCCTGATTCCTCGAGCTCCGTTTTTCTTTCTCAAATTTGCTTTGGCTATTTGGGGTCTTTTGTGTTTCCATACAAATTGTGAAATTTTTTGTTCTATTTCAGTGAAAAATGCCAGTGGTAGTATGATAAGGATTGCATTGAATCTGTAGATTGCTTTGGGTAGTATAGTCATTTTCACAATGTTGATTCTTCCAGTGCAAGAACATGGTATATCTCTCCATCTGTTTGTATCATCTTTAATTTGTTTCATCAGTCTTACAGTTTTCTGCTTACAGGTCTTTTGTCTCATTGGGAAGATTTATTCCTAGGTATTTTATTCTTTTTGTTGCAATGGTAAATGGGATTGTTTCCTTAATTTCTCTTTCATATTTTTCATCATTAGTGTATAGGAATGCAAGAGATTTCTGTGCATTAATTTTATTCCTGCTACTTTACCAAGTTCATTGATTAGCTCTAGTAGTTTTCTGGTAGCATCTTTAGGATTCTCTATGTATAGAATCATATCATCTGTAAACAGTGACCGTTTTACTTCTTCTTTTCTGATTTGATTTATTTCTTTTCCTTCTCTGATTGCTGTGGTGAAAATTTCCAAAACTATGTTCAATAATAGTGGTGAGAGTGGACAACCTTGTCTTGTTCCTGATCTTAGAGGAAATGGTTTCAGATTTTCACCATTGAGAACGCTGTCAGCTGTGGGTTTGTCATATATGGCCTTTATTATGTTGAGGTAGGTTCCATGTATGCCCACTTTCTGGAGAGTTTTTAACATAAATGGGTGTTGAATTTTGTGGAAAGCTTTTTCTGCATCTGTTGAGGTTATCGTATGTTTTTTATCCTTCAGTTTGTGAGTATGGTGTGTCACATTGATTTATTTGCGTATATTGAGAAATCCTTGCATTCTTGGGATAAACCCCACTTGATCCTGGTGTATGATCCTTTTAATGTGCTGTTGGATTCTGTTTGCTAGTATTTTGTTGAGGATTTTTGTATCTGTGTTCATCAGTGATATTGGCCTGTAGTTTTCTTTTTGTGTGACATCTTTGTCTGGGTTTCGTATCAGGGTGATGGTGGCCTTGTAGAATGAGTTTGGGAGTTTTCCTCCCTCTGCTATATTTTGGAAGAGTTTGAGAAGGATAGGTGTTAGCTCTTCTTGAAGTGTTTGGTAGAATTCACCTGTGAAGCCATCTGGTCCTTGGCTTTTGTTTGTTGGAATAATTTTAATCACAGTTTCAATTTCAGTGCTTGTGTTTGGTCTATTTATATTTTCTGTTTCTTCCTGGTTCAGTCTCGGAAGGCTGTGCTTTTCTAAGAATTTGTCCATTTCTTCCAGGTTGTCCATTTTATTGACATATAGTTGCTTGTAGTAATCTCTCATGATCCTTTGTATTTCTGCAGTGTCAGTTGTTACTTCTCCTTTTTCATTTCTAATTCTGTTGATTTGAATCTTCTCCCTTTTTTTTTTCTGATTAGTCTGGCTAATGGTTTATCAATTTTTTTTATCTTCTCAAAGAACCAGCTTTTAGTTTTATTGATCTTTGCTATTGTTTCCTTCATTTCTTTTTCATTTATTTCTGATTTGATCTTTATGATTTCTTTCCTTCTGCTAACTTTGGGTTTTTTTTGTTCTTCTTTCTGTACTTGCTTTAGGTGTAAGGTTAGGTTGTTTATTTGAGGTGTTTCTTGTTTCTTGAGGTAGGATTGTATTGCTGTAAACTTCCCTCTTAGAACTGCTTTTGGTGCATCCCATAGGTTTTGGGTCATTGTGTTTTCATTGTCATTTGTTTTTAGGTATTTTTTGACTTCCTCTTTGATAGTTTCAGTGATCTCTTGGTTATTTAGTAGTGTATTGTTTAGCCTCCATGTGTTTGTATCATTCATTTTGACTTAATGTTCTAACTTTTCAAATGGACGAGTTGGCAGTCCTGTTTCAATTTTCACATTTTCTTTCAAAATTATACTTTCTCCCCAAACCAAAAATTTGAAAGTATTTGATCTCTTCATGTGAAAAATCTCCTTCATTGTATTTTATAGTGGTCCTTTGTGTTCACCAAGAGCCACTAAGAAGAGATAGTAACAATAGAATATAGGTATTTTTTGATTTCCTCTTTGATTTCTTTGATTTCTTCAGTGATCTCTTGGTTATTTAGTAGTGTATTGTTTAGCCTGTATGTGTTTGAATTTTTTTTTACAAACTTTTTCCTGTAATTGATATCTAGTCTCATTGTGTTGGGGTCAGAAAAGATACTTGATATGCTTTCAATTTTCTTAAATTTACCAAGGCTTGATTTGTGACCCAAAATATGATCTATCTTGGAGAATGTTCCATGAGCACTTGAGAAGAAAGTGTATTCTGTTGTTTTTGGATGCAATGTCCTATAAATATCAATTAAGTCTATCTGGTCTATTGTGTCATTTAAAGTTTGTGTTTCCTTATTTATTTTGTTTGGATTATCTGTCCATTGGTGAAAGTGGGGTGTTAAAGTCCCCTACTATTATTGTGTTACTGTCGATTTCCCCTTTTATGACTGTTAGCATTTGCCTTATGTATTGAGGTGCTCCTGTGTTGGGTGCATATTTACGATTGTTATATCTTCTTCTTGGTTTGATCCCTTGATCATTATGTAGAGTCCTTCTTTGTCTCTTTTAATAGTCTTAATTTTAAAGTCTCTTTTGTCTTACATGAGAATTTCTACTCCAGCTTTCTTTTGATTCCATTTGCAGGGAATATCTTTTTCCATCCCTTCACTTTCAGTCTGTATGTGTTCCTAGGTTGGAAGTGGGTCTTTTGTAGACAGCATATATACGGGTCTTATTTTTGTATCCATTCAGCCAGTCTGTGTCTTTTGGTTGGACCATTTAATCCATTTACATTTAAGGTAATTATTGATATGTATGTTCCTATTACCATTTTCTTAATTGTTTTGGGTTTGTTTTTATAGGTCTTTTCCTTCTCTTGTGTTTCCTGCCTAGAGAAGTTCCTTTAGCATTTGTTGTAAAGCTAGTTTGGTGGTGCTGAATTCTCTTAACTTTTGCTTGTCTGTAAGGTTTTAATTTCTCCATCGAATCTGAATGAGATCCTTGCTGGGTAGAGTAATGTTTGTTGTAGGTTTTTCTCCTTCATCACTTTAAATATGTCCTGCCACTCCCTTCTGGCTTGCAGAGTTTCTGCTGAAAGATCAGCTGTTAACCTTATGCAGTTTCCCTTGTATGTTATTTGTTCCTTTTCCTTTGCTGCTTTTAATATTTTTTATTTGTATTTAATTTTTGATAGTTTGATTAATATGTGTCTTGGCGTGTTTCTCCTTGGATTTCTCCTATATGGACTCTGCACTTCCTTGACTTGCTTGACTATTTCCTTTCCCATGTTAGGGAAGCTTTCAACTATAATCTCTTCAAATATTTTCTCAGACCCTTTCTTTTTCTCCTTCTGGGACCCGTATAATTCGAATGTTGGTGTGTTTAATGTTCTCCCAGAGGTCTCTGAGACTGTCCTCAGTTCTTTTCATTCTTTTTTCTTTATTCTGCTCTGCAGCATTATTTCCACTATTTTATCTTACAGTTCACTTATCCATTCTGCCTCAGTTATTCTGCTATTGATTCCGTCTAGAGTATTTTTAATTTCATTTATTGTGTTGTCCCTCATTGTTTGTTAGCTCTTTAGTTCTTCTAGGTCCTTGTTAAATGTTTCTTGTATTTTCTCTATTCTGTTTCCAAGATTTTGGATCATCTTTACTGTCATACTCTGAATTCTGTTTTCAGGTAGGCTGCCTATTTCCTCTTCATTTGTTAGGTCTGGTGGGTTTTTACCTTGCTCCTTCATCTGCTGTATATTTCTCTGTTTTCTCAGTTTGTTTAATTTAATGTGTTTGGGGTCTCCTTTTTGCAGGCTGCAGGTTCGTAGTTCCTGTTATCTTTGGTGTCTGCCCCCAGTGGGTGAGCTTGGTTCAGTGTCTGCTGTAGGCTTCCTGGTGGAGGGAGCTGGTGCCTTTGTTATGGTGGGTGGGGCTTTATCTTGTCCTTTTGGTGGGCAAGCCCACATCCGGTGGTGTGTTTTAGAGTGTCTGTGAACTTAGTATGACTTTAGGCAGCCTCTCTGCTAATGCGTGGGGTTGTGTTCCTGTCTTGCTAGTTGTTTGGCATGGGGCATGCTGCACTGGAAATTTCTGGCCATTGGGTGGAGCTGCGTCTTAGTGTTGAGATGAAGATCTCTGGGAGAGCTCTCGCCAATTGATATTACGTGGGGCTGGGAAGTTTCTCGTGGTCCAGTGTCCTGGACTCAGCCCTCCCTCCTTGAAGTCTCAGGCCTGACACCTGGCCGGGGCACCAAGACCCTGCCAGCCAAACTGCTCAGAAGAAAAGGAAGATAGAAAAAGAAACACACACTAGAAAAAGAAAAAGAAAACAATAAAACGAACAGACAGAACTCTAGGACAAATGATAAAAGCAAACCTTTACAGACAATATCACACAAAGAAGCATACACATACCCACTCACAAAAAGAGAAAAAGGAAAAAAATGTATATGTATATATAAAAAAGGAAGAGAGCAACCAAACCAATAAACAAATCCACCAATGATAATAAGCACTAAATATTGTACTAAGGTAGACATAAAACCAGAAACAAATTAGACACAGAAGGCAAACCCCAAGTCTACAGTTGCTCCCAAAGTCCACCACCTCAATTTTGGGAACATTCATTGTCTATTCAGATATTCTTCAGATGCAGGGTTTATCAAGTTGATTGTGGGGATTTAATCTGCTGGTCCTGAGGCTGCATGGAGAAATTTCCTTTTCTCTTCTTTGTTCGCACAGCTCCTGGGGTTCAGCTTTGGTTTTTGCTCTGTCTCTGTGTGTAGGTCTCTCTCAGGTGTCTGTTCACCACCCAGATAGGAGGAGGTTAAAGCAGCAGCTGATTAGGGCTCTCTTGTTCACTCAGGCTGAGGGTAAGGGAGGGGTATGGTAGTCATAATTGGAATGCGGGGCAAGCCTGAGGCTGCAGAGGCTGGCGTGACTTTGCAACATCCTGAGGCATGCCGTGTGTTCTCCCAGGGAAGTAGTCCCTGGATCTCGGGACCCTGGCAGTGGTGGGCTGTACAGGCTCCTGGGGGGTGTGGGTGTGGATAGTGACATGCACTTGAACACAGGATTCTTGGCAGCAGTGGCAGCAGCCATAGTGTTTCATGCACGTCTCTAGGGTCTGAGGTGATAGCTGTGGCTCACGCCTGTCACTGGAGCTTGCTTAGGCAGTGCTCTGCCTTCTGTGGGCACACTGGGAAGGAATCCCCTTTCCTCACGCACCCCTAAACAAAGGTCTCTTGCCTCTCCAGCAGGTCCAGACTTTTTTCTGGACTCCCTCCTGACTAGCTCTGGCACACTAGCACCCTTCAGGCCGTCTTAATGCAGCCAACCGCAGTCCTCTTCCTGGGGTCCGACCTCCGAAGTCCGAGCCTCAGCTCCCAGCCCCCACCTGCCCCAGTGTGTGAGCAAACAAGGCTCTTAGACTGGTGAGTGCTGGTCAGCACTGATCCTTTGTGTGTGAATCTCTCCGCTTTGCTCTCTGCACCCCTGTTGCTGTGCTCTCCTTCGTGGCTCTGAAGCTTCCCCCCTACCCATCCCCGTCTCTGCCAGTGAAGGGGCTCCCTAGTGTGTGGAAACTTTTCCTCCTTCACAGCTTCCTCCCAGAGGTACTGGTCCCATCTGTATTCTTTTGTCTCTGTTTTTTCTTTTTTGTTTTGCCCTACCCAGGTACCTGGGGATTTTCTTGCCTTTTGGGAAGTCTGAGGTCTTCTGCTAACGTTCAGTAGGTGTTCTGTAGGAGTTGTTCCACATGTGGATGTATTTTTGATGTATTTATGGGGAGGAAGGTGATCTCCACGTCTTACTCCTCTGCCATCTTGAAGGTCTGGGGCATTTTTAAGTGGCATGGGAGATGTTAGTCTGAATATCCCATTTGAGATATTTTATACAAAGTGTAATATACATTATTTTCTTAAAAAGTTTAGAATTTCTTTTTGATTTCTGACACATAAGGACTCTCATTAAAAGTCTAAAACCAGGTAGTGCACTTTCACTAATCAGTACAGGAATATTTAGAGATACCTCTTGCAAGCCATGATGAAATACTTTATCTTTTTAGGAAGTAGGGTTTTTTTTTCCGTTTTCTGTTTTAGTTTAAATAAAATGTTGGATAATAACCAGTAACTTAAGAAATTTTTTTCTCCATTCATTCTTTTCCAGGAAATAAATATATGATTGATTTTATTTCTGGATTGAATTTTAAATATGTGCTTAACATACCATGTTCCCTTTCTAGGGAAGTAGAAATATTATTTGTTTTATATATACTTTGTAGAAAAATTTTGAAGATTTTCTTTATATATTTGTGAAAAACTAATAAATAATTATGTATAATTTATCTGATAAATTTTCTTATGTAATGCTGTCACTTCTTCATTAATTAGAAAATTTGTTTAAGATTATTCTCTTAGACTCTCAATTTGCCAATCAACAAAATTAGTTCCACCAATAATTGTGTATTTGTTATAGACTAGTCATCCCAAATTTTTTATTATTAATGCAGTTAGTAGGATAGTTATTACTTTTATGAAATTTACAAATTGTTATCTAATTCCCTTCCCAATAATTACCTGCTCTTTCTGAAATGTGTTTGCACAGTGAAAATCGTAACTGAAATATATTTTACTAAAGAATAGAATAATTTTGGGTTGTATGTATTTTGAAAGTGAAGTTTGTTGGAAACCATTAGGTGCCAAAAGAAAAAAGAAAAGAGAGAAAATTGGAATGAGCTTAGAAGTCATCCCTCTCATGGGAGGAATTCTTTCTGAACCATCTGAAACACACGGTCATTTCACTTTTCTCCTATTCATCTATTGATATATAGCTCACTACTCTGCCAAATGCTCAATCCTTATTGGACATGCTGGACTTAGATTTTTCTTCAACTTTAGAGAAAATTTCTACTTTTCAGTAGCTTCTAAACATTTGTCCCTGTTATATACCTTTAGGACCGAAGTCGAGTATATCTCCTGATTCTGCCTTAGAAAAATCCTTCAGATACTTGAAGGGTGCTTTCATCTCATTCTAATTTTTCTACTTTTTAAGGTAAACACCATCAGACTCTTCAACATTCTTCTTCTTTCATACCTCTAAGTATAAAGATTTAGTGTTTCAATGAAGCTAGTGACTGAAGACATTCAGCAGCCTCCCTATCACTGCTATCCACATTTGAATCCTTCAGTCCCCATAAGCTCTATATAATCATAAGTTCCCTTTTGAATCTTGCTTGATTGGACTGACTTTCTTATCACTACTTTATTCTTATTCTGGAATTTTCCAAGAGAATTTGATGGTTGTGCCTCTTTTGTCAAAGACTGACTAAAATAAGAAAATAGGGGTCCCCTTCAAATGTATATTGATGCAATAATTCACATTTTTGCCAGAATTCTTTAATTGCTGTAGAGTTGTTTTAAGACCTTTCAACTCATATTGCTTCATCTTATTCACAAAGATAACAAAAGAGAATTGATACCATTATTTATAAAAATCTGGATATGGTAGTTTGGTTTATGGAATCCTCTTTAGATATAGTAGCTTAGTGTACATCCAAACAAAAGGTGAAACAATTAGTTTGGGGTATATATTATTCCTTGAATAATGTAATATGATACCAATTAATCATGGATTAGTTTCACAGTATCTAAAACCCACTATTTTTTCCATTTTAAAAATTGAAAAAATGTCACCTGAAATATCTCTCACCGTAAGTGTTGTTTCTTGGTTTCTGAAAGACTAGTCAATAACTTTTGCAACATACTATGATTCATTTTATTTGGACTAGAAAACTGAAAAATCTTTAAAGTATCTGGGGCCCCCCCCACCTTTCTGGAACCAAACTTATCCTTTTCCCTATTATTATTTATTTCCCCTATTATTATTTATTTCCCCTATTTTTTCCTACCTTAAATTTCTCTTTTTGAGAAAATCAAAGCAAAATAACAGTTAAGCAACTGTGTTTTCTTTTTCATCTGTTAATCTTGCACCCTCTTCTCAAAACTGTAGAACCTCTAACTCTTTAATTAATTTGTTCATCAAACATTGGATATTTTATATGTTTAAGTTCAAGGCTTTCAAAGATAAATAAAACCTAAGGATACTACAATATTCATTAATCTTTAGTATTTTCTTCCAAAATTATGCTTTATTGTGGTTTAAGCATTTTTCTTAAATATTATAGAAGAATTTTTGTTGTCTTTAGAATTAGTTTATTTTTTAGAGTCCTCTATATTAATGGATGAAATTATTATTATTATTTTGCACTTAACTTCATTCAGTTTCTGTGGGTCAAAGCAAAGAATGAGAAGACCCAGGTCTGCATATCTAGCACCTTTATTATTTTATGTCAAAACAAATTATGTCTCCAAAACATCTATTTTTGCTCTTAGGCCAATTAATACGGTCATAACCAGGAATTATTTATGAACCCATGCATCTGGTGAAGAGAAGGGAGTAAAACTTTTCATCAGAGCAACTAGCATGTGCAAAAACATGAAGAACTCAAAGCACCTGACTATTGCAGGAAGTATGAGGAGGAGTTGATAGAAAATGAAGCTAAATTATTTGGCTTTAGTCTCTCCACTCATTTGGGAAAGTAATAGAGAGTTCCAAAGAATCACAAGCTTTTATGTCTACATATTGGAATAATAAATTTTCATTCAGTTAAAAGTGAATATAGAACAATATATTTTAAATTATTCATTTAATTTCTGAATATACTGGAAAAGCAAAAATAGTGTGTTTAAAAGCTATTGTAATTTTTTAAAGCTTTGTAATTCTAATTATTTTAGATTTTTATTGAATTAGGAATATAACTTCAAAAACACTTATATGTTTTATCTAAGAACAAATAGGATTTCCTAAAAATCTATCATTTTTTACATTAAACACTTTATTCTCTTAGGGAAGGGACATTGGGGAGGTCAAGGGCTATTGTACAGTTGAGAGAATAGCCAAGATAATTGGCCTTCAATATCTTCAACTTTTAGAGAAACACAAACAATTTATATATATGCACACAGATACATAATCCATCCTTATTATTCATGGTTTTCATATTTGTGAAATCTCACTAAAATTTATTTGTAACACCAAAATTAAACCCACCACACTTTCTTGCTCACTCATGGACATGCAGAATGGTGAAAAATTTGAGCCATCACCAGGATGTATTCTCAGCTAAGTGCAAAGAAGATGATACTCTGCCTTTTGTTTCAGTTCTCATACTGTAAAATGAGTCCTTTCCATGGTCTATTCAGTGTCATATATTTTGCATTTTTGTGTTGTTGGTGTTGGTGTTTTGTTGGATAAAAATGGCCCCCCAAGCATTGTGCTGAAGTGCTGTCTAGTATTCCTAAGTACAAGAAGCTTGTAATGTGCAGTATGGAGAAAATGGCAGGTATGAGTTATAGTGCTGTTGGTCTTGAGTTCAATGTTAATGAATCAACAATATGGTACATCCAGAAAAAGGAAGAGGAAATGTATAATATGTACATGAGGCCTCTCATAAAAGTGCTAAAGTAACATCTATATCATATGATGAAACTATGGTAAAAATGGAAATGTGGCTAAATTTATGGATTCATGAGATTAGGACATTAAAAAATGCACAGTGGATAGCACTGTTGGGTTGAAAGCCAAGAAATGTATGGTCATGTTACCTAGAGTCAGGAAAACATTAAACCCTCCACAGCTAGTGAGTGGTTTATTATAAATAAATACTGTACATTATTATTTATAAGAACTGTATATTAAATAAGTTCTGTCTAAATAGAAACACACATAAAACAATGTTATATAGTGATTGGCTGACAAAAATGTTGTGACCAGAGGCTCACAGGAACCTAACTCTGCATTTTTCCTGGGAGTAGTGGCTCAGTATTTACTAATTCAGTGTGCACAGTGACTCAATAGAAAATAACTATCATGAATAATGAGAACTGACTACACACAAGCACATACACACACATATAAATATATAAATATGTGTTTACACACACATATATATATATACATATTTTACTCAGTTTTATTGACTTTTTTGAGAGTCCAATATATCACTTTAAGAGAAGTAATAGTAATAACTGATATTTGCATAATGTTTTATATATTAAGAACTTACAGTGTTTTCAGGTATATTAGAATCAGGGAACCAGATTTCATTGATTTTAAAATTTTATTCTGAAGCCACAGTGTTGACATATGTATAATGTACCAGTTCTGAGCTCATAGTATCTGCAGTTGTATATTTTGAATATAATTAGAACTCCTGTAATTATACATTTTAATTATATCACAAATTTTGGAATGTTCTCATTGCTTCTTCCTAGAACAGCAAAAAACACTAACAACAATCACAATAATGGCAACAACAAAGCACACTGCTATTTTCCAAGGACACAGTGTGACTGACAGAGTGTCAAAAATAATCACAGGGAATAATGGAGCATTCTCACAGGATATTTGAATTCTTCTTTAGTGAATTTCATAATCTGACAGTGTTTTGTTTTTCAGGCACCGTGAGTTTTGGTTCGTGGCCACGGTCAAGTATTTAAAGGTCCCCTACTGGTTTAGCTGTCCTACTGCTCCCTTCGTAGATTTACTGTTTTGAGATACAAATTGTCTCAACTTTAAAATCTGGCATTCTCATTGGCAGTCTTGGTAATAACAATTCATCTTATCTCTGTGTGAAAATTGACATTGATTTTAGTTTATTTGAATATGAACATACTTCTCATAAAACTGATGTAGTTTTTTGGTCTGGGCTCACATACCTTTTCCATATTCCTTCGTGAAAAGAAAGTAAAGTGCTTACATCATTCTTTCCTGATGCTTATAGTAGCAGGCACATTGTGGATGGAGCATCTCTGGGGTCTCTTTAAAATTTTATTATTATATAATTTCTCTAGCAAGCTACAAAATTGAGACTACTTTTTTGGTAGCCAGGAAGTCCTTATTGGGGTTTCCAAAATATATGTACTTTAGGTTAAACTGTATGTGGAGAACGGGTAAAATCTACAGAAAACCAGATAAAATTCAAGTTTTAAGAAGAACTGATAAAATGAGTGGGATGCTGCTTAATTCTCTAATCAGGCTTTATTGATATTATTTAGAAATATTGTGATAGAAAGACTTAGCTTGTAGACCCAGCAATCCCACTACTGGGCATATACCCAGAGAAAACCATAATTCAAAAAGATACATGCACCCCAGTGTTCATTGCAGCACTATTTACAGTAGCCAGGTCATGGAAGCAACCTAAATGCCCATCGACAGACGAATGGATAAAGAAGATATGGTACATATGTACGATGGCCATAAAAAGGAACGAAATTTGGTCATTTGTAGAGACGTGGATGGACCTAGAGACTGTCACACAGAATGAAGTAAGTCAGAAAGAAAAACAAATATCATATGTTAATGCATATATGTGGAATCTAGAAAAATGATACAGATGAACCGGTTTGCATGGCAGAAATAAAGACACAGGTGTAGAGAACAAACGTATGGACACCGAGTGGGGAAAGTGGAGAGGGGGTGGTGGTGTGATGAATTGGGAGATTGGGATTGACATATGTACACTAATATGTATAAAATAGATAACTAATAAGAACCTGCTGTATAAAAAAATAAAATTAAAAAAAGACTTAGCTTATAGATTCCATTTTTAATTTATTAATCAGTAGGTATTTTTGTGAATAGAGGCCTGATACAATGATATTTCTTTAAGTATATCCCCCACCCTGCAATTATTTTACCTCTATACACTTTCCAATTCAGTTTGTCCTAATTCTATGAAAAGTTTGGTGAACAATTTGTAACACCTATCCAGTGCTTTTTAAAACATTTTTTTCCAGAGAGTAAAAATGTAGAATATTTAGTATTCAGGGATCATTAAGAATTCCTTTTCTAAGAAAATCGTGTTATAGTTCATCAATTCTAAGAGGCAACATTTTGCATCTCTGAAATTGGGATGTTTTTGATGATAGATGATGTAGTTTAATTGATTAAGTTTCTTCTCATAGTGATACGTAAAATTATGATATGTCTTATAATTGATGGTTTATTGGTTTTGATGAAATAAATTCCACTTCTGACACATTTTTGATAAGTGGGAGAAATGTTATTTTTGAGTTGACTTGAGGAGTTCCTGTAATTGGGATTATGTTTGCCATCTGATCATTTACATTTTTCAAGGTCTTGCCTCCTCAAAGTGAGTTTTGCAATTCAGTCCTTAGAAAGTAAAAGCCAAACATGGGCAATTCCCTTATGATAATTCCAGATATATTATCAAAGACTTAATAATACTTAGATTCAAGGAACATATTCCAAAGCAGTTAGAGTTTACCTTTACAATTGCTTTATGTAATGGTATTTTGTCATAGCACATTTTTGGCTGTCTCTGGTTTTTGTTTAACTTATATGTCAGGATATGCTAGTTTGAAAAAAAAGAAGAGAAAATTGTGGGCTAGTATTACAAGTTACAAAATTATTTTTTCCTGATGCCTTAGAGTTATAATGAAGTCCTGTGAATATTCAAGCACTTTTAATAATATAAAAATGCCCGATGTATTTAAGTAGTTGGGAAGGGAAATAACAAAGGGCAAAAAAAAATAGAATGAGGACCCAGTTGCCTTCCAAATGTTACAGAGCTTATACTTCTTTACAACTCAAACTTCAGGACGTTTATAAACAAAAAATATATGCATATGTTTGTACATACTCTCACAAATTATTAAAACGCTAAATATTTAAATTTATTGAAGTACTAAGTATTAAATATGGTACCATTTATTTTTAGACTCCATGCGTTTGTATGTGATCTTTGGTTAGGTACTCTCAAACATTTTAAACATGCTTGGAGAGATTAAGCAGAAAATGATGCTTCATGGAGTTGGGGACCAAACAGAAATATGAAGTATCCATGCAGTTACTTCAATTCAGTTTTACTTTTTCTTCAAGTGAAAAACAGAAAAAAAAAAAAAAAAGGAAAAACAAACCAAAACACTTTGTATCAAGTCTATAGCATTTGGGCAAAGTAAATACTGAGGATTTATAAAAATGTGATAATGAGAGTAACTTAACATCAGTTTTATTTAGAAGGTCAGTATTAAATCACAATTGCTTAAAAAGTTTGAAAATTCTTTTCTGAGAGATGGAAGGAAGAATGAGCAGAATGATTCTGTGTGAATGGCTAACTGATGTAGAGTAAATCACTTTCACCTATGTCTTTGTCCCCTGTTAAGTTGGGAAAAATAATATTTTTCATAGAAGCTTACCAAGCTTTCCTTGAGATGCAAATAGTACTGGGAATATAGCAGGTTCTCAATAAATATTTTGGGGTGAGAGAACAAAGAATTATCACTAGAGCCCTGTGAAATTTTCAAAATTACTGAGCAGTGATTTTGAAACTGCAGAAGGTGACCATTCGTAAGTCATGGTAACAGTTTAAGTGTTCAAAACCAGCATTTAAAAATAGAAGAAAATAAAAATACTCAAGTACATGAATGATTATTTTATAAAACTTGCATTTTAAATATTGATTAGCTTGAAAAAATACAAATTACTAGAAGATAATAAAATATTTATATCATTTATATTTTTATGTGTATTTGTATTTACATGATTTTTGCATTTAGCAGATATGTATACAGACACATATATACACACATACACACATATGCGTATTGCCTATGTTAAATTATGCTGGCAGTGCTTTGGTACCAAAGAGGGCATGTTCTTGGATGTGATAATTAATGATATAAAAGGTATATTCCATGAGAATAATGTAAATGAGTTTGAAAAGGAAGCCAAATTAATACATACTTATGAAGTCTCCTTTCTTCTCCTTAAACCATACAAAATCTGTTTCTAAGATAGTATAAAAAATGTCAAAATTGGCAAAAGTCTGATGTATTTCTTCCTTTAAAAAAAAAGCAAATGTAAACACTGAAAGATGTAGAAAGTCTTATAAAAGAGAAAGAGAGAGAAGTAACCAAGACTTTAGGATTCAATAAAGTGCCCATCAGAATGAAACTTCATTGAGTGGTTTCAAGTAAAGGACACACATGGAGTAAGTAAGTGAGTAGATGAATTGAATGACAAGAAATATTATTGAGATATAACGTGGTACACCTAGGCTGAGTTTATTTATTTGTTCTTTAGAAACCTTTTATCCACCTAGTTTCCTCATAACCACTGTTTCTTGCCACCTTAGTGAATGAAGTTCAGAATGTTGTGGATTTCAGGTCTTGCAAAGGAAAACAAAATTGCTCAATTAGACTCTTGAGAAAGGCTTCATTTGTCATTGTGAATTACTTTGGTCATTGGCTACTATTAAGGAGGGAAAAGGGAAGGGAACAAGGGATCATGCTCTGTGAACAGGTCAGATTAAACTAGCCAGATGGGTTCATGGTGTCATATATATATTGTAGGAAAAAGGAAAAGAAAAAAAGGACCTTTGTTAGCTGATAACTTAATTATCTGCCACTATCAGTTTGGAAGGGCTTTTAAACATGTCCAAAATGTCTACCAAATTTTCAGCAGGAGTGACAGCAGATTTTTAAATAAGGATAAAAATGCAGCAGTCTTTCTAGAATAAAACTCTGACAGACTATGATGAATTACCTTATTATAGTTGCTTGCATGACAAATGTACTTGATCAGTGTTTCTTCCTGGGAATCGTTGAGCTTATCCAGAGGCAAAAGTTGAAAGGAAATGAGAGCTAACTAGTAATTCTAAATGTAATACATCAGCATTTCCATGAAAGTATTCAAGAAAACCTTATCAATTACTGTTTATGTCAACAGAAGGTACTTCCTTTATTCCCTTGTGATATAACCTCTTTTTGAGGATTTATTTAAGTGACTTTTTAAAAAGGGAGTATAGATCACAGAAAAGTTTTTTTTTGTTTTTTTTTTTTTACAGGACCTGTAAGTTACCCAGCTTTTAAAAAGATTCTCAGATGTGTTCCCAGTCCAAGTTTTAGACAATACAGTAGCCACACATATTTAATCGTATTCCTAATATATTTTTATTTATTCAAATATTTTTATATTGAAAAATGAGCAATTGGGAAAAATAATGGAATTAAGAAAACTATGTGGATTGCTAGAAATATTTAAATCACCAACTATTAAGTTTCTTAATAAATTTATTTAATGAAACAATCATTTAAAAACATTTCTGCAACTGTATAACATTGCTGCTGTTGGAAAACATGACCAGGAAATCAAAGGCATTGCCAAAATAGTTGCATTAATTTTTATGTCACTATTTAAGGACAGGTTGTAAAAATGTCTACCAGGTTTTATAATATTACATAAAGAACAATGTAAAGCTAAGATTTTTTGTCATTAACTAGAAATAAATAGTAGAAAGTTGGGTTTCACTGTTTTGTGTATATTTCTTTATTTCATGTGAATGTAACACAACCTAGATCATGCTGGCATCGTTTCTTCTTTCTTTGAAGAAATTTTATTTTCTAAGTAGTTTGAGTACTTTTATATTTATGCATGCATTAACAGTTGAACGGTAATTGTGCGTTGCCAGTACCCTTGTATACTTCTTCATACATCTATTTGGATAATAGATCAGGTCAAATGATAAATATGTAGGTAGATGCTTAATGTTTTGCCACTTCTGCCTTTAAAAAATATGTGATGTGTCCAGATGGTGTGGGGTGATCAGCTATGAAACTCACAACCTCCTGATCAATACACATGTTCATTGAAGCTTAGTTTTTGAAATATTATGTGTACATAAGAAACACAATGAATGACTATGTTCTGGAGTCTACAAACCTAGACAAAAATCTCTCCTGTATTTTTCTAATTTTCTTAGAATAACTGTGTCCTTGCATACGTAATGTGTTCCATGTAAATGAAAACTGAGCAGTGATTTTCAAACTGCAGATTGTGATCCATTAGTAAGTCATGACAACAGTTTAAATGTTTATAACCAGCATTAAAAAATAAAAGAGAATAAAAATACTCAAGTATGTGAATGAATGCTTTATACAACTTGCATTTTAGTTAAACATATACATGCATATATTCATACGTGCAAATATGTTCATAGGATCACATCACACAGCACATTTCTGTACTGTGGGTTGAAAAGGCTGTAAAAGTTGCTGGTGTAGTGATCAGGAGAGGAATCAATGATTAACATAATAACAGCAAATACACTAAGCCCCCATTTGAGAAGGTTAAGACCTTAGGACAGGGTTCTCATCTCTGCTGCTTACTAGAACTACCTGAGACATTTTTGGAACGTATAGATGAATGGTTTTAATCAGATCAGTAAATCCCCACACTTTGTGTGGGACCATGTAGATGCGTTTTGTTTTGATTTTAGGGCTCTCCAGGTGATTAGAACATGAAGCCAAGTTATAGAACCTCTGCCATAGAGTAGCAATCATGATAAATTTAAAAAATTTTCCTTTTGCTTTCACTTTGTGATTTTTGACAGTTGGTATCTTAGGGTTTGAGAATACTTAGACATTGAAAACTACAAATTAATACATGAAAAGGGACACTTGGGACAAGTATAAAAATCATGTAAGGGATTTTCATATATTATAAATATGTTCTATGCTTATACAAATTTTTACTTGTGTACCAGTCAGTGAGAGGAGTATCATAGAGAAAAGCAGTACAGTTAAATGATCAAGAGTGTAAGTATTAGACACATTAAAAGTGTTGTAATTTATTTTCCATCCTCTTTCAGTTAATTATTTGTTAGCTTTAGTCAAATAGTAATTAAAGAAAGTTTCAGAATGTCCTCTTTTTTTTCACTTAAAGGTCAACTTTTATGAATCCTAAATGCTTATATTCTCTTCTTCCTCTTTTAGTCAACTCTAGTTTTTCACTCAAGGTGAATGACAAAATTTTATTGTAATGATTATGAAATTTCTAGCATTAGTATAGAGATGTGCAGAGATTGAGGGCACTGAATACCTGTGAGCAGTAAACTGGCCTTCTTTGCATTTGTCCCTCACAACCACTACTTGCTACCTGTTGTTCTGTACATAAGGTGGCTCAAGTTTGGAGAGAAGAGTCAACATACGCTAAGTGAATGAGTAGATCTGTACTTCAGTGTTCCTTTTTTCTGGTGCAGTTGGTTTTGTTCTGCTTAATTTAGCTGCTCTTTAGCTTGTAACTCTCAAAGTCAGTGGAAAGTCAAATTCAGAGAAGATCTAAACGATATAAACAAGTTTGACCGGCCCAAGTGATGTGAATAAGTTTGACATCTATTTAGAATGTGTGAGCAGGACCAGGATCTGCACGGCTAACTTTCCGGCCTTAGTGCTGATCGTTTTCAATAACAGGTCAGTCTTCAGCAGCACGTGTGGAAATATAAAGTAACACAGCCCAAATTTGAAAGGAAATAATTTCAAACTTTGTGTATTAATTTGACAAAATTCTGATATTTATTCTGGAGTCTGTTTGAGCTTTATGTTTTGCCTTTGTGTTAACTATACTTTAACTGATATATACTTTATGAAAAATTAATTGCCAAATTTCTAAATAAATGTTGGGTTGGTGGTTTCAATAGTTGTGGCAAAACAATTCATCTCTTTTATTAAAAGTAAAATTATCTTCATAGAATTAAATGCTAAAAATATGTTGTCTAACATTTTTAAAAGTAACAGACCCAAGAACAGACAACCTATCACTCAAGTTCTTTACCTTAAAACAATTTCCCACATAATTTATCCAAAAAAGTATAAAAAATATTAATTATAATAGTAAGAAATGTATGAAGGTAACTAAGGTGACTTTTTTCAAAGCTAATGTTTGAATCATGCTATACAGGTGCAGTTGAAAACCTATTTATTATTGTGAAAAAGACTCATATCAACTTCTTTTTAAATAGGGCAAGGTGGATAATATCTTTATTACGAAGGATTCTTTGTATTCAGATCCTATTAAAATCCATATGATTTGTCAATTTACAAGTCTAGCTCCTCCATTAGACAATATTCTCCTTCAAGGAACAGAATTTTAGTCAAAATATATGTGTTCATAGTTCTAGGGCCTCCCATGATGTTTAAATGAGTGAGTGAAAGAAAAGAGGAATTTAGTACTTCAGCTTCCTCACCAATATGGTATTTATGGAGTTTTACATATCAGTAGCTTCTCCTGGTCTCAAAAATGTAACAAAAAATCTTAGTAAGTATATCTGTCTTTTAGGGATAATTTAACCAATAACCAATTTTACATTCATGACAACATCCAGATATGCAATTACAAATAAAATTTTTTAACATTTCTTTAAAGTGCAATTATTGTTTAGCCAAGTTATAGGAGTTATAGTTGTCTGCAGAATTTTTCCCTAGGTATGTTTTTGCTCATTTTTACACAGTAACAAGTCTCTTTATCAATGGTAATGATTTCTAACATTTCCCACCATGTCTCAGTGTGAAAGATCTTTGGAGATTATCTGAGCCATCTTCCTTTAACATATGGATCAGGAAGTAAAGTACAAAGAGGTGAGATTCTAGAGTTGCCTTCATGGCATTTTTGAAACAGACCTCCACAAACATATTGTTTCTTGTATTATATCTTTTTGCTATTGATGACACATTATTTCACTTGATAACCACAGTATCATGAGTTGGTAAACTACGTATTATTAGATCATTCTTTTCCAAAATAGCTAATACCAGTGGTCAGCACAATATGTCCCTTTACAGAAATAATTTGCTGATCCCTGATTAATGCTGTGTTCTAAATAATGTGTATTCTATAAAGAGAAAGTCAGTTGCTCTGTGTGTAAAAATGTTTGTTACCAAATCTTGTTCAAAAACAGACATTATGCTTTAAAAAGACAAATGGACTTTCAACTTATAGTTACTAGGGAAGGTGCCTAGAACCTGAGATGGGTTGGCGTGACAATGAAGACCTCAATTAGAGTGAAAAGAAAGTTTTCTGGAATGAAAGAATTCAAAAGGGAAAATAAATTAATGGGAACTGATCGAGGTAGGAAGACTGGTACCTCTTTATTTGAGACTACAAGTACAGTGGGAATCGTGTAAGTGCAAAATGAAAAATTCCTCGGTCTTATTTTGAACTTTAAAAGAACTTAAGTCCAGTAGTTTAGAACGTGAGAGATTTTAATACTTGAGAGCAAATCAGTAGAGTTGATGAACAGAGTGAATTAGAAATAAACACCCTGATCTCGAAAGAATGTCGGTGTACTGTGTGTGTGTGTGTGTGTGTGTATGTGAGAGAGAGAGGGGGAGAGTGTGTGTGTGTGTGTGTGTGTGTGTGTGTGTGTGTATTTTGGGCTGTGTGTGTGCATGTTTTCTAGAAAGAGTGGCTAGAGATCACTGCCCAAATGAAGCAATTATATATGTCACAAGTATGCTGTGAATATATTAAATCATATTTGATGTTTTCATAAAGAATTTATTTTGAAAGACAGAAAAAGGGAGAAGACCATTGGGCTAGAAATCAAGATCTGTAGGACCCTAGGCAAATCACTCAACCTCTCTAAACTGTTTCACATTTAATACGTAGAACATACCTAAAGTCCCTACCAATCTTATATTTATGTATCTATCCAAGCATCCAAGACCTAGGGGTGTATATAAATAAACCCTAATAAGGGAAAGTGGAAATAACCATGGACTACTGGTACAAGGTTTCCATAAGAGCCAGACAGCAGAGTATGTTGGAAACATAATGCCTGATGATATCGTTATCTCTGTTGTGGTCCAAACAACATTGCAGTTTATATCCTAGGAGGCCATTGTGGTCTGGTTAGGAAATTAATGTACTATTTAGCTTTCCCCAGTGAATATATTTTAAAAAATAGATATAGACACAATTAGGTAGCATGATTAAAGGATTCAAGTTACATTTATTGTTTTCAGTTTTTGTTTTGTTTCTTTTTCCCTTTCCAGTTGTATTTTTTTTAACATCTTTATTGGCGTATAATTGCTTTACAATGGTGTGTTAGTTTCTGCTTTATAACAAAGTGAATCAGTTATACATATACATATGTTCCCATATCTCTTACCTCTTGCGTCTCCCTCCCTACCACCCTCTCTATCCTACCCCTCCAGGTGGTCACAAAGCACCGAGCTGATCTCCCTATGCTATGCGGCTGCTTCCCACTAGCTATCTATTTTATGTTTGGTAGTGTATATATGTCCATGCCACTCTGTCACGTTGGCACAGCTTACCCTTCCCCCTCCCCATATCCTCAAGTCCATTCTCTGGTAGGTCTGTGTCTTTATTCCTGTCTTGCCCCTAGTTTCTTCATGACCTTTTTTTTCTTTTCTTCTTAGATTCCATATATATGTATTAGCATACGGTATTTATTTCTCTCTTTCTGACTTACTTCACTCTGTATGACAGACTCTAGGTCCATCCACCTCACTACAAATAACTCAATTTCGTTTCTTTTTATGGCTGAGTAATATTCCATTGTATATATGTGCCACATCTTCTTTATCCATTCATCTGTTGATGGACACTTAGGTTGCTTCCATGTCCTAACTATTGTAAATAGAGCTGCAATGAACATTTTGGTACATGACTCTTTTTGAATTATCGTTTTCTGAGGGTATTTGCCCAGTAGTGAGATTGCTGGGTTGTATGGTAGTTCTATTTTTAGTTTTTTAAGGAACCTCCATACTGTTCTCCATAGTGGCTGTATCAATTTACATCCCACCAACAGTGCAAGAGGATTCCCTTTTCTCCACACCCTCTCCAGCATTTATTGTTTGTAGATTTTTTAATGATGGCCATTCTAACCGGTGTGAGATGATATGTCATTGTAGTTTTGATTTGCATTTCTCTAATGATTAATGATGTTGAGCATTCTTTCATGTGTTTGTTGGCAATCTGTATATCTTCTTTGGAGAAATGTCTATTTAGGTCTTCTGCCCATTTTTGGACTGGGTTGTTTGCTTTTTGATATTGAACTGCGTGAGCTGCTTGTAAATTTTGGAGATTAATCTTTTGTCAGTTGCTTCATTTGCAAATATTTTCTCCCATTCTGAGGGTTGTCTTTTCATCTTGTTTATGGTTTCCTTTGCTGTGCAAAAGCTTTTAAGTTTCATTGGGTCCCATTTGTTTATTTTTGTTTTTGTTTCCATTTCTCTAGGAGGTGGGTCAAAAAGGATCTTGCTGTGATTTATGTCATAGAGTGTTCTGCCTATGTTTTCCTCTAAGAGTTTGATAGTGTCTGGCCTTACCTTTAGGTCTTTAATCCATTTTGACTTTATTTTTGTGTATGGTGTTAGGGAGTGTTCTAATTTCATACTTTTACATGTACCTGTCCAGTTTTCCCAGCACTATTTATTGAAGAGGCTGTCTTTTCTCCACTGTATATTCTTGCCTCCTTTATCAAAGATAAGGTGACCATATGTGCCTGGGTTTATCTCTGGGTTTTCTATCCTGTTCCATTGATCTATATTTCTGTTTTTGTGCCAGTATCATACTGTCTTCATTACTGTAGCTTTGTAGTATAGTCTGAAGTCAGGGAGCCTGATTTCCTCCAGCTCCGTTTTTGTTTCTCAAGATTTCTTTGGCTATTCGGGGTCTTTTGTGTTTCCATACAAATTGTGAAAATTTTTGTTCTAGTTCTGTGACAAATGCCAGTGGTAGTTTGATAGGGATTGCATTGAATCTGTAGATTGCTTTGGGTAGTATAGTCATTTTCACAACGTTGATTCTTCCAATCCAAGAACATGGTATATCTCTCCATCTATTTGTATCATCTTTAATTTCTTTCACCAGTGTCTTATAATTTTCTGCATACAGGTGTTTTGTCTCCTTAGGTAGGTTTATTCCTAGATATTTTATTCTTTTTGTTGCAGTGGAAATGGGAGTGTTTTCTTAATTTCACTTTCAGATTTTTCATCATTAGTGTATAGGAATGCAAGAGATTTCTGTGCATTTATTTTGTATCCTGCTGCTTTACCATATTCATTGATTAGCTCTAGTAGTTTGCTGGTAGCGTCTTTAGGATTCTCTGTGTATAGTGTCATGTTCTGCAAACAGTGACAGCTTTACTTCTTCTTTTCCGATTTGGATTCCTTTTATTTCTTTTTCTTCTCTGATAGCTGTGGCTAAAACTTGCAAAACTATGTTGAATAATAGTGGTGAGAGTGGACAGCCTTGTCTTGTTCCTGATCTTAGTGGAAATGGTTTCAGTTTTTCACCATTGAGGACGATGTTGGCTGTGGGTTTGTCATATATGCCCTTTATTATGTTGAGGAAACTTTCCTCTGTGCCTGCTTTCTGCAGGGTTTTATCATAAATGGGTGTTGAATTTTGTCGAAGGCTTTCTGTGCATCGATTGAGATGATCATATGGTTTCTCTCCTTCCACTTGTTAATATGGTGTATCACACTGATTTGCATATATTGAAGAATCCTTGCATTCCTGGGATAAACCCCACTTGATCATGGTGTCTGATCCTTGTTATGTGCTGTTGGATTCTGTTTGCTAGTGTTTTGTTGAGAATTTTTGCATCTGTGTTCATCAGTGATATTGGCCTGTAGTTTTCTTTCTTTGTGACATCTTTGTCTGGTTTTGCTATCAGGGTGATGGTGGCCTTGTAGAATGAGTTTGGGAGTGTTCCTCCCTCTGCTATCTTTTGGAAGAGTTTGAGAAGGATAGGTGTTAGCTCTTCTCTAAATGTTTGATAGAATTCGCCTGTGAAGCCATCTGGTCCTGGGCTTTTATTTGTTGGAAGATTTTTAGTCACAGTCTCAATTTCAGTGCTTGTGCTTGGTCTGTTCATATTTTCTATTTCTTCTTGGTTCAGTCTCGGCAGGTTGTGCGTTTCTAAGAATTTGTCCATTTCTTCCAGGTTGTCCATTTTATTGGCATATAGTTGCTTGTAGTAACCTCTTATGATCCTTTGTATTTCTGCAGTGTCAGTGGTTACTTCTCCTTTTTCACTTCTAATTCTATTGATTTGAGTCTTCTCCCTTTTTTTCTTGATAAGTCTAGCTAATGGTTTATCAATTTTGTTTATCTTCTCAAAGAACCAGCTTTTAGTTTTATTGATCTTTGCTATCGTTTCCTTCATTTCTTTTTCATTTATTTCTGATCTGATCTTTATGATTTCTTTCCTTCTGCTAACTTTGTGGTTTTTTTGTTCTTCTTTCTCTAATTTCTTTAGTTGTAAGTTTAGGTTGTTTATCTGAGATGTTTCTTGTTTCTTAAGGTAGGATTGTATTGCTATAAAGTTCCCCCTTAGAACTGCTTTTGCTGCATCCCTTAGGTTTTGGGTCGTCGTGTTTTCATTGTCATTTGTTTTTAGGTATTTTTTGATTTCCTCTTTGATTTCTTCAGTGATCTCTTGGTTATTAAGTAGTGTATTGTTTAGCCTTCATGTGTTTGTATTTCTTACAGGTTTTTTCCTGTAATTGATATCTATTGTCATAGTGTTTTGGTCAGAAAAGATACTTGATACGATTTCAATTTTCTTAAATTTACCAAGGCTTGATTTGTGACCCAAGATATGATCTATCCTGGAGAATGTTCCATGAGCACTTGAGAAGAATGTGTATTCTGTTGTTTTTGGATGGAATGTCCTATAAATATCAATTAAGTCCCTCTTGTTTAATGTATCATTTAAAGCTTGTGTTTCCTTATTTATTTTGATTTTGGATGTTCTGTTCATTGGTGAAGGTGGGGTGTTAAAGTCCCCTACTATGATTGTGTTGCTGTCGATTTCCCCTTTTATGGCTGTTAGTATTTGCCTTATGTATTGAGGTGCTCCTATGTTGGGTGCATACATAGTTACAATTGCTATATCTTCTTCTTGGATTGATCCCTTGATCATTATGTAGTGTCCTTCTTTGTCTCTTGTAATAGTCTTTGTTTTAAAGTCTATTTTGTCTGATATGAGAATTGCTACTCCAGCTTTCTTTTGATTTCCATTTGCATGGAATATCTGTTTCCATCCCCTCACTTTCAGTCTGTGTGTGTCCCTAGGTCTGAAGTGGGTCTCTTGTAGACAGCATATATATGGGTCTTGTTTTTGTATCCATTCAGCCAGTCTATATCTTTTGGTTGGAGCATTTAAGCTATTTACATTTAAGGTAATTATCGATATGTATGTTCCTATTACCATTTTCATAATTGTTTTGGGTTTGTTATTGTAGGTGTTTTCCTTCTCTTGTGTTTCCCGCCTAGAGAAGTTCCTTTAGCATTTGTTGTAAGGCTGTTTGGGTGGTGCTGAATTCTCTTAGCTTTTGCTTGTCTGTAAAGGTTTTAATTTCTCCATCAAATCTGAATGAGATCCTTGCTGGGTAGAGTAATCTTGGCTGTAGGTTTTTCTCCTTCATCACTTTAAATATGTCCTGCCACTCCCTTCTGGCTTGCAGAGTTTCTGCTGAAAGATCAGCTGTTAACCTTATGGGGATTCCCTTGTGTGTTATTTGTTGTTTTTCCCTTGCTGCTTTTAATATTTTTTCTTTGTATTTAATTTTTGATGGGTTGATTAATATGTGTCTTCACGTGTTTCTCCTTGGATTTATCCTGTATGGGACTCTCTGTGCTTCGTAGACTTGATTAACTATTTCCTTTCCCATATTAGGGAAGTTTTCAACTATAATCTCCTCAAATGTTTTCTCAGTCCCTTTTTCTCTTCTTCTTCTGGGACCCCTATAATTTGAATGTTGGTGCAGTTAATGTTTTCCCAGAGGTCTCTGAGACTGTTCTCAGTTCTTTTCATTCTTTTTTCTTTATTCTGCTCTGCAGTAGTTATTTCCACTATTTTATCTTCCAGGTCACTTATCCGTTCTTCTGCCTCAGTTATTCTGCTATTGATCCCTTCTAGAGAATTTTTAATTTCATTTACTGTGTTGTTCATCACTGTTTGTTTGCTCTTTAGTTCTTCTAGGTCCTTGTTAAACGTTTGTTGTATTTTCTCTATTCTATTTCCAAGATTTTGTATCCTCTTTACTATCATTATTCTGAATTATTTTTCAGGTAGACTGCCTATTTCCTCTTCATTTCTTAGGTCTGGTGGGTTTTTGCCTTGCTGCTTCATCTGCTGTGTGTTTTTCTGTCTTCTCATTTCGCTTAACTTAGTGTGTTTGGGGTCTCCTTTTTGCAGGCTGCAGGTTCATAGTTCCCGTTTTTTTTTGGTGTCTGTCCCCGGTGGGTAAGGTTGGTTCAGTGTGTTGTGTAGGCTTCCTGATGGAGGGGACTAGTGCCTGTGTTCTGGTGGATGAGGCCTGATCTTGTCTTTCTGGTGGGCAGGTCCACGTCTGGTGGTGTGTTTTGGGATGTCTGTGGCTTTATTATGATTTTAGGCAGCCTCTCTGCTAATGGATGGGGTTGTGCTCCTGTCTTGCTAGTTTGGCTTAGGGTGTCCTGCACTGTAGCTTGCTGGTCGTTGAGTGAAGCTGGGTCTTGGCGTTGAGATGGAGATCTCTGGGAGATTTTCATCGTTTGGTATTACATGGAGCTGGGAGGTCTCTTGTGGACCAGTGTCCTGAAGTTGGCTCTCCCACCTCAGAGGCACAGCCCTGATGCCTGGCTGGAGCACCAAGAGCCTTTCATCCACATGGCTCAGAATAAAAGGGACAAAAAATAGAAAGAAAGAAGATAAAATAAAATAGTTATTAAAATAAAAAATAAATAATTATTAAGAAAAACATTTTTAAAAGTAAAAAAAAAACAAAAAACAAAAACAGAACCTTAGGACAAATCGTAAAAGCAAAGCTGTACAGACAAAATCACACACAGAAGCATACACATACACACTCACAAAAAGACAAAAAGGGAAAAAATATTTATATATCTTTGCCCCCAAAGTCCACCTTCTCAATTTGGGCTGTTACGTTGTCTATTCAGGTATTCCACAGATGCAGGGTACATCAAGTTGATTGTGGAGATTTAATCAGCTGCTTCTGAGGCTGCTGGGAGAGATTTCCCTTTCTCTTTTTTGTTCGCACAGCTCCCGGGGTTCAGCTTTGGATTTGGACCTGCCTCTGCGTGTAGGTCACCTGGGGGCGTCTGTTCTTTGCTCAGACAGGATGGGGTTAAAGGAGCAGCTGCTTCGGGGCCTCCAGCTCACTCAGGCCGGGGGGAGGGAGGGGTATGGATGTGGGGCGAGCCTGCGGCGGCAGAGGCCAGCATAACTTTGCACCAACCTGAGGCGCTGTGTGTTCTCCCGTGGAAGTTGTCCCTGGATCACAGGACCTTGGTAGTGTCGGGCTGCACAGGCTCCCGGGAGGGGCGGTGTGGATAGTGACCTGTGCTCGCACACAGGCTTCATGGTGGCAGCAGCAGCAGCCTTAGCGTCTCATGCCCGTCTCTGAGGTCCGCGCCGATAGCCGTGGCTCGCGCCCGTCTCTGGAGCTCCTTGAAGCAGCACTCTTAATCCCCTCTTCTTGTGCACCAGGAAACAAAAGAGGCAAGAAAAAGTCTCTTTCCTCTTCGGCAGCTCAGGACTTTTTCCCGGACTCCCTCCAGGCTAGCCGTGGTGCACTAACCCCCTTCAGGCTGTGTTCATACCGCCAGCCCCAGTCCTCTCCCTAGGATTCGACCTACGAAGCCTGAGCCTCAGCTCCCAGCCCCCACCCGCCCTGGCGGGCGAGCAGACAAGCCTCTAGGGCTGGTGAGTGCTGGTCGGCACCGATTCTCTGTGCGGGAATCTCTCCACCTTGCCCTCTGCACCCCTGTGGCTGCGCTCTCCTCCGTGGCTCTGAAGCTTCCCCCCTCCGCCACCCGCAGTCTCCGCCCGCGAAGGGGCTTCCTGGTGTGTGGAAACCTTTCCTCCTTCCAGCTCCCTCCCACTGGTGCAGGTCCTGTCCCTATTCTTTTGTCTCTGTTTTTTCTTTTGCCCTACCCAGGTACGTGGGGAGTTTCTTGCCTTTTGGGAAGTCTGAGGTCTTCTGCCAGCATTCAGTAGGTGTTCTGTAGGAGTTGTTCCACATGTAGATGGATTTCTGATGTATTTGTGGAGAGGAAGATGGTCTCCGTGTCTTACTCTTCTGACATCTTGAAGCTCCTCTCCGTGTATTCAGTTTTAAAATATTATACCCCCATACCTATAATTTAAAGAAATTTAATTGTGGTTGTGTCTGTGAGAGGAGAGATAGTCTATAGTGCATTAAAAGTTTTAGTTTGTTGGCAATCACATATTTTCAAGAGGAATATTATGGAACATGTGTTTATTATGTAATAATAAATAATTACATAAAAAATGAAATAAAACCAGTCTGTAGATAAGTGTCTGATTTCAGACAATAGCCTGACACAATTAAAATCATATTGTGTCCTGAACACAGTCTAGACATGTAGGCAATATTAAAATTAAAATGCTCTATCCATGTAATGCATCACTCATTTAAAAAAAGTATAGTATTTAGCTCATTATGAATAATGAGAGAATCTTCTTATAATCTCACAGAGTGCCAATCTTCCTATAATTATGGTAATAATAATTTAGAATATGCCCCTTCAAAAGAATCTAGGACAGTCTACAAATAATAAACAAAAAATAAATCAATCTGGGCTCACTGCCCAGATTATCACAAACATGTATAATGGAGCAAAGAAAGAAAATAAATTACTTATAAGCACAACTGACTCCATGAGGAGGGGAAAAAAAAGCACAGTAATTCATTAAAACCATGGTCAAAAACAATTACAGGCCTCTCATGAATCTCTTTTATGAAAAGCTACGTGTATCTGTATATAAAGATTTTTTTTTCTTTAGAATTTTTCTTAAGTCCCTTTGAGATAAATACATAGGAAACAAAGGAAGCTTTTACCTGTCCTTCCACCATTTTACATGTAGGAGAAATATCATCCAAGGAAACTGTGATTTACCTAAAATGTGGAAATCAGCCTTAACTATGTTAATTGGAAAATCAGCATATTCCAATTAGAAATTCTACCTCTTACTACAGATACTATGTGAAATGAATTACATTTTTATTGGTAAATAGCAAATTGGAATTACTGTTTTACATGCCAGAAATTGCCCCAAATTGCTCCCTAATGTCCTGTTGATGTGGCATTCCAGTTTATTGAACCACGAAACACAGTTGTTTTATTTCTAGTTTTAATTTTTAAAAAGTTTAGTGAAATTTTGTTCTCTGAGCTTAACCAAGTAAAAGTTAAATAACCAAATAAAGATACCTTGTGTGTCTAGTATCCAGTTCTGAATTTTATTGGGCAGTAGCTTAACTTCCAATTTTTAGTTTGTATATGTGTTTCATTCACATATTCTTTCATCCATCTCTTCATTCTACAAAAAACATTTTGAGTTTCTACTATAAGTCTAACACTGCTAGATGTTAGAGTCAAAAAGTACATAGGATTTCTGATCTCATGGCGCTCAAAAAAGAATGGATACAAAAAAAAAAAAAAAAAAGAATCCAAAGAGAGTTCATAAACTCTAGTCTGAAACATGCAATGTAAAACACAGATTCCTAAGGAACATATGAGAATAAGCAGCTAATCATTTCACAAATTACATTTTGAGTTTTAAGTGTATCTTCTTTTCATTTACAATCCTCCTTTTTATTTATAGCAGGTGATGTAAACTACTTCTGCTTAAAATGATACCTCACCTATCAGAAGAGTCTTAGGTGCCCTATGATTTAGGCTCCTTTGTCAAAATAGAAAAATGTCAACTTTTAAGGATCATGAATGCTCTTATTTTAGAAGATCTCAACACTTTATTTAGCTTTACCTGTAAGTTTGCTAATATAAGTAGAAAAAAAATGACATTTCCAGTCTTATCATAGTCCTATAATTTTCTTTTATTTCATAGACATGTAAAATGTACATGCCATGCAACATGTAATATGATTTGTAATTCATAGACATAGTATAATTATTTAGATACTTTATTATTTCCATTTCATTGTTACTAAACGTGATTTTAAGCAGATATGGGGACTTTCCTGGCAGTCCAGTGGTTAAAACTTCATCTTCCAATGCAGGGGGTGCGGGTTTGATCCCTGGTTGGAGAGCTAAGATCCCACATGCCTCACAGCCAGAAAACCAGAACATAAAACAGAAGCAATATTGTAACAAATTCAATAAAGACTTTAAAAATGGTCCACATCAAAAGAAAATCTTTAAACAGATCTGAATTCTAAAATCTCCTAGGCAAGTAAATGTGGATAGTATGATTGATACTGTAGTAGAACCATGAACAATGCATCAGTGGTAAAGATGTTTCTAAGATCTTTTGGGAACTAATACAGTTCCACAAAGCTTTTGTTGATATTTTTACTTGATTCCTTATATGCTGATGGCAGAAAAGAAATGACAAAAATAGAAGTCTTCAACTCAGTAAAAATGTAGTCACCACCAAGTCATCTATAAAGGCTCTTTTGCCTATGCAGTTTTGGAAACAACTTATTCCATTTGATTTTGTCACAAGCATAAAGATCTCTGGGGTGCAAAGGAAAATAGAGGTTGGAATGAGAGTTGTGATTATTTGCCGCCTTATTTTGTCTACTGAAAACTTCAGACAAATATTCTTTTGAAACTAACAGCATGTTTTGTTTCTTTCTGTTTTAGGTAAGCATATTCACTGTTCCTGGTATAATCAGACTGCACCAAGGTAAAACAAGAAAATGTAACAATGATCAATATGTAAATATATATGAAACTTTAGAAAAAACAGTTAAAATCAAGTTTCATTTGGAACTAAATACCTTAGAAAATAGAAAATCTAAAGGTTGAGTTTTTGTTTTATTCTGATGTCAGTGCCATAAACTTGCAATATTTGAAAATGTGTGTCATTTGGAGTATTAAAAATATTTATTAATTTCTAATGCTATTAGGACATTTCTCACATCTTAAAGTGAGAAATGCAAATCAGAGTAAATTTTACACACAAAACATTATGTAAGAAAGTTTGTTATCAATATGCAATTAATATATTTGCTGCACATATTGGATTTAAAAACAAATTAAAATATAACAAGTGATTTTTCAAGTACTAGAAGATGCTTCTAATACATATTGTTTTTAAAGGATATACATTTGTATGCAATATACTTACAACTAGGAAAAAATAGAGTAGTATTAGTCAATATTATTTGTCACTCTGAAGGTTAATTATCAATCAATCTTAGTTAGAAATAAATTTCTCCAGAAAATAAATTATTTTTCTAGGAGAAATATGCTATGGTCCGTAAAATTCATATTACCTTTTCCATAATAAATCAAATCATAGTTAAGCATGCTGTTTTGGTATTCACAACTGAAAAAGCCAAATTTAATCATAGTTATAGGGTAATATAAGTTCTAACACTTTCTAGAAATATGTGTAACATTTAAACATATATTGTATGAAATTTGTTCATTTCCAGTATCTTTTATTTCAAATAAAAGTGTGTTTATAATTACTTTCCATTTAGCTTGCTTCTTTGGCTTTTTGCACTGAAGGCCAAGAGAATTCAAGTTTGTAGGAGCATATCCTGTACAGTATTAGTAGGCATTTTTAGGGACACATAACCAAATTTAGTTCCTTTTGGAACAAAGACAACAAGTTGATGGTTCAGGAACCTACATGGCTTTAGAGTTTAGTACTTTTGAGCCCAGCAGCACTGGAAATCTCATTATCTCAGAAAAGAACAAAGTATTTTTAATTAGAAGAAGTTCCATCATTGTTCATTATAGTAGTTTCAAAGTAAATAATGTTCTAATTGATGCAGCAAGGGTGTTCTCCTTCCTCCAAACAAACAAGTGAACCTTATCTTTAGTAAGTAGTGAGGCTAAATTTTACTTTTATTTTTAAATAATCTGCTAAAGATGTGGTTTATTTTTCTGAATTTAATAATTTGATATGATTTTAAATAAAAATATATCAATGTCAATATGATCCAACTGATCATTTATAGCAGTGGATTGAGAAGAGAGAAGGCTTGTTTGGCTGTTGTTTTACTCTCTTTTTACTATTTTGCTTTTCCTTTAATGTGAGTTGTTGGGACTCTTTGTTAAAAGATGTGCTTTTTGTTTTAAATAGAAACTAATATTTAATGGGTTAAACTGAGACTTCTTTCTGTTAGCATAGATAAATGTCTACAATGTAAGAAAGTGTGGGCAACTTTTTAAGTGCTTCGTAATTGTGTTTCTTCGGAAAGGTTTAGTAATATCTGTTTGAGTATTGTAGTACATATTTAAAACCATACATTTAAGTCAAAAAGTTATTTTCCTTCATCTCAAAATGTATCTGGTAGGGAGAAAAAGTTCAAATTTTTTGTCAGTGTGACCACTGTTTATAATGATAATGAGATATCGATAATTTTATAGAAATATACAATCAAAACTACTCTATGACCTCAAAGCAAAATAGTTTGACTTACTGTTCCATATTCAAAAACCTGAAATAAGTGAAGAATCTTATGTTTTTGATTAAATAAATCTTAAACAGAAAACATTTTAAACTTTTGTTGATGAAAAACATTTTTAAACTTAGTATAGTTTTCTGTTTAACTGCAGAATTAGAAATATACTTAAATCTTTCTCTGATGACTGTGAATTATGCCATGTATCAAGGTCCAATGCAACAAATGGTCTAATAGAACATTGTAAGAGTGAAAGGTATATGTAAGGATGCTTTTACCAAAACAAAGAAAAAATGTAAACAAAAGCAAAAAACAAAAACAAAAGCATAAAATATTCTTAACCATCCCATAAATTAGGTTATTTTCTTTTCATTTGGCATTTTCTCTGAAATAAACAGCAGAACAAACTTGTTGACATTTATTGTTAGTTCAGTTCCAACTAATTGGTGCTTTACTTAATGTTAGTATTCCAGACTACATGATATATGTTCTTTGTCCATTCGAGGCTACACTTTGAATGTGAACACCCAACAATGGCACCATGAATCTAAGATTGATAGTTATTTGATTTAGCAACATCTGTTGTTGTTTGATGTACTCCAAGCACCTGCTCTTCCTTGAAATTCAACATGCAATTCGATTTACTTTCATGACACATAACCTCGACAGAAGAATACTATTGCTGTTTATACACAGGTATTATAATTAACAGTTGTATGTGTCTTTGGTCAAGCAAATGTCTATAGACTGGGTCAAACATCATTAACTTTAATCAGAACAACAATGGGCAAACACTTTGAATCACTTACTCCATAAACTGTTGTAGAGTTCTTTTATGTTTCAGGGCATCTAGAATCATTTTTTCAATTAGCAATCCTTTCTTTTAATGCTCTTGGAGAATTAATGAAAACACAACAATATATGTTATCAGAACGATATTCTTTCCTGTGTTTGTCATTGTATTTCAAACCTGTCACATTATACAGTTGTAATAAGAAATATACCCAGAGACAGACACTGCTGTTTATTTAATTCTCTATTCACATTTTGTAATATGCAGCAACACAATAAAAACCAACGTAACTTTAACTGAATTACACTGCTTCAAAGTTTATATGGGGGCACACAGGGATTTAGGATAAATATAAGAGTGATCATGCTGAGGATTAGAAAGGTCTGATCAAGGGTTTTCTGGGCAGAAAAATATCTATGAAAACCAAGCAAAAGTGTATTTGTCCTAGGAAAAATGTGAACATTATATAATACCATAATAGTGATTATGTGCATTGTAATTCTAAGGAGACCTGATGTCCTGTAATGGACTATGCATCTGAAACCCCTTTTCTAAGGAAGTCTCTTGCTTAGTGTTAACAATCCAGTGATATCTTGTGACCTTTTCTATGCAAATATGAACAATTTGAGGCTATCACAATCTCTCATGCATTGCTCCTTAAAGGGACATTCTTAATTGCTTTTATAGTCTCAGTTTTATTTTAACCTCCATTACTTGTAATATCTTCTTTGAAGCTTGAAATTAACTTTTGTTTCTTCACTATTTTATCCTTTCTTATTTTGGTAAGCCATGATTTTACTTTTCTACTAAAGTTCTAGGGGGTTTCATGCAACATAGACATGATAAATTTAATATGATAAAGTACATCTTTATTACATTATTCTCTTACTCTCATTCACTGGAAGAGAATTATATAATTTTCCATGGAGATCATTCAACGATGTGCTGTCCTTTTGCATATGGAAGCAAAATTAATGATAGTGTAATAGTAGAATATACACTTTGTAGTGTTTACTTGGTAATAAAAGCTTTTGCACCATCTCAATTAGGTTCTTACTAACTCAGCCTTTTTGTGATCAACAGATAAACATCTATTAGGAGACTGACTTGGAGATCAAAGCTGTGACCTTAGTTTACTCAGAATGGTACTCTAAACAATTAAGCTAACCAACCCCATCTAGGTCATAATTTTAGGGGAGAGAGAGAATGAGATCAGATAACAAAGCCAGCATTACCTTTTAGATATTCTTTTTCTACCTAAGTGTTTCTTTGGAATAGGTTGAATATGTCATCCCATCCTTAAAGTTAAATGCATTGTTCTTTAAATATACTCTCTTCCCTGCTCAGTTATGAAGCAATGACAATGCACATTTTCTTATTCTAAAAATAAAATAAGGCAATTTAGCTTTTGTGTTCCCCTGTAATTATAAAATGGTGGGAAGTTTAATTTTTAAGTGACACAAACTTGTCATCCTTATTATGGAAAGGAAATCAAATGTAATCATGATAAAATGATTAAGTATTTTAAAGTTTCAAATGGGCAGTGGATATGCATTCGTAAAAAAATTTGATAATAGTCGTGATCATCCTGGCCTCATTGCCACAGTCCTCAAATGTTCGAAGCTCTTATTTGAGTAAGCAATGGATGGTCAAATTTAGTCCATGACATTGGATGTTGCCTGAGTGGAGGACCTGTGTCCCATTTCCCTTTGTGATCCCCCTTTACCTGGCCTAATGCTTGGCACATTTTTAGTCGCTTACAAATATTTTTGTTGTTGCTGTTGACATACATATTTGTTAGATTATTTTACAGAGAAAAACTCTATCTTGACTGTATGCCAAATTTCATACAATATAGCTATAATGGAATTTCATGAATTATTTATTACAAATTATCTGTCTTAAACTCCTTCTTAAATGAGGCAAGGCGAGTTATGTAGGTAGGCTGGCAGAGAGATACCTACCTACCTACTTACCTATTTGCCTACCTATATACATATATGGATAGAAAGATAAGAAAGATAATTGTTTAAAAATCATTGTTAAAAAAAAATAATTGTTCAGTATCAAGTCTTTTAGATTACCAGAGATTTTAGAAGTATAACCATTAATATTACATAGTAGTTTTCTTAATAAGCAGTAAATATTCAGTGTGCAATCTTTTTTTCTCTTCCAGAACCTATACCAGGTTCTTGAGATATACAAGGGAGACAGCATGAAATCTATTCCCAAAAAGTCATGATCTATTGTAGAACAAAAATAAATATTTTTTATCTATAAAAAGAGATGTAAGAAACATGGTCCAATTGGGGGAAATAACTTCTAAATGGACAAAAATACTTTGTTTTAAAAAATCGTATTTCCAAAATTCTACTTTTGAACTAACGGGTTTAGTGGTTTGACATTGGCAGTTGAATAAATGCATGGGTAAATTCAAAATTAAATGAAAATTATTTGTTTAACACCATTTACAGTATACATTTACCTAAACCCATTCTTCTTCCTTTATTTTTCTAACTTATATTGCAGATTACTTGTTTCCTGTTACTCCTTTGAAGGTTTTGTCCTCATTTCTCATGCATAGTTCTCTAAAAATATACTAGTGTGTAGACAGAGAGACCACTCAGGTTATTCTGAGTTCAAAATAATGCTCTTTGAATTCTCCTGTAGGATCATAAGTGTGGATATATGATTATCTTGTCTCTTAGCTCAAGAAAAAAATGATGATAGTGTGATGGTTAGGGGTTTTTTTTAATATTCACATTTGAATTTCAGTTTTCTCCTTTTTCTACATAAAGCAATTTAAGAAAAGCTTCCTATAAAATTCTTGATGCTACAACTGCTTGTGGTTAGCTTTAATACTTAGAGATTTGGAGCTACTTCAAATTAATCCATTTTTTAAATTTTAGAACATTCACTATTGAATATTAAGAAATTTTGAATACATTCTGGGATTCATATACTGAAACAATGCAAAAAATAACATTTTTCTCAACATATATGCTTCTCTATTAAAAAACAAATGAAAAACTCTAGTATAAATTATTTCTAGGCCCAGTGCATAATCAGTGGGAATCTACTTCAATCCATATGTTCATTCTCAGCTGAAAATATACCCTCTGTGTTCCAGCCTAAATTATTCAGTCATTTTACATCAGGAATTTGGGGCTGTCAGTAATATTAGAATTACATCTTTATCATGATTTTAATAACGTGACAGCCACGACTATTGTTGACTCTGTATTGCAATTTTTTTTACTTTTAGTTTGCTCTTTTAGCTGCACAGTTCTACAGATAGTATCAAGAATGCTTTCCAGACGCTTTTCCCATTCATTTAATAAAAATATTTAATGACAACTAGAATAATAAAAGGTAAATTATTTAGAAAGCAGTGTATATATTATATGCATCCCATTTTCAAACAGTGTGAAGACTAATATCACTGAGCCAAGTACAGTTTCTCAATTAAGAACACCATCTATTTCTCACTGAGCCAAATACTATTTCTTATGTAAGTTCTGATTCAACCACTGAATCAAATTAATTGTTCTGGGGGATAGAAGAATGGCAGTAGGCATATGATGAATACAATGTTCATTTTTGCTCCTGTTTAACAGCACTCTTAATGATAGTGAGTATACTATCTTCTTAATTGTTTTGGAAGACAAATGCACAGCTATAAGACAATTCAGTGAAGTTTTCTGCCACTATATTACAAGAACCAACTTTTCTTCAGTTTTCCGTAACATGTACTTCATTTTCTTCTGAGCCCTCAAACAAAACATCTTTCAAATCCCTATTCCCACCAACATTCTGTTTAAAATAGTCTAGGCTTTTTCTATCAAATGCTTCAGAGGTCTTTCAGCCTCTATCCATTAGTAGATTCCAAAGTCACTTTGCCATTTTCAGGTATTTGTTACAGCACATTCCACTTTTGGGTATCAAAATCTGTATTGGTTTCCTGTGTGACCACTGTAATAACTCACCACAAAAGTGTTGGCATAAACCAATAAAAATGTATTCTCCCACAGTTCTGGAGGCCAGAAGTCTGAAATTAGTATCACTGGGCCAAAATCAAAGTGTCCAGAGGGCTGCGCCCCCTCTGTAGGCTTTAGAAATGAACCCATTCCTTGTCCCTTCCAACTTCTGGTAGCTGCTGGCATTCCTTGTGCTGCATCATTCCAGTCTCTGCATCTGTGGTCACATTCCCTCGTGGTCTTTTCTGTGTTTCAAATCTCACTCTGTCTCTCGTAAAGACACTACAGTGGCATTTAAGGCCCACAGAGATAATCCAGGATAATCCCTCCATCTCAAGATCCTCAATTTAGTCACATCAGCAAAAACCCTTTTTTCTTATAAAGTAACTTTAGGACATGCTATCTCCAGGGGGCATTTTCAGCTTACACAGGTAGCATCTTAGAATTCTGCTTACCACTTCCCATAACTAAGACAGTTGTATATATCTTTCAAAGTACTTCGGGACTATTAATATTTTTATTATATTTACTGAATATCACATAAAGTATGTGTTTTGAATATATTTATAACATAACATTAGCCAATAGTCTAGATTAGGCATAGTAGAAACTTTTCATCTCCTTGTCCAATTCCAGTTGAATGGTAGTGGCTCAATTAAGAAGAGGTTTCAAGTCCACATCCAGGCTTAATTGGAAGTGTGTGTGGGGTTGTTGCCCAGTCACCTCATGTTTGCCCTTCATAGTCAACTATAGTAATGAAAGATAATCTGATGATCATTGGAAAATAAGGGATAAGAAATAAATATGTATTTAAGCACTGTCTGCCCCTTCAAGTTAATATTTTATTTTCTTCTTTATAATATTACTGATTCCCTCCATAAAAGTATTATTGGATTTTATTATCAGCTAATTATTTACTCAGTTGCATTTTTGGAAAACTTTAAATCAATGTTTTTATTATATAATCTGGCTCTTCCACTAACTAGATCTCTGGCTTAGCATTTCTTCTTTACCTTAGAATAATACCTACCTTGCATGTTCATTGTAAAAATCCAATATTGTATGACTAACTTTTTATTAATGGGGTCAGGCATTATTATTTTTGTTGCCATTTAACCTGCTTCATTAAGGTATTTAGAAGCATGATATCAAATTTATATTTGTTTTGGAAAGTTGAAGTCCTGTGGAGAGCTTGGACTATAAGTCTATGATTGAAATTCAGTATAACCACAGAAACAGCATTGAGTTGTAGAGTTAAATGATAGTTAGCTTGGTTTTCAATTTGGAGGAAATACTACATTATTTGGCAAAGTTCCTGGTATTATTTTAAATATATGAAGAGAACTTAGAGAAAGCAATTCAGTACAGGTTGGTTTTTTTTATGCCCACTGAATTTGGAAAGAGATTGCATAATGAAAGAAGGTTCTACTTCACTGAGTAAAAAATGCAAAATATATTACAAAACAGAACATGTATTTATTAACAATTAATATTAATTTTCTCAATCATACGCACTAAAATATGCCAACAATGCTATTGTCCCTGGAGACGTATGCGAAATATCCATATCTTTATTCATTTTAATTTTTTATGCATGACATGCTTAATTAGTTTGTATGATTAATTAAAGGACATTGTAACAGATATAAACTTTAACTCTTCCATTTAGAACTGAGTGAACAACACTGCCTGTGAATTTTCGTAGATATAAGTTCCAAAAATTTTCATCAAATGTCTCCTTTTAAAGAAGTCCGATGATGATTATGTATTTTGTTGAAAATTGTTATTTGTGTAATACTTTTTGTGTTTAATATATGAATAAAACACAAGTAAATAAAGCAGACTTTATCATTTATTTACCAAAATAATTTTTGCAAGAATGCATATAAATACATTAGTCACTTTATTTCATGTATGTAATACAAATTTTGAATTTTCATAGCCAACAAATAAGAAGGAAGCTAATGTTTTTAAACACCTATTCTTTGCCGTGCACTGTGACATAGAAACTTTATTTGCATTGTTTCAGTAAGTTCTTACAGTTATCTTGTTAGGTACGTCAGATAATCCCAGTTTTATACTTGAATCATGATTATAAAGAGTTGGCCATTTGGATGTTTGCATGGATTCATTTTCTGTTGGACACTCCTCAGCCATCTCTAGCTTAGGTCAGACAGGAAAAAGTAAAACAAATTAGTTTGGTTGTCTTAATATAGTCCTTTAAATGTATACATTAAAGAAAAAAATCATAGTGAATTTAGGAAAATTTGAACTAGAAATTTTTAGACATACCAGCTAGTAAATGCGTGTTTTTTTTGTTTTGTTTTGTTTTTGGAGTAAAAAAATCTTACTTCCATATCATTGTAGATGGAGAGGTGAATAGCATTATTGTCCATTGCAGTTTTTGGTATGCTAAGCTCTGATAGTTAAGTTAGATTGGGCATTTCCAGTTTCCAGTGGGAATAAGTTCTATTCCATCAAAAATGCTGTGTAATATAACCTGTCTTCAAAAAGGATTAACTATCTACCACCAAGGTACATGACATACCACATAATTTCCCATGTTAACTCTTGAAATTATTCAGTGATCTACTTTTCCTAATATAATCAGTTTTCTATTAGTATAGTGAAAATGAAAGTAATTGTCTAGAAAAAGCCAATGTAAATTCAGTCTTCCTTAAACTATCTAGAAAATTGAAAAAAAGTGAATACTTTAGAACAGATTTCTGCATGCTTATTTGTGTTCTCTGCTTAACTTTGGATGTACCACAGGTGTATGTATATATAGATTTTTTTTTCCCTTAATTTTAGGAAAATCCAGTATATAATTTAACTAAGACAACTACAATAAATGACCTCTTCTCAAGAAATTAACTTTTTTCCCCAGAAGAACTACGTATCCATATATGAAAGCTTTCTAGATCTTTGCTATCTATATCCATTTTTTACACTCTGTTATCAGCTACTTATGGCTATATACTTAATTAACATCATTTGCATTTAAGTGTGATGATTTAGGTCACTCTTTCACGTTTGCATTTTTGTTTATTGAAACAAAACACTCTAGGAATTGTTTGCATTAACAGTTGTAAGCTCATAACTTTCGCTGAAAGTAAATCCTTTCTGTAAATGAATATTTTGAAAATGGAAAGTAATTAAAGATTAACAAAAGTAAGCAAATACTTACTTTTGTAATTAAAGATTAACAAAAGTAAGCAAATACAAATAAATTTGCACATAAGCAAATTTTAAAAGCTCCTTAATTATTATTTAAAGGACAATGGATAGATTGGATAACCAATCTTCGCAAAAAATTCAAAATCCTGTAGCTAATTTACATATTCAGTGAGTCCGCAGAATTCATTCACATTTGACAAGTGAGGGAATTGTGGGAGAGAGTTTAGGAGATTTATGGAAAGTCATTCAAAAAAAAAAAAAAAAAACAATGAAAGAGCAGGATATGATATAGAACATTCTTTTCCTGTATACTTGTGTGGTGATACTCAAGTACCAAGTACGTAATTGAAAAGAGGGAAGAGATATGGGGATATATGTATATGTGTAGCTGATTCACTTTGTTATAAAGCGGAAACTAACACACTATTGTAAAGCAATTATACTCCAATAAAGATGTTAAAAAAATTAAAAAATAAAATAAAATTGATTTGAATAAAAAAAAAAGGAGTACTGTGATGAACCACTCCTGCTAATGGGGAAGCAAGCCTTCCCTCAGGGGTGTGGATCCAGGAGAAGTAGTGATAGCCATTGTTCCAAAGGATACCAGTTAGCAAATCATCTTCCCAGGGCTCTGAATGAGTGCTTATAGATTTGGGAAAATACCCCTCTTTTGTTAAAGACAGTATTTTTTTTTTTGTCTATCCTTAAAACAGAGCATATTGGAAATAGCCTCCAATATATAGTGAATTAATGAATGACCAAACATATTTTAATTTCATATTAATCATAGATAGAGGAAGGAAGGCAGCATCACAGAAGAAATTAGAGTATGTCTGACTCCTAGATTCATCATTTGTACATGAACGAGGGCAAGATACATGACCCATGTTTCTTTTTCCTTATGGTAAAAAGAGATTAATAATCAAACATAGCTCACAGGACAATTGGAACATGAAAATATATAGATAAAGGACTTAACGTGTATATTGAGCAATCAATAAAATGGCAACTGGATATATTTAGGTATGTGCACACATGCATGCATTTTCTTATTGGCAAGGAAAAGTACTTCTTTTCCTAAATATAAATCTAATTGCTCACTTATCTGAAATTTTTCCTCTAGCTTCAATTGCAAATATCCTTAGTAAAAGAGATAACATATCAATAGGAGTGAAATGTATAAGAAACTGATCTTTTTGTTTTCTCTTTTGCTGGAGAGGAAGCATTGGAGCATAGGAAGGTGCTGGGTCTGTTACAGAGAAAGGCATGACTACAGAGAGTTAAAATGGAATGATAGTTAAATAGACTTTTGTTGATCTATTTGTAGATAAGCAGAAAATGAGCAATGGTGCATAAGTATACCTTAGCCCAACAAGAAAATTAAACTGATTATTGGTTGGTCAAATCAGAAATACATTTAATATATTGTTAAATAATTGGGGACAGATATAATTTGAGGAGGCTATTCAATTATGAATGCCAAGGTGTAGAGACCCATCCAGGTTGTAAAGAAATCATCAAACCTTTTCTAGTATATCAATCGGTAGTTAATGCTATAAATTCCCTCCAAAGTACAACTTTAGCAGCATCTCAAAAATTGTCATATATTGTTTTTCATTTTTATTCATTTATTTAGATGTTTGTTATTTTCTAATATTTGGGAAAATATTATTTGTTATTTCTAATTTAACAAGAAAACATTCTGGTTTTGTTTTTGTTTTTTTACTTGTTCAAAGATATACTTTATCTGGCTTGAATACTTTTAAATTGATGAAAATTTGTTGCATGGTCTAGTATATGTTCTATCTTTTGATCTGTGTTTTGTGTGCCCTTGGGAAGAATGTGTAATCTATTGTGGATGGAATGTTCCAAATTTGTCAGTTAGGTTAATTTGATTGATACGGTTATTCATATTTGCTATATCCTTATTGATATTATGTCTACTTGTTCAATCAATTATTGATAAAAGGGTTGTCTTAGTCTCTTCAGGCTGCTGTAACAGACTGGCATAGACTGGGTAGCTTACAGACAACGGAAATTTTTTCTCACAGTTCTGGAGGCTAGGAAGTCCAACATCAAGGTGCTGGCAAATTTGGTGTCTGGAGAGGACCTACTTCGTGTTTCATAGATAGCCATCTTTTTGCTGTGTTCTACATGGCAGAAGGAACAAGGAAGCTCTGTGGGGTCTCTTTCATAAAGGCACAGTCCCATTTCTGAAGTCTTCACCCTCAGGGACCTAATCGCCTCCCAAAGGCCCCGCTTCCTAAACCATCACATTGGGTGTTAGAATTTCAACATATGAATTGGTATGGGGGCACAAACATTCAGTCTGTAACAGGGGTTGTAAAACTCAGGCTATGATCGTGGATTTGTTTATTTCTCCTTGCAGTTGCGTCAATATTTGTTTCATGTATTTGAATTTATGCTAGTATATGCATACATTTTTAGGATTTTTATATCCTCCTGACTGATGGACACCTTTATCATTGAGAAATGATACTCTTCTTTTCTGATAATATTCATTATCTGAAATCTACTTTGTCTAATGTTAATATCGTCAATTCATGTTTATTGCTCTTTATAAACTTTCTCGTTTTAAAACACTCTCAGATTTATAGATAGAAAAAATTATAAAGGAGTACAGAGAGGCTCCATATACCCCACAGTACAGTATATTTCTTACAATTAATAAACCAATACTGATAGATTATTATTAACTGAAGTCCATACTTCATTCAGATCCTTGGTTTTAACTTAATGTCATTTTTCCATTCCAGCATCCCATCCAGGACACCACATTACATTTAGCAGTCAGGTTTCCTTGGGTTTCTCTTGGCTGTGATAGTTTCCAGGTTCCTTTTATTAGTGTTAGCATGCTGTGTCTTATTTCATCCTTTTACTTTTAACCCATTTATGTCTTTTTATTTAAAGTATGTTTCTTCTAGGCAGCATGTAGTTTAGGTCTTACTTTTTATTCCAGATGACAATCTTTGTCTTTTAATTGGGGGCAATCTTTACTTTTTAAGTTATTCCTATATAATGTGATTATTGATATGGTTACCTTTAAGTTGTCATCTTTCTATTTGTTTTCTATTGTTTTAATTTGTTTCCCCTTTTTGTACTTTCTTTAAGATTGAGTATTTTTATGATTCTGTTTTTCCTATTTTTTTGGTTAATTGTCAGTAGCTCTTTTCTATTTTTATAGTAATTGCTTTAGTGTTTATAGTTTACATCTTTAACTTAGCACAGTGTACTTGCAAGTGACATTATGCCACTTTACAGAGAGAAAAAGAACCTTACAGTTGTATACTTCTATTTTTCCTTTTCCAACCTTTGTGCTGTTATTGCCACACATTTTACTTTTACTGTTTATAAACTTCACACTATATTGTTGTCATTTTTTATCAAAAACTCAATTATCTTTTCTCTCCAGCACTCTGTTCTGAAAACTATGGCCACCTTGGGAGTCAGCCAGGATCCTCCTGGGTTTCCTATCCCTGCAGTGAAACATGGAAATTCTCTCAGTACAGTAATCTGGAGTATTTCAAGGTCTCACCTTGTTTGTCCATCTTCAGGGCTCACTGTCCTTTATTTGTTGTCCGATGAGCAGTGTTTTGCAAACTGCTACTTCATGTATTTTATTCCAGTGGGAGAGTAAATCTTGTCCTTGTTACTGCACTTTGGCCATCTAAAATAGAGTACAATACTTCATGTGAATAGTGGTACTTTACAAGTACTCTAGCAGAAAGTTGGAACCTCATGGGAAGAAACACACACACACAGACGAGTTTATCTCCTCAAATCCCAGGCCTCCTTGTACTAGGAATTACGGAAGTATATTTAAAACAAAGCAAAGATTTAATGTTATGTACTTATGAGATATATATAATAGGAAGAAACAAGACTTGGGTCTGATGACCTGGATTAAATTCCAAGAATGTAGCTCTGTGACTGAACAAACGAGGTAGTCTGTCTTAGACTTGTTTTTCTCATATGAAAAGCCAAATTAATAATGCCAAGTTCACAAGATTACACTGAAAACCAAAACACCAAGCACACTATTTAGGTGATTACAGAGCCTCTAAAATGCTTGTTTATTTCTGCATTAACATGGTTGTGATTCCATATCAACTTGGATAAATTTCAATGCCCTATATGTCAAGATACTAGTATGTATAATAATTTACCATCTTGAAACTCTGTAAAAATAAACTACCATCCCATTTTATAGCTAAGGAAATGGTATCTCCATAACATGATTATAGCTGAATACACAAAATGAGTATGCAAAGTATGTAAGATTTGAACTCAGTTCATTTTTGATCCATGTTCTGTTTTGTTTTGTTTTGTTTTTTTTACTTCTCCCTGCAGAGTTTAGCCTTCTTTTCATAAAATAATTTCCAAGAATATTTTATTTTTAGAGATATGAATCTAATACCAGAATTTTCAAACACTCTTGACTGTCATTTGCTATTTCATGCACTAAATATATCTAAAATTCTATAAAACCTATAGTTATGTACTGCTGCTTCCACAAACCCTCCATTATAATAAATATTCAAAATGCTTTTCTCAGTAAGTTAGCTTAATTTTATACACAAAATTAATATGTTAAACTATTATTGTTTTCCTTAAAATATCATTTTTGGCTATCACACTTGCAAAAGGCTCTTAATTAAGGTCTGGAAAAATATCAAAATGCACACCCATGACAAAACAGCTACCACTTCTTATAGTTTATGATTCAGTATGTTTTGGTTATTCTTTATGATATAAATTTCTGTCATGTGTGCTACAAATTGACATTGTCAAAAAAGCAGCATATTTGAGGACTGGAAAATGTCATAACCACTCTTAAAATCACATGCTACTATTTTATGATAGTATTTTATAATGTTTTGCATTAGAAACACTCTGGTTCATTATAGTGAGGATTTCATTTTTTCCCCCCTAGTAGTAATAACTTAGGCTCTTTCAGTGTAACATTTTCTTTTAGTCTATTTTGACTTGATCTCCTTTTCTGTCAAATATTCTTTGGTAAAATATTATAACAGACCATTTTTCATGTATGATCTCTGAGACTGTATTTCTCAGTCTGATTCCATGTCTCCTATCTGCGCTTAGAGACACATGCTGCTTTTTCCACAGTCTCACAAGCACAGAAATCCACCTTTGTATCACCTTCCAGGTTTATACATTTTTCCACTGGCCAAGTACTCAGCGATCTGTCTTGTTACTTTTTCATGTTTCTCTTCTCAGGAACCTCTCCTGTCACCCTACTCATGTAATCATTGTAAGCACCCTAAGTGCCACATACCAGTTCACTCATGCTTGCCCATGCTATTTTGAGAAAATCTTGGAGTAGCTTAGTACTAGAGAAGCAGTGGGGAAACGTCAACATACCCACATACACATATGGACAAGCACGTGTAAATCTTTCTCTTTATAGCTTAAGAGCTCAGAATCTGGAGTAAGCTTTCTGAGTTCAAAGCCCAGCTTTTTTTTTTTTTTTTTTTTAATTGAAGTGTACTTGATTTACAGAATTGTGTTAGTTTCAGTTGTACATCCCAGCTCTTTTAAAAATAGTTGTGTAGCGCTTGACAAACTGCTTAACCTTGTTGTGTTTCAGTCTTCTTAGTAATAAAATGGGAGTAATTAACGTACTTACCTATGAGTGTTGTTATGGTTAGAAGAGGACCTGATATGTAATAGTTGTCATGTAAATGTTAGCTATGACTACTGCTACAGCTAATGCTACTACCATTACTTTTGCATCACTATCATAGTAAAAGTAAAGATTCATTTAGGCAAAAGTATGCCAGAAGCAAAGTATTGATTTTGGAGACTTATGTGATGCCATGTCATGTGTCTCTCCCACACTGACCCCAAATCTAGAGCATCCCTACTAATGTTGCTTATTTCCTTCTTACCATAAACATCTTCTCTTAGGAAAAACAAAACAAAGCAAAAAATAAAACATGATTATTTAAACATGATAATAAATAATATTTACTTTTAAAAGCTTTCTACTTTTTTTTTAGACAGGAGGACAATCAAACAAGGGAAATAAATAGCTTTATTAAATAAATTTTTAAGCATTGCAAAACTTTACATGTATCAATTTTTAAATCCGACTACCCTATCAAGAAAATATTATTGTACCATTTTACAAATAAAGTTATTAAAGTTCATAAAAAGTAAAATAGTTTGTTCAAGATCAGATATAAAGTAAGAGTTGGTATTAAATATCAAGTCCAGTCTTTTCTGGTTCCACATAGAGAAATGAAGTCTTAAGTCCAAGCCTGGAATTTCTGATTGAGTAACACTAGCTGAATGGAAAGGTATTTTGAGCAGCTGGTGTGATTGGACATTTTCTAAGTACACCTGCAGTTTCTACTTATAGTTGATAACCTTACGTTTCTAGGGCTTTCTCAAGTTTTGTGAAATAGGTAGGCAGTAGATAGGGTGGCACACACTAGTCTTTTCAGTTCAGAGCAAAGAGAGCTGCTCTTGTCTTACATCCATTGATTCATTAAGTTAATTAATTCCCAGTATATGAGACCTTATTGTTCTTTTAGTATACTGTTCACTTAATGTTAAATTATAATTGCTGTGAAGGTTATTCTTTAAAACCATACATAAGTTATGGTTTAGATCATTGTCTTAGCTTGGGCTAGTATAACAAAATACTATAGACTGGGTGGTTTAAACAACAAGGATTTATTTCTCATAGTTCTGGAGGGTAAGAAGTCTAAGATCACGGTACCCTGGCGAGAGCTCTCTTCCTGGCTCGCAATCACAGACCTCTGTCTTCTTTCTGTGTCTTCACATGGCAGAGAGGGTGAGCTGTTGTTCCTTCCTTGTTTTATAAGGCCACTAATCCCATCATGGGGCTCTACCTTCATGACCTCTACTAACTAAACGGAACTTAAACGGAACTATCTCCCAAAGGCACCGCCTCCAAAAACCATCACACTGGGGGTTGGGGCTTCAACGTATGAATTTGGGGGGACATAAACATTCAGTCCATAACAATCATGTTGCTTTTCTGTTTCAAACTCTTCAACGACTGCCTTTTGTAATAAAGTGTGTTCCACCTTGCTCTCCTTGACTTGCTACTGCAATCACTGCAGCCTCCTGTGGAGCCCCTCATTGTCATTCACTGCTCCTCTCCAGTCTGACCTTGCCTCAGCCCTTGGAATGTGTTTCTCACCTCAGGGAATGGTGTTTCTTGGAGCTGTTCCTTCTATTCATGCTCACGCTCGTCCTGGTTAATTCATCTTCAGGTTCCTTCTCAAAGGTTACTTCCTAGAGATGCCCCCTCTGAATTCCAATATCTTATAAATAAAGTCCTATTTTTTTCTTCATAGTATTTATCAAAATATATAATTACACATTTAATAGCATTTATCTGTGCAGTGAGTTAAATGCAAGTGAGTTACATGCAATGACTTCTGTTGCAGGGTTCAACAGAAAATCATCCTGGAAGGACAGTACAGCTGGTGCAGAACTAGCAGGGCACAATTCCAAACGAATGTTAGACAAGAACACTTCATTGGGGAAAAACTTATAATACTAATTTAAAGCTTCATGAGGCAAGGTATGTTCCAATTTAAAACACTAAGAGATAGTACCATCGATGAAAAAGGAAAAGTTTTCCACCTGGTAAAGAGTTTTCCACCTGGTAAACTCTGTGGGGGCAAGTTTACCATCATAATCTCAGCACCAGGCAGAGTCTGACACATAGAAGGCACCTAATAAATAATTATTAATAAGGAAATACATGAATAAAAAAGTAGAGATTATCTTAACAAATAAAATTATATGGGTTTTATAATCAAATTGGTATATGTTAAAAAAAACCCCAAAGCTCATTACTGTGTGACCTCAGGAAGATTCGTCAGTATTCTTGAAACTCAGATCCCTTGTCAGTAACGTGGGTATAAACACACCCTGTTCATCAGAACATTTTGAGAATGAAATGTCTAAACCTTCTGGCTCAGTATGTGTTCATATCCTTCTCTTTCCTTTCAATACCTAGTACTGATTTTTACATGTGAATGCTATTCACTGGACATCCTCTCACTAAAATCACAGTTGCCTTGTAAGAGTAGCTCCTTAGTTTTCTTCTAATTGGTCATCATTTTGATTCATTTATTATTTATTTATTTATTTATTTTTGCTCACAAGCTCATGACTAAATATGGTGTTAATTTCTTGATTTCAGTAAATTGGAGAATGATTATAATAGATTTCAATCGCCTCTGAGGATGAGAACCAAGAAGCTGTCAGGAGGCTTTGTGTTGTCATGGTTGTTTCTGTTTTAAGTGCTGTTTCTTGGCAGTCTGAACTCTGATAAACTATTTGGAGATGCTAGTTTTTTGTGGTCTGAGGATAATTTACCTCTTGAAAGAGTGAGTGTAAAGCCATAAACAAAAGAGATTAAGGGTTTGTGAAGTAGTGCATATTAGTGCCAAATTTCACTCAGAGGGATATTTTTAATTTAAGTAACTGTTAACATTTGCAAGAGTATTCCTCCTACTGTGTTTGTAACTCTCTAGCTTTCCTGATCTGTTTTCTCATTTCCTTCCCTCAAAATGTTTTATTCAATAAAGGCAGCTAGGAAAATATTCACTTGCAAAGAAAGTGATTTTTTCCCATGTCCAAAGATATATCCATGATCTATAAAGAAAAGAAAGAGAAGTGGAGAGGTCAGAAAAATGTATATGAAATGAAACAAAATAGGCATTCTCTATAGGTCAGTCCTCCAATTGCTGTGATTATGGTACATAATTATGTTTTAATATTTTATAAATTATACAAATAAAAATATGTAGCAATGTAGGCAGGCAGTGTTTTGATGTTAATACTGAAGAAACTACAAGCAGGATTTTCCCTACTCAAACTGTAATAATTCAAAGTACTTGTTACTGTTGACTTGAAATATATGAAATTGAGAAAAGCTCCATCTTCATAAGCATATGTGCACCATCCCTGTTCCCTAGGGCAAGATTTTCATCTTTTGTTCCTTCTTTAAATTTATAAATGCGTTCCATAGCCTTTTTGCATTTTAAAAATCTTTAAATAGCTCAGTAGAGTAAATCACTATTTGTGAACTACAGCCCTCCAGTAGTTAACCCTACTCTGCTCTACTTACTCATGCTTATTAATCTTTACCCATGTAAAGACTGTTTTACTGTTTTTAAAATAGAAGTGTCAATGATTGGTGGCAAATGGCTGGAGCCTCTAGATTTCATTGGTTCTTCAAGCAACATTGTAGCCTTAGAAACTCTCTGGGCAGCTGGTTCTTTGCATGTTGGCCATACCAGAATGAGTCACCTAGGCAACTTGGTCTATGTAGTTTCCTTTGTACGTAAACCACATATTTCCTGTTCTCTGATGTCCAAAAGACAATAGAGGTGGTCTTTTCTGATGCAGTCATCTATAGCACAGCAGATGAGCTTAATTAATGATTTATATGAGAAACTTACTTATATACTTTAAAATATCCAATATTGACACATAAATGAAAACTTAAAAAAATATTTCTTAGGAAGCAAAAATATGGTTCCAGCAGAACAGATTTTCTGAGATTTCATCAAATTTAGACATAAATGAAAATTTGGCTTCTATGAATTTTATTCAAATGGCAAGTGGCATGAGCCAAGACATGACCCTTTCTCCAAAAAAACCAAAAAAAAAAACAAAAAACCAAGCATCCATTTTTTCAGAGTCTTGGTGATTGTTACAAATGCTTTTCTCCTGAAAGAAGTAAAGCCCTGTGAATCCAGACAGAAATAGGACAAATAATATGTTAAGGAATTATTACAGCTGAGGGTCATTAGCTATAATCAAGGGCCAGCTTACAGACAGATCAAGAAGCAGAAGGTTAGTTTGATCTTTAGCCAGATCAGAAGCCCTGTACCATGGAGGCCATCTGGATGCCGGAAAGTTAGTTTAAATTCTGGTCACTGATTTTTATTTAACTTGGAATAAGTCCTTAAATTCTAGGACAAGCATATCTTTCTGTAAAGCTGGGAATTTCCCTTTCTTCAGATCTCTTGCTATTATTGTAAAATATTCTAAGCCTATCATTTTAGAAATACCACTGTCATAGAAGCTAAGATACAAAATGATATAGTTCAGCCCTAGCAAATCTGAAGTCTCCATATTTACTCAGATGTGCACCGTATGTTGATATTTTCTTTTTTGTATTCTTTAGGAAAAAGTTCACTATTCACTTAGGAAAATACTAAATTTATTTCTGTTTAAACAGCATTTATTAAATTTTTGACATCTGATTTCTTAGAGCACTCCATTGTCTTGGAATGTTAATGTTTCCCATAACTCTTGTTATTCAACTGTTACTATCATATAGAACATTCTATATCTGTACTGTTTAGTACAGTAGCCACTGCCTACGTGTAGCTATTTAAATTTGAATTTAAAATAACTAAAATAAAAAGTATAAAAAGTTCATTTCCTCAGTTACACTGGCTGTATTTCAAGTCCCTGAAAGCCATGGTAGATATAGATTCCTTCCATTGTCAGAGAAAGTGCTATAGGAAAGCACTGTTCTAGACCACGTGTCAGTAATTATGACCCACTAGTCAAATCCAGCACACTGTCTATTATTATGAATAAAGTTTAGTGGGCACGCAGCCATGCCCATTCATTTAAGTGTTATGTATGGCTGCTTCACTCTGCAAAGGCAGTGTGGAGTACTTGTGACAGATAACAGTATCTCCCACAAAACCTAAAATATTTACTGTCTGGACCTTTGCAAAAGGTGTCTGTTGACCTCTGATCTAGACCATTGTCTAAAGTACATTTTTAAGAGCTATAAAAATGAGTGCCTCTTGACTTTTGCTGTCCATTCTTTTAATTTTTATGTAGTTTATGTTTTATGTAAATATGTTTCAAGGTCCCTGTCTTCTCCTCTTTTGGGCTCTCCTTGCAGAGTGATAGCCTGAAGTGCTTTTTCAGATCTAGGCAGGAAAATGATTGCAAGGAATGGCTACTTTTGTTGTTTATGTCAAATTGAAGTCACAAATTCTGTAGATACAGGGAATGCTGGGTATTACAATGGCTAAGCCTGCCATTACAGCCACAAAATATATCATAAATCAGTTTGGACTGGAAATATTCACAAGCCTCTTTCTTCATGTCTGTCTTATAATATGTAACAAATGAAGTTCATGATGTTCCTCAGTAATTTGAAGTTCATTTTGTATTTACAGACTCGATTGCACTTTATATGCAAATGACTCATTATACTTTAGAAAAGCAGTATGTTAATTTGATTAATTTCTTACCTTATTTAAATCTTATGAAATATCACCTGCCATTCAATCTACACACCAGTTATAACAAAACAACAAACATTACAAAGAGCTGAAGCATTAAATTTCTCTTAATCAGAAGACAGATATGACAGGATTCACTTTATGCACATATGACTACTGGATATGCTGGGGATTTATAACTCTCTGCTGTCAATTCCTTCATGGGCCCTAAATAACAAACTCTCTGTAATAAAATTGTTCATCTAAAATAGACACCTGAGAATGTTGATTCCATTTTCTATGTGGTTTGCAGTAGTTTGTGAATTAGGCAATTTCTGTTTGCAAGTCTGAGGTACAATATAAATAAAACATTGCTTTGCAAGTATCTTTTGTGGTAAGTGCTTGTATCTAACAAGATGCCATCCCCTTTGAAGGAGTTTGTTTCCTCTTGTCATTGCCTCTGGTCATGGGGAATGATAAGGATAATTATGTTGTCTACCCCTGTGATACTTGGTGCTGTGTGTCTCCCTGGTAGGATGCCATATTTCCTCTTTTCAAAGCAGCTTCCGTTCCTTCTGTCCACTGACTTTCAGCTTTAGGGAAAGGGGAAGTGTACAGCATGACACTGCAGGCGAGAATTTATTCCTGGAAGCCACAGAAGGAAATTAGCATGGCTAGGTGGAAAAAAGCAACCCTTGAGCAGAGTAACCCTATAGGGTCAGTTGGCCCTCACACACTAAAGCTGTGTGTAGAAGGAATGATATTTTAGGACTATGGACTTGTGTCCTCATGTGGTCCTTGTGGCATAACTGGACAGTTTATTAAAGAGAGTAAAACTTAGGGACTCTTGTTTGTCCCAGCAATGCTATGGGAAATTGCAGCACACAAGAAGGGATATAGTGGAAGTTCTGGGGTATTGAGAAAGCAAAATATGGAAAGGAAACAAAGACATTTAGTGTTTAAGAGTTTAACTGATAGAAGGGAAACACCAATTTGAAGAAAAATGATAAGAATATGAGAAGAGTTGAAGAGAAGAGAGGATTAGTTAAATAAATATTCAAATGCGAGAAAGGATAACACAAACCTGGGATTCATTAGGAAAGGGAAATTCAGAGGAACACTAAATAGTCCAATAAAAAAGAATGTGTAATAAATCATGGTAATTGGCTTGATAATGCTTTAGCAGCTAAATATTCTTTTTGGTTTTTAATTGATATTTATGTTCAAGATGGGCCTTTTTTTGATACTTTTAATTGCTGTATTTTTTTTTTTTAAGATCAAAAGTGATATTTATGCTTTCCAAATTTTAGCAAGAATGATTCTTATTTCTCATTGATTACATCAAGTGTTATATAAGATACTCATCTGAGGTTGTTACTACTTGCATTTTCTTTCCACTGAATTTCTTAGTAAGGAGTTTCGTAGCGTTTTCACTGAGGAAATTTGTAGTGACCTTGAGTAAACTAGAAGTATGTAGGAAGACATCTGGTATTTCAGAGATTTGTTGTTTGCACACAAAGTAGGGGAAAGGTTTAGTAAATACGAGATATATATATATATATATATTGCTAGATTAGAAGAATATTATTAATGACTTTAGACTATTGTATATATTCTAATTGATGTTTATAAACAGCTTTGCTCCCTGTGGTTTTGTAATATAACATTTACCAAACTTCTTTTTTGATGGAAATTACATATGGCACATCAGGATGATTAAAAGCCAGCAGTCTTTTCACAGCATGGCAAAAAATAGGATTTGATTTATCTTTATGCCTTGCCTACCACTTGCTGTGACTGTACTTTTGAAATTTTAATATTCTCATTTCTCATAAGGAGTTTGTTATGTAAAATATTATGTAAATAACTTTTTACACTTCTAAGAATTGTTTTTTGAATCTTTAATAAAATAATTGATGAGAGAAAAGGTATGCTTGGTTCTCACAATCTGTAATGTTTTCTCAAGAGATAATATGTTTTAAATTAAGCAGAATTATACATATTCTTACATACTGGAATATTGAAATCACTAATACCAAGACTTTCTAACAAGTATTTAAAAGGTTTCAAAGTATTCAGTGTATGTGGAATTATCTTCCTTGGCATATATTAGCATTGCTAGAACATTGTTAAAAATTAGGAGATTAACAGAATTGAATTTTCTATTCCACCAGCAAAAGCAATTCAGAATTCTATGTTTAATTGATGTTATATATAAAGTAGAATATATGTTAAGATGTTACACGGTTATAAAGGCAGATTGGTGATAATACAAGTGTGTATGTGTGTTTGTGATAATACAATATTAATATAAGAAGAAAATGCTTTTCCTTACGTAAATAGAATCATCACACTATATGGTGAGTATTTTAATGTGTCAGGATTATAATGAGTTAAATTGAGTAGTATTCTAATTGAGGTAAAATAGATTGCAAACTTGCTTTAATGATTTCATCCCCTGATTCCATACAAAATAATACTAGCTACTGTGAAGTAAGAACTCATTACGTGTGAGAAATTTAACATCATCTTACTCCAGCCTTATCAGCATCTTGAATTATAAGTAACATTTATATTCTATAGTTGGGATAAATTTAGACTCAGAGGTTTGATTAATACGGTAATGGTCACAGATAGCAAGTGGCAGTGGCAAGATTTGAACCCAGATACCCATGACAAAAGCTTCATTCAAACCAAATTCTACATTGTTTTATTTAAAAATTTTATCATTCTTTATTAATGAAAACCAAGATATGTAAGATTTGTTCGAATATTGCAATTTTTAATTTTCTTTCCAGTAGATCCTCACTGGGTGTGGGGTTATGAGGTGATTATTTAACCTATTAGAGAGAAGGTGTAGGAAGTTGTTTCTTCAAGTGCTGAGACACAATTCTAACAAGAACTCTCACCTATATAGTCCTTTAATAGCATACCATTTCATTTCCAGTGTCTGAACCACTTTCATTCTCATGGTTTCCTTTTGATCCTGTTGACCTTGTTAACAGCTCTCTGAAGTGAGAGTCTCATTAGATCCATGATACAGGTGGAGACACTGAGGGTCCTTGTACAAGGGTACATGGGTGTGAAGGGACTGTGCTGAGACTCGGATCCAGGTCTTGAAAGTAGCTGTGCCCTTTCGTCTTCCCCACAGCTGCTTTCATGAATGAAAGAGGAAAGATTCTGCTTTGTTCATGCTTACTTTAATGCTTAAGAAAATAAAAAAATCACTGAGAACTTTGAGATGCTGGTAAAGATTTCAAAGTTAAAAGCCGTAGGTCTGGAGGTCAGGGTCAGATGACAGACACTGTGTTGTATGAAATTTTTCTCAAGAATACTATTGTCAGGAAATTGTTGGTTCAGTTTCTAGACTGTTTATAATAAAATCATAGTGTTAAAATCACTCCACATTCACTGCTTCTCTAGAAGATTTGATTCTGTCGGATGTACTTGGGTTTCTGCCATGTCAGTCTGATGTGGGAAGTGAGAGAGGTGATGGTGGGGATAGAAGAACGAGTGCCTAATCAGCTACACTGACCTTTAAGGACGATAATGTCGTGAAGTGAATACATTATATTGCTGAGCTATATATGGCATTGTGTGGAGGAAGCAGAGGAATTTGAAATGTATACTTTTCAAGACTGAATATACTTGTGAGTAGGAAAAGCTTTTTAAACAACATGGATTATGAGTTGCTTTGCCTTCTTTTAGGTGGGGAAGTCTGGATTTACTATCTCTCTGATGGATTCATAAGCATCACCTTCCTGGCTTGAATGATACTTAAAGAGCTTTCATAATGACAGCCATTTAGATCAAAATTATTATTGATTTCATTTCCAAAAAACAAAAACCCAGCTTTCTGAGATTCTTCCAAAGTTTGACTTGTGATTTCACACCTTTGCTAAGTAGGCTGGCACATAAGAATGTCATAGATCAGTGTGACTAAGATCAATCATATTGACACATAAATCAACATCTCTTGAAAAGTCACAGTGCCCTAATTTTATCAGTAAAATAGAATATTTTAAGATGATGCTAAATTTTTACAAAGCCTTCCCATTTTCAGTTATTGCTGTGAAATGTTTCCAGAACATACGAAACCCTTGAAGTTTTCACTTTCCTCAATTCTCCTTTCTGCTTCCCAGCTTCTCATGATACCCAGTGTATAGGAATTTCTTGTCAATTCTGTCCCTAGCTCCCCACTCCTTGACTTACTGGTGTTACATACTCCAGCTTTATCATTCCCTATTCCATTTCATTTTGATATATTTGTCTTTAGTTCTATTCTATTGGAAGTCCACCAGGTAATTTAATCAAATCCTTATAAACAGTTCATGCTCTTGTCAATGACTGATACTTTTTTTGTCATAATATTCCTCCATTCATTAGTTTTTTTTTTTCAAGTAGAAATGAGAGGTGAAAATGAAATGCATTGGATAAAAAAAGAGGATCAATTAAAGATGACCAATGTTTTTGACTTGAGCATCTGGATGATGCCAGTACTATTTTCTAAAATAGGGGAAAATAGACAAAGTTAAGTTTAATAAATAGACGTTGGTGAAATTGAATAAAATCAAACGTTTAGCTTAGGAAATATTACGTTTGAATTGTCTCTGTGACTTCAAAGTAGAAATGTTACTTAGAAAGTTCAATATATAAGTCTAGAGTTAGAAAAGAAATATCACTAGAAATAATAATATCCAATTTGTGGAACAGATATGATACTCTCAGGAGAGAGTAAAAGAAAGACCAGGGTCTGGGATCTTTATCATGATAAATCTACCCTCCCATTAAGTGTGATTTTAATGAAATGTTTACTTTCAAATTGCATATTATGATATTATTTGTATTATCATGAAAGCCAAATGAAATCCCTTAGGAGTATATTCATTTTCATCAAAATCTGTATGATAAAGGTGGCTAAAACCATACTAGGTTATCACCTGTAGTATGCAAGGCGCACCCAAATCTCTTTTAATTTCCAAAGACTTATACACCAGAGCCTTTTACCTGCAGTCTACCTGCAAAATACTTTGACTATTTTAGGTTCTGGATTCTTTTGTAGGTTTTTGATGAACACAGAGGTGAATAGAGGATCCTTCAATATTTCATTGACATCTTTAAGGACAAACATTCTTTTCATGTTAGACTGGAGGCTATTTAAAACATATTGACTGCAAAATAAGTTAGAGATGACAAATATGCTCATCCATGCAGCCATTCTCAACTTTATGCCAGTGGGAATGGGGTCAACATTTAAAGCACAGTATTGTTGAGTCTAGACCTGGCTTCAGAGTACTACTCTGTACATCAAACAGAGGTTTTTCCAAACTCTTATATTTGGCGTAAAGATGAGTCCCATTTATCATCCCCTACGATTTTTTTTTTTTAAATTATTTATTTATTTATTTATTTTTGGCTGTGTTGGGTCTTCATTTCTGTGCGAGGGCTTTCTCTAGTTGCGGCAAGCGGGGGCCACTGTTCATCGCGGTGCGCGGGCCTCCCACTATCGTGGCTTCTCTTGTTGCGGAGCACAGGCTCCAGACGCGCAGGCTCAGTAGTTGTGGCTCATGGGCCCAGGTGCTCCGCGGCATGTGGGATCTTCCCAGACCAGGGCTCGAACCCGCGTCCCCTGCATTAGCAGGCAGACTCCCAACCACTGCGCCACCAGGGAAGCCCCATCCCCTACGATTTTAATGTACAATTGTCAAATAATTACTTTATTGAAAGCATTTAATTTGATGGATACTGTTATTAGTCTGCTAGGGATACCATAACAAAATACCACAGACTGAGGAGCTTAAACTACAGAAATTAATTTTCTCACAGTTCTGGAGGCTGCAAGTCTAAGATCAAGGTATCAGCAGATTTGGGTTCTTCTGAGGCCTCTCTCCTGGGCTTTCCTTTGTGCGCATACTCCTAGTGTCTCCTCCTCTTATAAGAATGCCAGTTCTTTTGGATTAGAACCCACCTTTCTGACCCATTTAAACTTAATGATCTTCACAGAGGCCCTATCTCAAGTTACAGTCATATTTGGGGTTAGGCTTCACACAGAATTTGGAGTGATACAATTCAGTTCATAACAAATATTAAATCCAATAAAATGACTATTAAAATATAATCTTGCCCTCAATTATCACCAGCCAATTTAGCAAAAGTATATGTATTTATATCTTCATTATATACATTGTGTGTGTATAGACATATATGTTTGTAGTGTGTGTGTATATAGACACATAAACACACACATATGTACACATATTCACAAAAATTTTGGAAGGTATTATAGGGTATCTTCTTTATGGTAAATATAAAGTTTTCTCAGAGTTTAGGCATATATCATTAATAGGTAGAGAAATGAGAATAAGGACTAGAGAAGGATTTAGAAGGCAAAGGTAAGAGGACTGTCTATTTAAAAATGACTAGAGGCAGTACTGCAGGATGGAAGGTGCCATGTTCTGGAGGTAGACTAAATAGTTTTAAACCTTGGCTCCACTTGTATAATCTAGATTGTATAATCTAGATCAATTAATTCTTCCTCTAACTAGTAATAGTAGTAATCACTTAAATTCCTAATGGAATTAAATTATGTAATATATGTCAAGAGGACTCTAAATATCCCGTATTATTATCTGTGGGTTTAAGGGGAAATAAAAACTGAGCAAAGAGAAGGACAACAAAGAGTGTACACTGTTAATATTTTCTTAGTAATTTAGAAAATCAGCTTCTCCAAATATTCTCCCATAAAGGTATAGTAGTGGCTCTCACTTAGTTGCTCTCCACTAAGACATAATCTATCATTTTCCAGAATGACTGATTGCTTTCCTCTTCCCATGAGTTGATTGCATTATGACAGCCCATAAATTTCACTGCTCTTAAAAAAACCTTAAGATGCCTAGTGACATCTCTCCCAGATTTCAGAGCTGTCTCTCACTCATTGAACCAAAAAATGTTAACCTTGCCTTAGAATGTGCACATAGTAGGAGATCAGTAAAAGCCAGCTCTCTCAGTACCAGAGCAGCACCAGGAGAAAAGACATCTCTTACTGCCAGATTTGTCTAATCTCTGCCATGAGAGTTGTTTCTATTTCCCATCAAGGAGTTTACCTTAACATTAATGCAATTTATTTTCATAAAAACTCCAAACATTAGTGATTATATTCCAGGCAGTGTGCTAAATACTATTACAGTTCCTTTATAGTGAAATCAGAAAGTGCAGAAGGAATAAAGACGCAGACGTAGAGAATAGACTTGAGGACACGGGGAGGGGGAAGGGTAAGCTGGGAGGAAGTGAGAGAATGGCATGGACATATATACACTACCAAATGTAAAATAGATAGCTAGTGGGAGGCAGCTGCATAGCACAGGGAGATCAGCTCGGTGCTTTGTGACCACCTAGAGGGGTGGGATAGGGAGGGTGGGAGGGAGACACAAGAGGGAAGAGATACAGGGATATATGTGTAGCTGATTCACTTTGTTATAAAGCAGAAACTAACACACAATTGTAAAGCAATTATACTCCAATAAAGATGTTAAAAAAAAAAAAAGTGCAGAAGCCCATGAAAGGGATCAAAGAGAGATGCAAGAAAATGGGCCAGGTGATGTGATAACTTTACTACCAGAGTGGAATTCCTAGATTGGGCATAATAGACAATGGATCACGTTTATGAATTTTCTTATGGCTAACATCAAACTTGATGATATATGTGTCAAAAAAATAGAGAAAGAAAGAAAATAAAGGGAGTAAGGAAAGGGAGTAGGAAGGATATGCTGTATTCAACCATTCAATCTCATATTACCTAGATGCCTTGCAATTTGTAAGGTCTTTTTGTCACATCTAGGTTGGATACATCCACTGTTGGCAAAACAGCCTTGTGCAGACCCATCATCTCTGCTGCATATCCCAAATAGAGGCCATTACTGTGGCTTAGGATCAGAACTATGAGACCTGGTGCTTTCCAAGGCATTTTTTCTTTCCCCTCCAACCTCCTTAAAAAAAAAAGGAGCTGAGGTCTGACTTTTAATCAACTAGGTGGGATGAATAAGAATCATGACCTCTGTCTTAGACTCTCAGCATACCAGACGTCTAAATCTTGGGATGAGGATATGTAGATGAGAATGGCTTCTAGTTTCAGTCCAGTTTCTCTTCTATCCAGTTTCCTAACACAAGAACAGATGACCACATATGGAGAAATTTGCACTTCTTAGGGGAAGTTCTTATTTTCTTTGAATTAAATAGCACATACTATAGATGGTAGTAATGTGATTATCTGAAATATACCTGATTGTGGCAGCTCATAACACAGGAATAGCTCTTAGGAATGTCCTAAATTATATTACTCCATTGCCTTTATGATCAAGTCACTGGGATGTATAGATTTTTACATACTGAAGAAGGTGATCTGATAAGGATGTTCTTCAAAATTCTAGCATCATGCTGAGCAAATCTTGAGTAGGCCTGTTGTTTGTCAATCTTGACATCTCTTTCATTTTTTAAGGCAATTAATTGCCTGCAGAGATACTAAGGTTTGCCTGGAATTTTTACATTTTGAGTTGCTTCTTTGATAGCATCATCTAGATTTTAGTTAAATGGGAATTAAAATAAACAATTAAAACAGCTAATCATTCCACCTCCCTCTCTTCCCCCTTGATGACAGATGCAGGAGGCATTTCTGCCTTCTTTCTTTTTCATCCTTCCCAGCTTATTCTTCTTTTGTTTTAAAAGCTGACCAGAAGAAAGATATCCTAAAGATATACAACATAGCATTTGTTAATACTAGAATGTGAAATTGTATGCAGAAAAGATTAATTGGATAAAAAGACTGAAAAAGGATAGAAGAGGTAGTAAACTGAGTTGCAGATTACCAGCTGCAGTTAACTCACAGTCATTCAGAATCCTAAAATGATAACCACTTCAATGAGGTTATTTCCCTGCTAATGTCTGTCTTCTTTGCTGGGGTAGCACAGATCATTCAATCAAATGGAAGGAAGTGAGTCAGATGAGGCCAAGGAAGGTAAATGGAGCATTATATAATTCAAGGAGTAGTCAATGGAAAAAAAAAAAATTGAGACATAAAAGTTAAGACTCTATTCATATTTAGCAGAGAGAAATATGTCAAACACCATCTTTTTCTATCAAGAAGTTTTGTATTTGACATTGTCTATATAAAGTATTTCTTCTTTTTTATTTTGTAAGCTTTTTGTGGTTAAAATGAAAACAAAGGAATTTAATTTTTCTTATTTTTAAAGTAAGTCTGGAAGTAGAGATTCAAACACCTAAACAAAATTTTTGTTGAATGTGTATTATTTTGATGAATACATGTAAAATGAATTAAGTATTTGTTATTTTGATGTAAAATTTCATTTGAAAACGAATTTTTTTCAAGCTAGTGGTAGTGCATCTGTAATTTAATATCCAGCAAATGGATAGTTCTTTGCAAATATTTGTTCAGTGCTAAGCACTTGGAAATTTTGGCATGGTGATTTCATAAAATTCAAGCTGCTATTTATGATTGTTTGAATTATATAGTGCGATGGATGGCAGCAATTAACGAAGAAAATATGAAGTGAATTATCCAAATAATTAAATCAGAGCCTAAGCTGTAATTACATATTGAAAATCCACTTGCAACATTTAATAATTCAGCAAGACTTGCTTTATTTTTTGTCATAGGATGCTGTCTGATATTGTGGAAAGAAGGCTGACCTAGAAATTAGGCACCCTTGGTTCTACTGTCAGTTCCCAGACTAACCTATTAGTGTCTGATTTCATCACAGGTTATTTGGCTTTAAAATAAGAAGGGATTTGATGAATTATCGGGTCCTTTCCAGCTCAGAAAATGTTATGAGTCTTTGTAATACCTATAAAAAAAACCAGCTACAGAGTTGAAGCTCTACTTTGCCCAACATGTTAAGTATCATTTAGGGTGACATAAGGGATCATTGGTACCCTTTATGATTAAGACAGTCAGTATTTGGACAAACATTGAAAACTGCAGCAAAGATTTTAGCATGGAGATCACAGTCATCTCCACATTCATAGAATTGGCTTTTAGAATAAGTGGGCCTAGATAGGTAAGGCGACAATTGCCCAGTGCTATTCAGTGACAGGGCCAAGGCTGGTCTGTGTACCACACTTGGACAAAGCAGTTTTCTTCATTTCTCCTGAACAGTGTGGCAGTCACTAGCCATAGATGTTATGGAGCACGTTAAATGGAGCCAGTGAAACGGTGGAACTGAATTTTTAGTTTTAATTTCTTTAAGTTTTACAACTATTAACTTGATTCAGTTATTAGAAAACTTTTAAGTATGTTAGGAACTTGGGTATCTGAATCTTTTTTCAGCTGTACATTTTATTAAATCTACAGATCAGGTCTTTCTCATGAAAATTTAATGTCCAAATTGAAATGTTATCCAAATTGAGAATCTAAAACATATTGGTCTTTTAAGACAATACCAAAAAAAAAAGTAAAATGTCTCATTGTTAAAAATATTAGTAACACATTGAAATGATAATATTTTGGATATGATGGATTACATAAAACATTAAAAAAAATTTGAAAAAAGATTCATTCTACCATTCAGTGGCAGGGCCAGGGACATGAACTTTATGTGGATAATTGGTACGCAATGTGGACATAACAGAGAATGTAGTATCATGCTTTGTTTATGAAACTGATTTCAGTTACCAGAACTGAGTTGCAGTCTAGCCTTGCCTCTGCCACTTACTTGTTACATTAACTAGGGAGAGTTATTTTACTTTTTAAGAGTTAGTTTCTCTATCTGTAAAATGGTTCCTACTTTATAGTGTTTTAGAATGACTAAAGAAATAATGCACTTTATAGTGGACTTACCATAGTGCTCACCAGACAATAAGTACTCAGTAAATGAATTCAGTATTATAATGACAAAGTATTGGTTGTGAAGGGAAAGAAGGATAAGAGACGAAGAGTGGGTGACATGGATAAATTAATGCACATCCTCTCCTGTCATATTCCCTAAATGATTGCTGCTGAGGAGATGAAATCCCTGGAGTTTCTATATTTTTTCCCAGCAAATCGGCTCATTTCCATTTGTTTGTGTTTTGTGCTTTCACAAAAATGCAAGAGTAAACTCTTAGAGTCTGGTAGCAGTGTGCTTACTCAAGCTTTATGCATTCTTTTTAAGTTAGACCAAATAGCTTATCTTTGTTCCACAGAATAGCATACAGTACATAAGAGTGTTGACTATTACAGAGAAAGCCTCTAATTCTGCTTGGGAAGATTAAGACACTTGAAAAGTGAACCCTTTGTCTAACCACAGACCAGGGAAAACACAGGCCCAGAAAACTACCTTCTTCCTGCCTCCTTTGCTGTTGCGCTGTGGCCTGCCCGAAGGGCACTGCCACTCATTTACCGTCCAACACCTCCCCGGCTCTCAGGGGTGGTGCTGCAGCATGACTGATAACTCCCTACTATTGAGAAGTGGACTGTCCCACAGCATTTGCGTCTGTCTTGTGGGAAGACCTACCAAGAGAGCCCCCTATTATTAACCTATAGCCAATATATAGAGTATACAATGCATTGGAGAATTTCAGACCCTTTCTGTAGTATTTCTTTTTTAGGTTAAAAAGGATCGTAATGGACACTTCTAAGATTTTGGAGGAGGAATTAACAAATAAGCCACCATCTATCTCTGCTCCCTTGGAACACTTTAGACAGTGTGTTGTGTAAGACTGTGGGCCTCCGACCTTCTCCGTGGTACTATTAAACGCTTACTGCCTTTTTAAATTACAGGTGATTTGGATTTCAAGTTGCTGGCAGCTTGCTTGGAACTCTCATTTAATCCTCACATTTATCCGAAAGCTCTACTGATTTCACCCTCTTTCATTGGACTTGAGCGATTTCATGTTATGACCTCAGAGATAACATGCCATAGTCTATGTTTAGCTAATATGAAACTGTTTTAGCCCGTGGCTTTGCCTTAGGGTAAATGTGCGCCACCCTGGCCAACATGAAGGGGAAATTTGCAGCAGTGAGAGCTCGACAGTCTAATTAATTATTTAGAGGTTTCAAGGGGGAAAAAGAAATCTAGAGTCCCAGAGTTCCCATTTGCAGTGCATTAAACAATCAGAATAATAATAAGGAAAAGCAGAAGGAGACTGTCCTGGCTGTCTGGAATGTGTAGGATGTAATTTAAGGGCCAAAATTAGAAATAACCTAGGATCTTAAAGACAATTTTAAGGCTGAAGGTTACAGGAAGGCAAATTCTTCAAGAATTGCAATACAATTTTTTCCTCCTTTTGTCTTTATTTTTGTATCTTGAAATGTCTGCAGAGCTTTACTTCCTTGCTTCCTAAATTGCCTTCATGTATTAGAAGTCTTTGGCTGAGCATATAATTAAAGAGTCCAAATGTGAACACCGGGGAGAAAGGTGTCTAATAAAGTAAGTGGCAAATGTGAATTAGTTAAAAGTAGGTCACGTCATACATTGTAATAGCCTTCTTTGGCATCTCTCCTAACTTAGGAGATAAAAGTAATGAAAGGATATTACATACTCAGGTTTGAGAAAGGCATTTGTTATAGTGCTACATAATAGTTGCCTATAAATTAATTGGATAAATACCTGAAAGAAAACCTGGTCCTATAGAGTAAGCATAATCAATAAATGCAAGCCCTCTAGGTAGAGATCTGCAGGAAGAGTCTCAAGGGGTCAGTATTAGCACATGAAAAGTATTTGGTTAATGACATGCTTACATCTGTGGAATACCTTTTCTGATACCAGAATCAAATTAGTCAGGAAACACAGAGAAGGGCAAAGCAGCCTGCAGAGTTAACAGTAGTGAAATGAAAGTCATAATGAATATAAACTAATGTTAAGATAGAGAATACACAAATGACACATGTAACAGGAGTGCCTGGTCTGAAAAACACTGAATTGGAGACATATGCATGATACATGTGTTAGTTTATTTTGAACTGCTCTTGTACTTAAAAACAGTTACATGCATAAAAGGAATAATGAGAACTATAGACATACACACATATTCACATAACAGAGTTTTCCATATACTTTTTTTGTGTTATTTTTTAGTTTTTTAAATAAATAAATAAATAAATTTATTTATTTATTTTTGGCTGCGTTGGGTCTTTGTTGCTGTGCATGGGCTTTTCTCTAGTTGCGGCCAGCGGGGGCTACTCATTGCGGTGGCTTCTCTTGTTGGCGGAGCACGGGCTCTAGGCGTGCGGGCTTCAGTAGTTGTGGCACGTGGGCTCAGTAGTTGTGGCTCACGGGCTCTAGAGCACAGCCTCAGTAGTTGTGGCACATGGGCTCAGTTGCTCCATGGCATGTGGGATCTTCCTGGACCAGGGATTGAACCCATGTCCCCTGCATTGGCAGGCGGCTTGCTAACCACTGCGCCATCAGGAAAGTCCCCCATATACTTTCTAGTAAGTGAATAATCAGTAGAAGAACATTAAGGAATAAGAACAGATACTTGATGAAAGAGGAAACACAAATGGCTAATAAACATGTTTACTGTTCATAATCTTTAGTTATTAAAAACATTGAAATTAATGTCTTCTTACTAAAAATGAGAATAAAAAATGATAATAATAGCAAACATACATCACTTACTTCACTTACTACGTACCAGGTGTTGTACTTATATAATATATTAACCTATTTAATAATCACCACAGACTTGGGAGGCAACTATTATCATAGCCTCTTATGGATGAGGTAGGGAGTGGTGAGTGAGTAACTTAAGGTCACAAAACTTTGGTGAAATTAGGATCTGGACCCAAGTGGTCTGGTCCCAGCATTTATGCTTTAATTGATTACTTTGTACTACAACTATCCAATATTTCTGGGGCTGAAAAGATACAGGCTGCATTGTGTATTTTAGATTCAGAGACAATAAGCTATGAATTGGTTCTGATGTGGTTAAGGAAAACTCACATAAGAATCTGATGTGGGAGAGAGATTCAGAAGTTTAGGTCTGTGATCCGTTCCTTGAGATCAGTGCTTTTCTGTCCCCACAACAGCGCATGACAGCACCTGAGCATTTGCTACAAGTACAGATTGTCAAAACCTAACCTACACACATTGAATCAGAAATTTGGGATTAGGGCTGGCGATCTGTGTTGTAACAATTTCTCTCCTTAATTCTGGTACATTCTCAGATTTGGGAGTCACTTCTAGATAAAACAAGCTCTTTCTTACTGGTAAATTAGATTATCACAAATCAAAGAAACTTATTCTTTAAATTTCCTAAACTGGTATGCAAGATTTTAAAAGCAGCTAATTGTATTGCTAAATCCAAAAACCCTCTTTCCACCAAAAAAGTTTCCATTATTATGAAGCAAAAGAACAAATTCTTAACTTGACCTAAAAAGTCTTGCTTTCTTCTTCCTCTACCTTCTTCTCCAGGCTCACCTTGAACTAAGCTCCCCTTGGAACTCTTTAATCCAGGCACAGTCTGTTCAGTCCCTTGTGGCCATGTCATTTCACTCCATGGCCATTTGTACATGCCTTTCCCAAAGTTAAATAATAATATTTTTGATCTTCTCTACGAAACTCTATAACAGTCTTAGATTTGAATTTAATGGTCATTTCCTTAGAAAATCCTTCACTGATGGCTGTGATTAGCAAGTCCTTATTATTTTATCTTATAGCTGCAGCAACCTCTCTCTTGAAGCCTATAGTATTGTGGTTGCATTTTTATAATTACTGATATGATTAATATCTGTCCCCTCCACTGGACTGTGAGCTTCGAATGTACCGTAAGTGGCCTTTGTTCCTACAGTGATTCATTGAACAAAGGAATGCATGTGTTACTTCCATTTTATTTCTTTAAATTCCAAGCATGACATGATTGTTCATGAATTAGAAACTTGATATCTTTGTCTTTTCAAGAATTGGTTAAAGAATCGTGTATGTAAACAATGTTTTCTTTTATTTTGTAAAAAACAAACAAGCAAAAAAAACCCTGTCATTTAAAGTATTACTCATAGTATTACCCAGCTTTCCTAATATCAGTTCCCACACAATGCAGTTCTTTTTGGAGTATCTTTGTGGAAATCTAAAGAAAATTCTGTACCCTCTCTTCAAAAAGAACTTCTACTTTAAATATAATTTCAAAGAAATCAGATATCCTGAAGTCTAGATAAAAATACTGTTTTAGATAATTTTGTCCTATGAAATTTACATTCTCTCCTGTTTTGAATTATGTTTTACATACAGTTCTTAATTTGGAAAAAGGACTGTAAATCCTAAATTAATTAGATTAAAATGCTTTTGTGATTATACACACATACTTTTATTCATAGAAATGAAATATTTCAAATTTGCAGTATCCTTCTTAAATTGTAAAAATAGATTCATTGTAATTACTATCAATATTTTAAAATTTTATTCATACTACTTTTTCAGTTTAGCAGAGTCAGTCAGTGGGACAAGTGGTGCAAAATTCATGGATAAATAAATATAATGTTCAGAATTCTAAAACTTTTAAAAGTACGAAAGACTTTAGACATTAACTATCCAAACATTTTATTTATAAGTAATGGAACTGAGGTCTAAATGTGATAATTGACTCATTAGACATCAAACAATTAGGAAGTAGAACTAAAATTAGAGTTTAGTTCTATGACATTTGGCAACGGCATTTAAAAAATAAATTGGAGACAGGTGTATTTTATCATATATCAGAATCAGTAAAGTTTATAATAATTAAATCACTCCAAAAACCTTTTAAGAAGACTTAACTTATGCAAGCCAATCTCATTGGAATGGAACGTTACAACTATGTGTTCCTTTAGGAATGCATCTTGTTTTTGAGTTTTTAAAAAAAGATTTTATGTTCTTGACTATATATGCTTGGTTATATATGGTTAATGTTGTATTCTTAGGAGTATAATTTCTTATTTTCCATAATTAAGGTAAAATTATTCACCTGCATAATTAAATAAACAACTCTAGGGGTGGCTAAGTCAGTAGATAGGTGAACATGAGAAAAGAAAACATAGATGTACTTCTACAGAAGAGTTAGAATTAGGACCAAAAAATCATGGTGCTGATGATGATAATAACTAAAAACTGAGCATCTACCATGTATCAGACACTTTAGATAATTTATTGCATTCTGTTTGTAAAAAAAAAGGGAGAGAGGCAGATACTGTTTTTCGTACCTATATATAGGAAAAAAGTGAGTTGCCAGGATTATGAGTTCCCATAGTTGTATAATTGTTCAGTGCTGCAGGGCTGTCTGATTTTGAGAAAAGCTGATTTGAGCCACTACTACTAATAGTAGTAATAGTAAACTGTTTACTGTCACCTGGGAAAATTACTTAAGTTGGTCTCAATTTTTTTATAAAACATTAGAATTCTATGATTCTGCTTAACTGATACGTGTGAAATATGTAAATCACTCTAAACTATAATGTTCTCATATAAGGCAGTGGTTCTCAAACTTCGTGTACCTAAGAATTCCAGGAAAGCACTTTCAAAATGCCTTCTCATGAGTACTTACTGCCAGCGATTCTGATTCAGGACTAGTGTGGGGCCCAGTAGTCTGCATTTTATATCCACATCCAGGAGTGAAGATGGTCCCAGTTTCCTAGTAATTAAGAAAACCATAGAACTAAACTCTTAAAACTATCAAAACATTAAACATAAGTATTATAAAAGTTTCACTTCCTAGCTCTAGGAATAAGCCTCCATAAACTATCCTCAACAGGCATGGAACAGATTATTCACACAGTTACCTTATCAGAAAAGAACCAGAGTATTTATTCAGAGTTAAAAGGAACTCATGTATATGTTGGAATAAAACCTCAATATGGTAAATAGGTAGTACATTGATCCACTGTTTATACTTCAAAATTAATATTATCTGTGTTCTAGGATTTTTTTTATTATCTTTGAGATCAGTGAATGAGAAGATTTTTAAAAAATGGATGACAGAAATTGAGTATGGTTCAAGAGCTTTGTTTAAAATTCAGCATTACACACAGACGTACAGGGATGAAAATTGTCATATTTTTGCTAAAATATACATCTAAATAAAAGGGCATACAGGATTTTTAAATTTAATTTGCTTTAAAGTTCACATTAGTTTATTCTAACTCTACGTGTCTTTAAAACATAATTCAAATCATTGTATTGCTCAACTTCAAATCTGGTGATTTTATTTAAAAAAATATGTATACCATTGCTTTCACTGTGTTTTTACATGTAAAGTAAAATTTGGAGTTAGGGCAAGTCATTCCAGTATGATAATTATACCAACTGTATGAATATTTTATAATTATACGAACTGTATGAATATTTTATTTTATAGGTGGCTTAACCTGTACTTAGTGTGTGTGAACATGGTCTTAGATAAGTGCTAGTTGATGCTTTTCAACAGTTTAAAGTAATGCATGCTTCTTCCAACACACTCCTTGCTTCTTGGTTGGCATTTACAATGCAAGGTAACAATTTCCCCCCAAGATCTTAGATGCTGTTATTCTTGATGTAAAATAACTGCCTTGGTCAGGAAACTGACAAAAATAGCGACAAAGACAGAAAGGTGGAATATATAGTAGTATTTCTTGTCTTTCATTGTGATTCAAGTTGATTTAATTTAAATATACTTTATATAACCAAAAGTAATTATGTTGTAAGGTGATATACATGAAAGCAGGAAAGAAATGAATCTTACTTTGAAATTTTGTGTTATTTTGATTTCTACCCTAAGTCTATATTGCACTTTTAAATTGTTCAATATGTTTGCTACGAAAAAAAAATAGTAAATTATATAAGACATAGAAATACCTTATAATTTCCTATTGAATATACTTTCAGGTTGTCATTTGCTTCACAAGCTATTTTAAATCAAATCTCCAAAGTTACATGTAGGACAGGATTCATATATTGTCATTTCAATTATTCTTTATTAACAACAATAACAACTATATACACACACACACACACACACACACGCACACCTAGTTATAGGTCAGATTTTAATGTTCATTTTAGAAATTGGACAGAGATTTGCAATATTTTCTTTTTTTTGTATTTTTTTTAATTGGAATATAGTTGATTTACAATGTTGTGTTAGTTTCAGGTGTATCGCAAAATGAATCAGTTATATGTATATGTATATCCACTCTTTTTAGATTCTTTTCCCATATAGGTCATTACAGAGTATTGAGTAGAGTTCCCTGTGTTATACAGTAGGTCCTTATTAGTTATCTATTTTATATATAGTAGTATGTATATGTCAATCCCAATCTCCCAATTTATTCCCTCCCCCCCTTTGCAATATTTTCATATTTAAAATATTTATTTTTAATATTTAAATATTTTAAGATTTAATAGTTTTATAAATGTATAGATTTTTATATTTAACTAAAACCCATCATAAGCCCTAACATTTAAATAACATGTATTCCACCTAGAGGGGTGGGATAGGGAGGGTGAGAGGGAGACCCAAGATGTAGGGGACATGGGAATATATGTATACATACAGCTGATTTACTTTGTTATACAGCAGAAACTAACACACCATTGTAAAGCAATTATACTCCAATAAAGATGTTAAAAAAAATAACATGTATTGTCTGCATATCTTCTATATTTGTAGAAGTATGTTATGTTTATGTATCTTAAAAATATAACCTTAAAAACTAGACTGTACCACAGTGTTCATTGCAGCACTATTTACAATAGCCAGGACATGGAAGCAACCTAAGTGTCCACTGACAGATGAATGGGTAAAGAAGATGTGGCACATATATACAATGGAATATTACTCAGCCATAAAAAGAAGCGAAACTGAGTTATTTGTAGTGAGGTGGATGGACCTAGAGTCTGTCATACAGAGTGAAGTAAGTTAGAAAGAGAAAAACCAATACCGTATGCTAACACATATATATGGACTCTAAAAAAAAAAAAGAAAAATGGTTCTGAAGAACCTAGGGGCGGGACAGGAATAAAGACGCAGACAGAGAGAATGAACTTGAGGACATGGGGAGGGCGAAGGGTAAGCTGGGACAAAGTGAGAGAGTGGCTTTGACATATATACACTACCAAATATAAAATAAATAGCTAGTGGGAAGCAGCTGCATAGCACAGGGAGATCAGCTCGGTGGTGGTTTGTGACCACCTAGAGGGGTGGGATAGGGAGGGTGGGAGGGAGACGCAAGAGGGAGGAGATATGGGGATATATGTATACTTATAGCTGGTTCACTTTGTTATACAGCAGAAACTAACACAACAATGTAAAACAATTATACTCCAATAAAGATGTTAAAAAAACAAAAAAACTACACTGTAACCTTTTAAATGTTTATAGATTTACCTTAATGTTACTATTCAGAATGTTTTAAGGAAAATTAAAAGAACTTTGCAATATAAATAAATCGTAAAATTCCATGCAATTTACAGTGGTAGTAGTAATTATTTAAATCTTGAAACTTCACTGTCCTAGTGGATTTGTGGGTTTGGGGGGGGTTTGGGGAGATCTGAGTCCTACGCTACTCCTAATACATCCTTCCCCAAGTCCAGGACATTAGAATGTTTCAGTGCCTTAGAGCAACAAGCATCACCTGTGAGCCAGGAATCCAGGTTATGGTGGTAATGGACTGTTGTTTTGGGGGGAAAAAAAATTAAGGAAATAAAATGCTTATAAACTTAAAAGAAAAAAATCTTGAAACTTATCTCACAACATCATTTTATCAACTCAGTTGAGATAGAGCACAGATTGCTCTACGTCAGCAGAGAAACTATTTATTTCACAATTGTCGCTTTCTGAATAACTTTGTATTGTCTCATTAGGAACAACGGTACAGAAAATCATTTACTGCTCATTTTACAATGCACATAAGATCCTGTGCATGCTTCGGCAACTATATGGCAATTTACAAATCAGGACAGGCATCAAAATTACTGAACTTAGAAAATAATTCACAGTGTCAATGTGAATAAATTTTTAGATTTTGACGATGTATTTAGTTCAATAAAATAAGGTTCTTTATCCTTGAACAAATTTGAAAGGTATTCAAGCAGGACTCCTGAACCATTTACTCTGAATGTTTGGCTTTATTATTTTAATGCCGTTTTCCTGTCACTTTGTGGTAACCTTGTGACTTTGCATAGCAAAAACTAGAAAGAGAGATCAGCGCAGGGCAAGATGGAGAGTTATAAATGAACAAGTACATTTTTTTTTCCTTTTAGAGAAGGTAGGGGAAAATTTATGTTATAATCAGATTTGCTTTAATGCTTCAAAAGTTGCCTATAAAAGTGAGCTGAGGTGACAAAAATTAAAAATTGAGGTTAAAAACAACATATAAATGTATACACACATGTATGTATATATGTATTTATGTGTGTGTGCATGTGTGTATATATATACCTAATTGCAACTAAGATGAAAACTATCTCTGCTACTTACAAATTTGGAGAGAACAGAGAGATCAGAGAAATGATATAGGAATGAAAATAAAATAAACAACCAATGATTATTGAAGTCGTAGACCTTCGATTTTTCAAAGTAATAGAAAAGCTTAAGTTGGTGTTTACCATGTTGACTTTATTCCTTTAAATCTTCTTTCCATTTCTGAGCCTGGGTGTCTTAGCAAAACCAAAGATAATTAAATATAATTCTCACTAGTATAGAACCCAATTTGTGGTTCTGTTAAAGAATTAAATAGAAAATGCATCCCTCTCCATGGTTTTCATAAGGGTAAGATCATACATGCATCTAAAGTATTCCATTGTAACAACAGTAGTTTTGCACTTTTGTAACTAGTGTTTTGACATATAAAATGATTCACTTAGTTGTAGGAAAGTCAATCCTCATTACTTAAAAAAAAAAAAAGCCACAGATAAACATATGCTCATTTTGCTACTTACAGGCATTTGAGAGCACTTAATCTATCATTGAGTCCATTCCTCATCCTGTATCCCATGTTCCCTACCCACAAGACTTGATCCTTCATAAGAAATTATTTCACTGTTGTTATGATGATAATAGTTAATAGGTGTTACTCAAAATTCAATTTCATGCTTAATCCCATAGACATAAATATTTATTTGTAAACAAAAAGCCAGTCTTGAGACAAAGCATTTGAAGACTAAGAAAAAGAAGCAGATGGCATGCTTTCAGGTATTTCTCATATTTACTTGTCTGCTCATAAAACCAGTCCTAATTATACCTTAGGAATGCAGACCACAAATATGTTCCTGATGTGTGTGTGTGTGTGTGTGAGAGAGAGAGAGAGAAGAATCGTGTTCTCTTTGTTTCTCAATTCCACAGTATTTTTATTAGTAATTTGTAATTACTCATATGCTACTCATTAAGTAGAATCAAATTATTATAAGAAATATAAATATATCTGGTGGAAGAAACCTCACTGTATTGCTTTGCATCTAAATTTTGTACCTTAAGGTAAAAATGGGCTAATTTCATGGTTTGCAGCAAATAATAGCTAAGATAGGTGCCTCTGTTTGGGGAATAAAAAAGAAGTAGTAATAATGATGTTGATTCTATTAATACCATATAAAATCTGGAATGAATTTCCTTTTCAAAATGGCTTTCAAAATATCTACCAGTATACTTAATATGATAATGCTTTTTTCCTTGCCAAATTTAATTTATAAATATATAATGAGTTAATTCAAAATTCTGCATACTTAAATTTATGGTTCTGATAATCCCATCAGTTTTACAAAGGAGTATTTTCTAGAATATCTTCTACATAAATGTGTGAATATTTATACATTATATCCTGGCAGCTACATGGTAATAATAATTTGAGTATCCATTGAGTATCCATTTCTTTTACTTTTCAGCTAGGAGAAGTGTTGTTGAAAAGCTATCTCAATATTTAGTATGTATGAGGTCCCATGCAGGGTACAGACGGCATCTTAACCCCATCCATATATTTAAAGCATCTCTTTCATTTGGAAGTCTTACAGGCACCAAAACAATCATGGAAAGAAGTGGTCTTTAAATTTTATCAAAATAAACCAAATCTCTTGTGTGTAAAATCTTTGCCAAAAACGAAATTTAGTCAACAGACAGCCAAACCCATTTGTAAAGGCCAAGGAAAAAACTGGAAAGTATACATCTGATTATATGAGAGTTAGATTGAATTATCTTTGTTTGGGTTATGCTATTTTTGTTTATGCATATACTTTCTTGAGTATTGTAAAATAAGTTTAAAATATGTCTGTTTTCTGAGACCTTTTGGATTTTACTCTCCATTTATTTACTTATTTGTTACGCTATTATATATTACACACTATAAACATATAATAATATATAAACATTATATATTACATATAAACATGTTTGTGAACATGTCCGATTATATACATACTAAATATAAGCATATATACATCTATGTATGCATATACATCAATGTTTTATCTAAATCTTAATTAGTAATGGTTTTAATACGTAAAAGTAATGTATTTTTTAGATTTTGTTTTTATATGTGAGAAGACATCTACTTTGATAAACATAATATTTTGTACATTTTCCTATTCAAGATCAAAATGGAAATGACCTGTCTTCTTAGGTTTCTGTTTTATCAGAATGCAGTCTATATTTTATCGTGACATGAACTATCGATGTTTTATTAAGCTCCTAAATTTAGTATATATTAACACACTCATAAGCCACAGCTATTTCCATGAGACTGAGGTTTGGTGAGGAATTACATAGTAAGTGTGGTTTTAGTTGAGTTACTTTTGTTTTAACGGGAGCATTAAGCATTCAGAACACACAGTTTTCTAGAGAATTATTTTTATTACCTGAGCAGTGATTCTCCAACAACAATTCTAACTTCACTTCCTTTGAGTTGAAAGCAAGCCAAGACCTCCTAATATGTGCCCCTAAAGAAATTAATATAAACATGCGCATGTTGACAGCTGAACTGTCTTGGAAAGAGAAGTTCTTTGAGTCCTAGTTCCAGTTTGCAGACTTAACTCACTCCTCTGCTAGTTCTGAAATGCATAAAAGTAATTGTTTATGGATTAGGAAAATGTAGAAGAAAGCTTATAGAAAAAAAATATTCCTGGGAATGTCTTTACTCTTTCCATGAAACATTCCTACATGCCTGTGGTTGCTTTCAAAGCTAAACTGGTGAACCATGAAGGGATTACAGTTTTATCAGCAGCCTGATTCTACACCAGCAGCAGGTGCACTGGCTTGATGACCAGCGAGGTCACTAGTGTCACAGAACCTGAGTTTCTGGCAGTAGTCACTTTGTGTTAACACCATTATTGATGGTGATCCAAGCAAGATAGAATTTGCCAAGGAATGAGCTGAAGTACTAGATGTTGCTTTAAAAACATAGAGAAAAGAAAGAATGAATGAAAAAAAAAGAAGACCCAGATTCAAGCACTTGGCTTATTTCTTATACTATGACTGCCAAATACAGCCAACGCAGCCATGAGAGCTGTTGCCACTCCAGAGGCAGACACGCCATGTGGAGGGAGTTGGAAGGACTGAAAAGTCAACGCTGAAACTGAAAGCAAACTGCCAATTCAGATGCTGAATTGGGCAAGAACAGGATATTTTCCTTTTCTTTTTTCATAATGAGGCATTTCTTTTATTTCCTTCTGTTTAGATCAAAGACCAGTGTTCTCAACTCTCAGTCACCAAATTGCTACGGTTTTGTTATTTATTTATACAACAGTTATATATGTACATAATTATTAAAATAGCTTTACTTGTAAAATAATTAAACTTTAAAATGTAAAGAAAAATAAAATGGCAGTCACTCATGAACCCAGCCCCAAACATCAAATGCAAACGTTTTGCCATATTTTCTTCAGATTTTAAAAAAATGAAAGAAACTTAGTATTATCACTGCCATATGTATCTTTGAATTTTGTTACATTACTGTGTTCTCATGGTAATATAAACTATTTATTTCAAAATGTATGTTAATTGTTTTGTTCACTGTAGTATGCCCCTTGCCTAGAATAGGAGCTTCTGCCTAGAAAGTCTCAAAAAAGGGAATCAGAAGTTTTGACTGAATGAGTGCTGATGCACTGATGTTATCCCTTTGCAACTTTCTCTTTCATTCAATAACATTTTTTATGTTTATTCATGTTTTCAGATGCTAGGTAGCAATCCAGTGTGTGACTATACAACAGTTTATTTAATCACCCTTATGTCCATTTACGATGTTTCTTTTCTCTTTTTTTCTTTTTTTTTTTTTTTTTACTATTTCAGAGTATCCAATAATCTTTAAACCAATTCCAAATTAAGGTAACCATCAATACCTTGATACCATGTTTAAGATATGCAGTGTTTTTTGCTCAGTTAGAGGATGTTACATTTCTTGGAATAATAAATATTACTCCATTTTCATCATTATCAGCAATAATGTCATCTAATAAAGGTTAAATGGATTTCTTAGGTAAGGAAATTCCCACTTAAAAAAAAATAACTTCAGAGAACATATAATTTCAATCTCCCAGGGGAATACATATTTCCTGATTTGATCTTCCATAATAGTGAGACCTTGAATTATACAAAGTTGTTCAGGAGTTCAAAACAAGAGGAAGTCATATGTTTTTGAGTGCCTTCTATTTACCAGCTACTGTTCTAGGCATTGGGGATACAGCCAGGAACAAAACCATCTGTTCATCTTTTCATTCATTCATTCAATAAAAATATATTATTCCTGTCCTTTTTTGTGAACAGGTATTGTGTTGAGTGCTAAAATGTTAAAGGCAAATAATATACAGGCATTTATAGTTCATCTAATTTAAGACTCTACTCAAATTTACTAAATATCTTGCTTCTACTTACTAGGCCAGCTTTACACTTTTAAAGAAGTAGCACTTCTTGATTATAAGCAGGAAATAAACAAGAAAGAATAAAACCATTTGGTCAGGAGGTGATAATAATCCGAAAAACCTGAAGATAATTTCACAAAACACTTCAGATTATAGGTGAAAGAACAGGTTCAGTAAGACTAAAGGCGTTCCCATATATTTATGTCAGCCTTGGTACTTGAAGCTGGGTAGTGTTCACTAGGCACAGGTGAAGTCATGGGAGCATGGAATCAAAAACATCTAGATGTGAGTCTGACTACTAGTCTTATGAAACTTCTCATGGCTGTTGACTGTGAAATTAGAATAATAATACCTACTTTGACTCAGGAGACATGCATAAAGTGTTTAGCATAATTTTAACACGTAAAATGTTAACAATTCCTAGTTCCCTTTTTATTAATTTCCTAGGAAAATACATTTCTCTCCACATTTTACAGCCTCTTCTAAAATACACAGGCACTCCTTTTTTTCCTCTGTTCACTTTTTTGGGGACTAAAGGGGAAACAAATGCACAAACAGACAATAAAATGTGGTTACTATAGTTTGTTCCTGTTATACTACAAACCCTTGCCTAAATCCTAGAAACTTCTCCACATGTAATTATGCCACAGTCTCTATTTTATTCTTCACTGCGAAGTTACCTGATGTGCAGAAATACCTAATTTTTGACTTAATAACATTTATTCCAAGAAAGTTATTGTACATGAATGGCAGTGATGTCCTTACAATTTCTAATCAGTTTCCTTGAAGTGTGAACACAGCACCATACTGTAACATTTGGTCTCTATCATCTTTCTCAATTTATAAGTTGAAACTGATGCTATAATATCACATGGGAAAATAGATGCTATTTATTAGAAAATTATTAGGCAACACAATTCTGCCAGAATGTTAATCACCTAGCAAATGAACTTAAAAAATTATTAAAAACATGAAATTCTGTTGGGGTTAAGAGAAGGACAGTATCACATAAAATTCTTTCAAACAGTAGCAAATCTGGCAGAGTACCTGCAGTAAAATCTGCTTATGATAATATTGACTTTCAGGACTTGAGTGAGAAGACTAAAGTGGAAATTTGATACGAAATAAAAAACCTACCTACTCACACCACCATTTTGGATCTCTGATGACTTAGAAAATGATTCCATATATTGCAAGAACAGGGAATTTTTGTGGGGAAAAAATAATTTAGTTAAAACATGAGACCAAAACTAAACTGGTCAATTAATGTTAATTATAATGAGGCAAAAAAAAATACAAGGAAGAGAAACACTGGAGTATCCTAAAGATGTAAAATTGTGCATGCCATAGATATTTATTTTCATGTAACATTTTTAGAATGAAGCCATGTCTTTAAAATCTACATCTAGTTACAATTAAACCAAAAATAGTAAATACTTTGAAGCAAGGCATGACAAATTTAAATTAACCAAGTAAAATTTTATAAGACTGAAATAGGACAATAGTAGGACTAATTTTTTACATTGCTAAAAATACATGATTCATTATATTTGAAGACTTTAATAGCAGTGTATTAGCTGTTTCAAGACAAGAGGAAAACCACTAGTTTTGTTTCTCCCTAAAAGTGCCAGCAAAGTAGTTTTTTTAAAAAAGAGGCTGTAATATAGATAAGCTATATTTTCTTGATATATATGTACAGGCCAGCATGACCCCTTGAACAAAACCCCAGATCTATTCAGGACCACTAGAAGTCACTAAGGGGTTCTAAGAGCAACTCTCATTTACCTGGGAACTTCAGAAAAGGAAGCAGAATTCCAAGACTTTGTGTCAAGGTCTTTGTTTACATGTGGAGCCACAGAGGACAGAGGCGGTTGAAAATGAAGCAAGTGGCTAAAATTGTCCACATAAATTATTGCTCCCGAAGCACTGTCATGTGTGATGATTGCAGTGGTGCCATGTACCTCAGGAAGCACAGAGAAAGGGACCTCCTTGATTATTATAAACATGCTTCCCTTACCAACAGAAGCTAGATCTTAAATGATAATAGTTGTTTTGTATTCATTAAAGTCTTTAATTTGGTCCAAGAATATTTTAACAATATCCTCCCCAAATTCCTTTAGCAACATTTAATTTTTTTTAAATTGTTTGTTTTGCCTTTACAATAAAAGTGTTAATAATTTCACGACTGGGTATGTTCTTTTGACTCTATTCACATTCCTTGGTGTGGTTTAAAAAACTTAGTTGTTCAAAGCTATTAGCTGAGTTTTGCATGTAAATAATGTGGAAAGCATGATGTGTTCTCCTTTTAGCATTTTTATTGTAAATATACATAACATAATATTTAACAAGTTATTCATTGTAAGTGTACAATTCTGTGGCATGAAGTATGTTCACATTGATAGGCATTCTTTCTTAAAACAATTGGACTTTAATGATAATCATAGGATAGAAATCTTGGAGATGAGGTATCCCTCCTCTAGGAGATGAGAAGTTCCAGAGGAGAGTTTAGCATGGATATTCCCATGCTTATTTTATCAAAAGGGTGAAGTTTTCTCAGACAGTAAACATCTCTAACACTCCACAGTCCTGTCCCTATATTGATACTCCTACGAACTCAACATAGAGGGAAACTACCTCCTAGGGTCTTTTGCTTGATTTTAAAAGTTTATAGAATCTTTATTCTACATTTTAACTGCCGAGAGTTAGTAAGATATGTGATGAATTTATCTTCAGGATATCAAATCACGTATTTATATGCATGTGCTCACTGGAAATAATTTTAATATGCATGCATATGTATTTTTCTATAAATCACGAAAATATATTGATGGATTCTTTAAAAAATATCTACACATAAATATTTAGGTATTATTAATTATAGGAAGGGAGGATTGAAATATGTAAGAAGTGTACTGATATACTAATTCATGACTGAAAAATGAAAACTGCCTTAGCATGTTAAGAAATAACTCACCTAAGAAATACCTGTCTTCTAAATGTGGACTTTGAGATTTGTGGACTACATATGTTGAATGGTTATTCCATTGATGAGTACTGAGATGTCAGCTAAAAAAAAAAACTTAAATATTCTGCAGAGATGTAAGATACATAGCTCAAAATTTCACGTATGTGGAGACCTAATTTATGCTAATCAGGAGGGTACACCTGGCAATTTTAGGGGCTGGACATGGATTGACTGGCCAGCATGAACAAAACAATTAGCTGGGTTATGGTGTTCTTAATTGCAGATGGTATCATGACAATTTATTCATACTTCATGGAGTTCTTATGTTTATGGTCAATGAATGGCCACTGTTTTTAATTGCTCATAGAGTTGTTTGGCTTTGTAAATTGTTCATGTATCTGCCAACCTGTTTGTCCAGGAAAAAAATACTTTGAAATACAACTGGAAGCACATTTTAGGCTATTTGCATTAACTATCTTTACGATGGGTTTAGAATATTTTAAGAGACTGACATTTAGAGTGCATAATCTTTCATGTAAGAAGTTTCATCTTTGTCTCCTGAGGCTTCTGTTTATATATGAAGAAAGCTGCAATGTGACATTTGCTAATAGTGTCTGCTGAAGGAATGTTACATCTTCAGGGTACCTCTTAGACTTATAAATTATGCCAATTATTAATGAAATAAATGAATCCATTTTAGAGCACAGAACTGTTTATTTTTAGAGTAAACTCATTGCATTTGATGTATGTCAACTTTTCTACCCTAAAAAGAAATTCTAGATTTAAAAAATCCCCGTGTCTCTTTGTGAATCATATCTCTATTCTCCCTAAATGGAAAAAAGTACAGATTTTAAATTACCACATATTAGGTGTGTAAACTTGGAAAAGACAATCTCTTCTTGGCTCTAAGACAGGGATACTCAACTAAATTTTTTTTTTGGAATTATTTTACACTTAATGCCCAAAACCTTTCATCTTTAATTTTTTTTTTACTTACACTTTTTTGGTTTAGGAATCCCAACTTGTTTATAAGTAAGTACTTAGTTGTCCACCAAAATGTAGAGTATGGAATATGACTCAAAAGGAAATGTTAGCTGACTATAGCAAACCATCTCTCTCCATGTCTCACTTGAGTTGTATAATAACAAGTAAGGCACCAGTACTTATTAAAAAACATTGCTTAAGACTTCATTTTGTTAACTAATCAAAATTATTGCTTAATAAAATATTCCAAGTTTTAATTTTACAAATGGCTAACAAGCCCTTCAATATACATAGCAATTTTTTTTTTGCATTTAGTTCCAAGGATTTTTTCAAGACAGATTCTATGTAAGATCTCATCAAAACATTTGTTAGTAATAAGAGTACAAAATAAGAAGTGATGCATTTTACTTAGATGTCTCAAAGGCAAGTGATAAATTGGTTCTCAGTTTTTAAGTCTGATAATTTATGAGTCTATCACATTCACTTGAAGTATATTTTAAGTTATGAAAAAAAAAATCTCTACTCTTTTCATCTACTCTAAAAAGTAATCTGTCCATTAAATGTTTACATGGTTTTAACATGACAGCATATTTTAAATCTTATTTGAAGTAAATCCCAGACAATCTAAAGGCAAGTGAAAAATGAATCATTTTGTGAAAATGTAAGTAACTAGAACCGTATTTTAAAATATCAACTACATAAATGGGAAATTATAAAAGAATAATTTAATCTCTGAATCATTGCTTTTCATTATAAAAGTTGACTTGAATTTGAACAATTATTTTTTTTAATATAGATGTAATTAATTAATTTTTTGGCTGTTTTGGGTCTTCGTTGCTGTGCGCATGCTTTCTCTAGTTGCGGCGAGCGGGGGCTACTCTTTGTTGAGGTGTTCAGCCTTCTTACTGTGGTGGCTTCTCTTGTTGCGGAGCATGGGCTCTAGGCACACGGGCTTCAGTAGTTGCAGCACGCAGGCTCAGTAGTTGTGGCTCACAGGCTCTAGAGCGCAGGCTCAGTAGTTGTGGTGCACGGGCTTAGTTGCTCCGCGGCATGTGGGATCTTCCCGGACCAGGGCTCGAACCCATGTCCCTTGTGTTGGCAGGCAGATTCTTAACCACTGTGCCACCAGGGAAGCCCATGAACAATTATTTTTTATATTTAGAGCTGAGTGTATGTAACCTGATCTCCCTTTTCTGGGGTCAATGTGAAAATATTTTAAACAAAACATTTCTCTCTAAAAAATACTGGAAACTTGTTAATAAGTGAAACTATCTCATAGTGAGATGCTTCTTTAAATTATTTTTGTGTGTAGTGATTGAGGAGAGAATATGAACTTTTATTTTAAAATTCTTTTTAGAAGTGTTCTAATACTTATACAGGACAAGCAACCCACAGAACATATTACTCAGTTCCAACCTCAAACATATGAAATGTCTTGTTGAGCACTGTTTCTGCTTTTAGTCAAGACAGTGACCCGAAAAAGTAGTCTCTGAAAGTGGAGATTCAGCATTCATGCTAGGCTGAGACTTTTAACTACTAACAGGCTGTAGGGATAATTAGGTATAAAATCACCTCACCTTAATGCCTCAAAATTTGGAAAATCTATTCATTATATTAGAATCTGAACATGTTGAATTTTTGTGTTTATTTCAGTTGAAGTAGGTTACAAATTTTTGGTACTTTCGAGTGATCTATGCAGCATCATTTGATACCCTAGTTAATTGCAATTGAAAATGACAAGGATGCTGTTGAGGATGCTGTACATTGTTTTAGCGGTGTCCTTCTATTAGGAAGAACAGGTAAAGTTAATCTGTCCTTAGTGTCAGGAACATAGGTGGTTTTCACAAACGACTTTATTTTACATAATGAACACTGTAACATTTTACGTGAGTCTATGTTCCTTTTTGAATTGGCTCCTAGAAAGATTATAGCCAGATACATTTCCCATTTTTAGAAGGTTAAATGTATACCCTTTGTAGTCAAGTAGACCTGGGTTTGAATGTGTCACATTCCCTCTCTGAGCTTCAATTTCTTTGTTATGTAAAGGAGATAATAATTACTTCACAGGTAATAATCATTGATGATTAAATGGACTGACAGTTTTGAAGCATATACTATAGCGCTTGATTCTTGGAAATGTTGAAAACATATTGTTGTGTGCAAACCTCCTCAGGCTGCTGCATGATTGTGCATGTTATACATAATGCCTGCTTGAGGTGAGCAATATAGAACATGTCAGCAATATACCTAACCTGATTCTATTTTTCTTCTAGTATTTTTCCCTTTAGCACATTTTTCTTACTTCTTTTAAAGTGTTAAAATTGCTATATTGCATGCATTTTGATACCAATCTTAAATTCTTTTCATACTAGAGCACAAATAATTTAAGAAATCAAAATTGAGATTATTTTCCCCTACAACTAGATTATATACTGTACAACTTCTTTAGAGGGAAAAAAAAAAACCCACTGTTTTTTTAAAAATGTCTGTTCTCTTCTTCCTGTTGTCTATGGTTCAGTTGTTTGTTAGTATGTATTGTTTTTCCAGGAGAAGAGGATGAAGGCTATGGGCAGAAACTGTGTCCTTAGAATTCACTGGTAATGATTGAGACCACAGTACACGAAATTAAAATTCACTCTAGGTAGTGGTACAAGAGTGATGCAAGAAAAAATTTTTACACTTTAACATGTATGAAATATACAGGGTAGAGGTAAGGAGGGAAAGCAGAACAAGTAAAGAGTGATGAGGATAAAATATGTGCAAAAGCTGTATTCTGAATGTCCTTATGTATAATTTTGAGGAGTTTGTACTTCTTTCTGTAGGCACTGTGAAGTTGTCACTTTTTGTTTGTTTGTTTGTTTTAATAAAACTTTTTATTTTGAGATAAAGATCCAAGTGAAATTTTAAGAAAGAATACAGAGAGATCCTATATACCCTTTATCCAGTAGTAGAACACAAATAATAAACATCTTGCAAAGCTGGGGTATGATATCACAACCAGGATATTGACTTGATACAGTCAAGACACAGAACAGTGCCATCACCACAGGGATCCCTAGTGTTGCCCTTTTATAGCCACACCTACCTCCCTTCCATTCCTATTCCTGATCCATGGCTATCAATAACAAATATATTATAAATGGATTTATATGTATGTACCTTTTAGAATTGAGTTTTTTCATTCAGCCTAATTTCTGTGGATCCATACAAGTTGCTGCAATGATTCCATGGTTTGTTCCTTTTGATCACTGACTAGTATTCTATGGTAAGAATATATTACAATGTACTTAATCATTAAACCATTGAAGGATATCTTTCTCGGCCAGAATTATTTCACTTATTGTATAGCAGTTCTATTTTTTGTGGGGTTTTTTTTAGGAACCTCCATACTGTTTTCCACAGTGGCTACAACAATTTACATTCCCTCCAGCATTGCATGAGGATTCCCTTTTCTCCACATCCTTGGCAACACTTGTTATTTCTTGTCTTTTTGATAACAGCCATTCTGACAGGTGTGAGGTGGTATCTCATTGTGTTTTTGAGTTACGTTTCCCTGATGCTTAGTGATGTTGAATACCTTTTCATGTGCTTATTCACCATCTGTATGTCATCTTTGGAAAAATATCTAGTCAGGTCCCCTGCCCATTTGTAAATCAGGTGGTTTTTTTGATAATGAGTCATATGAGTTCTTTATATATTTTGGGCATCAACCCCTTATTGGAGATATCATTTGCAAATATCTTCTCCCATTCAGTAGATTGCCTTTTCATTTGTTGGTGGTTTCCTTCACTGTGAAAAAGCTTTTTAGTTTGATTTAGTCCCAATTGTTTGTTTTTTGCTTTTTATTGCACTTGCCTTGGGAATTTTTGTAATCCCAACAGAAGCCTAAATAAACATGGGTTAATAGTTAATACACATGAAAATGGAGTCTACCAGGGAGAATACCCAATATTACAGAGAAAATAGTTTATGAAACACAAGTAATAAGTTTATGAAACCCTAATAAAAATTAATACAAATAATCAAAAAACGGGTAAAATAATTATTTAAGGAGCTGAACTAATAGGTTTTATCAGTGCAAACTATAGTAATATATTTAGTTTCACTTTTATAGACACAAAGCCATTAATATCCAAATTCTAATATTAAAGTTCTCCATGCTCTAACATGAATTCTTTTCTGGCATATGGTATTTTTGTGAGTACAAAATTAGGTAGCTTTTTAAAAAACTGATTTTGAGACTTAAATTAGAGTATTGAAAAATACATAAACTTACACAGTGATTGGATATATGGTACATTATTAGAGATGGTTGTCTTATTATCTAAGGGAAAAATATAGAATTCTGGGTTCTTCCATTACAGATAGAACCTACTGCTACAAATCTGAAAATCAATAAAACTTGTTTTGGGAGAGTAAATGGTTACTTGGTAATTTATCTTCTACACCATCTTCCAGTGAAAGTATTACGGAGATTTTGTGTGAATCTAATCAGGTGTAGAGTGCTACTGAAAAGTAAGAGTTGCAGCTCAGAAAAGGGAAACTTGAATTGAGATTTTTAAAGAACTACCTGAGAATTTTTTATTTTACTATAAGAATAACTAAATATTAGCAGCATGATCATTGTTTTTCTCATCCTTGTTATTTGTGCAAAGCTGATGGTAAAATGTGGGTACCTATATGGAGCTGCTAAGAGGCTGCTCTAGAAAACAGAGTTCCTGTCTATTGCACACAAGGTTGCTGTTTGAATTTGTTACTCTCTGTACTTCTGTTTATACCATTCTGAAGTAATGATTCCACACAAAGATCTTTATTTGACATAAAATTCTAATAATTTTACCATTGAATCTGCAAAGAACATTAAACTTATAAATTATCCATATGAATGTACTTTCAAGATGTTAATAATTTATGCCAGGTAGTCTCATTTTATGTAATTTCTCAAATGACTTTCTTCAGTTACAAAGCTTAGTAATGGGCTTGGATTCTTACACTTAAGAAAACTTGCAATATAATTCTCCAGTTTTCTTTCCTGCTGAAATTTTGTAGTCTACTCATTTAGGGAAATTTTAGCTTGAGATGTTTGTGCGTGTGTGTGTGTGTGTTTAAACATTAAAGGAAAAAATAGAAGTTTAAAAATACAAATTGGTGGCTTAAAAATTAAAATTTCTTGTTATTAATGATGAGTATAAATATATATTTCTATGTTCTAAATTTATGGATAAATGTCTATAGCATACTGGATTCTTACATCCCATTGTGGTGACTATGATAATTTTTTTCATGCTTTAATTGAGAATTTAATATACTATTTTACCCAAGGATGTTTGGATTGTAATTCTTACCTCTAATGCTGATAGATTATATCACTTGTTAAATGAGTTTCTGGCATTGATGGGCAAGATAATGACTATTTTATGAGGGAGGTCTGTTTTCCAGATAGTGTTGAACTCACATCATACAGTCATTAGCCCTACTTGACCTACAGTCATGAAAAGCATGGCCTTGAGACAAAGAAGTCTACTCATAGCTCACAGTGAGCTTTGACATTGCCTATGTCAAAGATAAGGCCAACTTCTCAATCTGTTAGTTGTGCAACTAATAACAAACCAGCTTACCAGAGCTCTAATTCAAAACTTGGTGTGAATTTTTATGTTACAAAGTTTATATATAATATATGAATTCAAATAGCGTTTTTTAAATTCAATCTTTATTTTATACTGGGGTATAGTTGATTTACAATGTTGTGTTAGTTTCAGGTGTACAGCAACGTGGTTCAGTTATACATATACATATATCTATTCTTTAACAGATTCTTTTCCCATATAGGTCATTACAGGATATTGAGTAGAATTCCCTGTGCTATACAGTATGTCCTTGTTCATTATCTATTTTATATATAGTAGTGTATATATGTTAATCCCAAACTCCTAATTTATCTCCCCCCTTTTCCCCTTTGGTAGCATAAGTTTGTTTTCAAAGTCTGTGAGTCTGTTTTGTAAATAAGTTCATTTGTATCATCTTTTAGGATTCCACATGTAAGTGATATATGATATTTGTCTTTCTCTGTCTGACTTACTTCACTTAGTATGATAATCTCTAGGTCCATCCATGTTGCTGCAAATGGCATTATCTCATTCTTTTTTATGGCTGAGTAATATTCCACTGTATATATGTACCACATCTTCTTTATCCATTCCTCTGTCAACAAACATTTAGGTTGCTTCCAAATCTTGGCTATTGTAAATACTGCTGCAATGAACATTGGGGTGCCTTTATCTTTTCAAATTCTGGTTTTCTCCAGACATATGCCCAGGATTGGGATTGCTGGATCATATGTGAAAGCTTTTGCACAGCAAAGGAAACCATTAACAAGACGAAAAGACAACCCTCAGAATGGGAGAAAATATTTGCAAATGAAGCAACTGACGAAGGATTAATCTTCAAAATATATAAATAGATTATGTAGCTCAATATCAAAAAAAGAAAAACCAACCCAATCAAAAAATGGGCAGAAGATCTAAAGAGACATTTCTCCAAAGAAGACATACAGATGGCAAAAAGGCACATGAAAAGATGCTCAACATCACTAAGTATTAGAGAAATGCGAATTAAAACTGCAATGAGGTATCACCTCACACTGGCCAGAATGACCATCATCAGAAAGTCTACAAACAATAAATGCTAGAATGGGTGTGGAGAAAAGGGAACGCTCCTACACTGTTGGTGGGAATGTAAATTGGTACAACCACTATGGAGAGCAGTATGAAGGTTCCTTAAAAAACTAAGAATAGAACTACAGTATGATCCAGTAAAGTAGCTTTTTAAATCTATGTGTTCAGACACACATATACTTAAATACATGTACATGGTGCTCTAAAAGAGTATACATAAAATGCAATGACTTTAGTAAATAAAATTTTAATAAAATATCTCCTTGCCAGAAGTGGGAAAGTTATTATTGTCCTTAGACAAAAATATAGTTGAATTCAAGACCCAAATGTCAGTAACAATATAATGTAGAAAAATGTGTTTTTAGTGACTGTAGTTCTTTTGCTTATAACCTTTCATGATATAATGAAAGACACTGGATTAGAAATCTTTTGAATTCTAATCCAGTTTATGATCTTGCACAAATATGTGATCTTGGGAAGGTAATTTTTCTTGCACATCTTTTGTCCATTGAATGAAGTAGCTGGAGTAGGGTCCAGACCTAAGATATCTATAAAGAAGCCATGACATTCACAGTGGCTTCCTGACAACCTACAAGTTGATCTGATCTTGTTCCCTGCTTTACCCTTTTTAGAATCTTTGTCACTACTAATGTCTAATCATTTTACTGTACTAGTCTTCATGACACTTCTACTGACAATGACCAGTCCCTGCCATCCCTCACCATATCACTGATAGCAATTGAGAGTCTATTTTCATGATTTACATAGGAAGTAAAAATTAGTTCTAAAATTCAGCCTCTGCTGTTCCCAGCTGTCCCCATAGTCTGATAGGCTATTCCAGATTATGCTCTAATGTATCCATGAAATACTCACTTTATCATTCTGTGCATTACTCCACGTCACCTAGTTTCCTCACCTATGTGGGGTCAGACTTTGTTCACTTGAAGTTCAAGCAAAGACTACGTTTCTCATCCTCAGTTCTGGCAAGGGTTTTAGTCTTAGACATTCCCTTGCTCTTTATCCATGATGACTGGAATTTGGATCTTGAGGCTCACTGCTGTCACTCAATGCCTAATCATAAACAAAGGATGCCTTGGCTTTAGCAACACAGTTTATCTCCTTATCTAATTAGTGCATCCTTGGCTGGGGTGCTGCTAATAAGGCAGCAAAAATTTGGCTTCTAGTTTTGTGCTGCTAATGAGGATTTTAGTCTGCAAGTGTGCTTTGCCTGTAGCAACTTCGTTTATTCTCTCCAATTTAGGTCCACTTATTGTCAGTCCATTACATTGTTCCAATTCTGTAAAATGATACATAGTCCCAAGATTGTGTTCCTGTTGTCTCTAGAGCAGGATCACCTACAAAAATTATTCCCTGGCTGAATCATGCACAGACCCACAATCTGTTCAGCTTCCCACGACATTACTAACCTTTAAGAACTTAGCTGTTTCGTCTCTTTCAGCAGCACAGAAATATTCAAATGGGTCCATGTTAAGAGCAAAAGAAAATACATGCTCAACATGAAATCTTGTAATGCATGGTATATTTCTTTAGCTATACATCTGGTGTGGATATTTCTTATTTTTAATATTAGAAGCCCCATCTGTGCATTGGGAAATTTTGCCTCTCACTCATTCCAGGTGTTTCTGATGAAATTGTTAGTTATTGCACTTTGTACACTCTCTAGTGACAGGAGGGCTCAACTGGCCCTGCCCTAGCCAGTCATAGAACCTCGTCCTTTTCTCTAAAGGAGGACCTATTACCCAAGCTGGATAGAGTCCCTCACTGAGATTAAATGGATGCTAAGGGAGTGAGCATCTCTTCTTTACTAAAATCACCTTCCATAAGGATAGTTAACTCTTTGTTAGTTAATGGCCCTTCTTTTCATGGCAGTGCCAGCCTGAGTATGAAATATAGCTGGTGATGAAGAAAGAGGTATGTATGTCTAGATCCAGCCAGCTCTTAAATGAGACTACTCCTGTAATTTCCATTTACATGTACCAATAAGAAGTTTGTTTTGTTTGCTTAACCTAGTTTCAATTAGAATCCTTTAAGCAAGAGAATTCAACTTGCCAAAAAAGTACCCTTTAGAAATGATTGTTAATAGTTTGATAATCTAATTGTTTGGTAAATTTCATGCATGATAAAAGGAGATCATATGAGATATATCTTTTAACATGATATGGATAGATTATATTGATTATCTGTAATTGCATACTTGATAATATTATTATGGAAAATTATAACTTACAAGAGCTCTATAGAATGTAACCTATTTATGTGTACAGGATAGGTTTCTCCATAGAAAATATGATTTAAGATGACACTTGTAGGATAGTAAGATGTTAAACTGTTGAGTGGAGGAAAGGAAGGGGGACTGTGAGTGGAAATATATTACAAACGTATTTTTAAAATAAGCACAAATATGTGAGAAGAATTTTCAGGAAGCTGCAAATAACTCAGCATAGCGTAGGTTTAGGACTAAAGATTACACTCAGTGTAAACTGAAGCCAAAATATGAAGACATTTCTAACCTCTCTCAACCTTCGTTCCATTTCAGAACATGCAGATAAGAATGGTATCTTTCCTGTAGAGTTTTGTGAGCCTTAATACAATTTATGGAAAGTGCTCACCCAAATGCTCAGTAAATGGTATTGCATTTATTTATAGGGATAATGAATTTATGTGAATCTCCTAGTATATCCCCCAGATTGTCAACTTTGTTTTAAGTACAATTTTTGTATTATAAAAACTAGTTATGTAAGCAGTACATTTGAATCTTTTCAATAAAAAGATATTAGAGGAGCTCATCTGTTGCGTTATCGTTTGTCTGAGAAGATAGGCAAGACTGGCCTCTAGTGGTAGTGTCTTAGAACTGCAGACATACAGTCCTCATAGTTGAGAAAGGGTTCAAAGGAGTGCCTGATTCAAACCACATGACAGCTTCACTTGAGAACAAAGAACATCTGATAATTGCTGGAAACATCAAATCTGAATTCTTGCCATATAGGTTCTCTCAAAGTCCTGAGTCTGACAGATATTTCTAAAGATGAGTTTAAAGCAGTGCTTCCTAAAAGCCACCTTCAAAACTGTGAGATCTCATTATATGCACACATACCTGTTCATATTTGTTTGTATAATATGTTTTCATCTCTTGGAAGTACTGTCTTTTGTAAACTGATAATAACAGTACATTGTGGCTCTTTTTGTTTGTTTATTCATTTGGATAGTTTTTAACATCTTTATTGGAGTATAATTGCTTTACAATGTTGTGTTAGTTTCTGCTTTATAACAAAGTGAATCAGCTATGCGTATACATATATCCCTATATCTCCTCCTTCTTGCATCTCCCTCCCACCCTCCCTATGCCACCCCTCTAGGTGGTCACAAACCACCACTGAGCTGATCTCCCTGTGCTATGCAGCTGCTTCCCACTAGCTATCTGTTTTACATTTGGTAGTGTATATATGTACATGCCACTCTCTCACTTTGTCCCAGCTTACCCTTCGCCCTCCCCGTATCCTCAAGTCCATTCTCTACGTCTGTTTCTTTATTCCTGTCCTGCCCCAAGGTTCTTCAGAACCATTTTTTTAAAAATTCCACATATATGTGTTAGCATACAGTATTTGTTTATCTCTTTCTGACTTACTTCACTCTGTATGACAGACTCTAGGTCCATCCACCTCACTACAAATAACTCAATTTCACTTGTTTTTATGGCTGAGTAATATTCCATTGTATATATGTGCCACATCTTCTTTATCCATTCATCTGTCGATGGACACTTAGTTTGCTTCCGTGTACTGGCTGTTGTAAATAGAGCTGTAATGAACATTGTGGTACATGACTCTTTTTGAATTATGGTTTTCTCAGGTATATGCCCAGTAGTGGGATTGCTGGGTCGTATGGTAGTTCTATTTTTAGTTTTTTAAGGAACCTCCATACTGTTCTCCATAGTGGCTATATCAATTTACATTCCCACCAACAGTTCAGGAGGGTTCCCTTTTCTCCACACCCTCTCCAGCATTTATTGTTTGTAGATTTTTTGATGACGGCCATTCTGACTACTGTGAGGTGACACCTCGTTGTAGTTTTGATTTGCATTTCTCTAATGATTAGTGATGTTGAGCATCCATTCATGTGTTTGTTGGCAATCTGTATATCTTCTTTGGAGAAATGTCTATTTAGGTCTTCTGCCCCTTTTGGGATTGGGTTGTTTGTTTTTTGATATTCAGCTGCATGAGCTGCTTGTATATTTTAGAGATTAATCCTTTGTCAGTTGCTTCACTTACAAATATTTTCTCCCATTCTGAGTGTTGTCTTTTCGTCTTGTTGATGGTTTCCTTCTCTGTGCAAAAGCTTTTAAGTTTCATTAGGTCCCATTTGTTTATTTTTGTTTTGATTTCCATTTTTCTAGTAGGTGGGTCAAAAAGGATCTTGCTGTGATTTATGTCATAGAGTGTTCTACCTATGTTTTGCTCTAAGAGTTTTATAGTGTCTGACCTTACATTTAGGTCTTTAATCCATTTTGAGTTTATTTTTGGATATAGTATTAGGGAGTGTTCTAATTTCATTCTTTTACATGTAGCTGTCCAGTTTTCCCAGCACCACTTATTGAAGAGGCTGTCTTTTCTCCATTGTATATTCTTGCCTCATTTATCAAGAAGATAAGGTGAGCATATGTGCATGGGTTTTTCTCTGGGCTTTCTATCCTGTTCCATTGATCTATATTTCTGTTTTTGTGCCAGTATCTTACTATCTTGATTACTGTAGCTTTGTAGTATAGTCTGAAGTCTGGGAGCCTGATTCCTCCAGCTCCTTTTTCTTTCTCAAGATTGCTTTGGCTATTCGGGGTCTTTTATTGTTTCCATGCAAGTTGTGAAATTTTTTCTTCTAGTTTTGTGAAAAATGCCATTGGTGGTTGATAAGGATTGCATTGAATCTGTAAACTGCTTTGGGTAGTATAGTCGTTTTCACAATATTGATTCTTCCAATCCAAGAACATGTTATATCTCTCCATCTGTTTGTATCATGTTTAATTTCTTTCCTCAGTGTCTTATAGTTTTCTGCATACACGTTCTTTTGTCTCCTTAGGTAGGTTTATTCCTAAGTATTTTATTCTTTTTGTTGCAGTGGTAAATGGGAGTGTTTCCTTAATTTCTCTTTCAGATTTTTCATCATTAGTGTATAAGAATGAAAGAGATTTATGTGCCTTAACTTTGTATCGTGCTACTTTACCAAATTCATTGATTAGCTCTAGTAGTTTTCTGTAGCATCTTTAAGATTCTCTATCTATATTATCATGTCATCTGCAAACAGTCACAGCTTTACTTCTTCTTTTCTGATTTGGATTCCTTTTCTTTCTTTTTCTTCTCTGATTGCTGTGGCTAAAACTTCCAAAACTATGTTGAATAATAGTGGTGAGAGTGGGCAACCTTGTCTTGTTCCTGATCTTAGAGGAATGGTTTCAGTTTTTCACCACTGAGAGTGATGTTGGCTGTGGATTTGTCATATATGGCCTTTATTATGTTGGTAAGTTCCCTCTATGCCTACTTTTTGGAGGGTTTTTATCATAAGTGGGTGTTGAATTCTGTCAGAACCTTTATCTGTATCTATTGATATGATCTATGGTTTTTCTCCTTCAATTTGTTAATATGGTTTATCACATTGATTGATTTGCATATGTTGAAGAATCCTTGCATTCCTGGGATAAACCCCACTTGATCATGGTGTATGATCTGTTTGATATGCTGTTGGATTCTGTTTGCTAGTGTTTTGTTGAGGATTTTTGCATCTACGTTCATCAGTGATATTGGCCTGTAGTTTTCTTTCTTTGTGACATCTTTGTCTGGTTTTGGTATCAGGGTGATGGTGGCCTCGTAGAATGAGTTTGGGAGTGTTCCTCCCTCTGCTATATTTTGGAAGAGTTTGAGAAGGATAGGTGTTAGCTCTTCTCTAAATGTTTGATAGAATTCGCCTGTGAAGCCATCTGGTCCTGGGCTTTTATTTGTTGGAAGATTTTTAATCACAGTCTCAATTTCAGTGCTTGTGCTTGGTCTGTTTATTTTCTGTTTCTTCCTGGTTCAGTCTCGGTAGGCTGTGCTTTTCTAAGAATTTGTCCATTTCTTCCAGGTTGTCCATTTTATTGGCATATAGTTGCTTGTAGTAATCTCTCATGATCCTTTGTATTTCTGCAGTGTCAGTTTTTACTTCTCCTTTTTCATTTCTAATTCTGTTGATTTGAGTCTTCTCCCCTTTTTTTTTTTGATGAGTCTGGCTAATGGTTTATCAATTTTGTTTATCTTCTCAAAGAACCAGCTTTTAGTTTTATTGATCTTTGCTATTGTTTCCTTCATTTCTTTTTCATTTATTTCTGATTTGATCTTTATGATTTCTTTCCTTCTGCTAACTTTGGGTTTTTTTTGTTCTTTTTTCTCTACTTGCTTTAGGTGTAAGGTTAGGTTGTTTATTTGAGATGTTTCTTGTTTCTTGAGGTAGGATTGTATTGCTGTAAACTTCCCTCTTAGAACTGCTTTTGGTGCATCCCATAGGTTTTGGGTCATCGTGTTTTCATTGTCATTTGTTTTTAGGTATTTTTTGATTTCCTCTTTGAAATTTTCAGTGATCTCTTGGTTATTTAGTAGTGTATTGTTTAGCCTCCATGTGTTTGTATTATTCATTTGGATTTAATGTTCTAACTTTTCAAATGGACGAGTTGGCAGTCCTGTTTCAATTTTCACATTTTCTTTCAAAATTATACTTTCTCCGCAAACCAAAAATTTGAAAGTATTTGATCTCCTCATGTGAAAAATCTCCTTCATTGTATTTTATAGTGGTCCTTTGTGTTCACTAAGAGCCACTAAGAAGAGATAGTAACAATAGAATATATTTGTGAACAACATCCTATTTAGTAAACCAAAATAAAGACCACTGTAACAAAATTCTCCTAGATATCAAGTCTAGGAAATATCATTTGTCTCTATCAATGAACTGATAAACTTTCTATATAGACAGTGAAGTCTGTATAATACATCTGAATGTTTTATTAATTGTTTCTCCATTTTTGCTGACTTACAATGGATTTTTCAGTTTACATTGTGGAGTTATCATTTATAAACTACTTACAAATTTGAGTTCCTTTTAGCTGTATTTTACATATTTTAAATATCTTAAATTTAGCATTGAAGCTGTGAAGTCTATTTTTTATGGTCGTTTTGCTGTTTTTAAAAAATAAAGTTTCTTAAGTATCCTGCAGTAATTCTTTTATAAACAGCCCTGTGTTAAATCAGACAAATAGAAGACATTTCTTAGAAAACAATATATATTCTATTTAGAAAATACATGTCCACTTAGTCTCCCAAATTAGGACCTCTGTTCCGCTGAAGAGTTCTCCTCTGCTATTATAGGATTTATATAAACCTTCCTTTTTAATGTCTCCTCATTTTTCCCATTATACCTTTCATGTGCTGACAGGAAATCAGCATTGTTAGATGTGCTGATGATTATGTAGTAGTTTCAAAACAAAACTAAAAGTGTGCAAGAGTGTATTCTGAAAGGTAAATCAAAAGACACACCACTCATCCCCAACCAGCCCTCTACCATAACATCAGATGGATTGTGTGCAGTATCATTTTGAGATTAGGCATTGAGTTTTCCTTTAAAATAGGTTTTTATGGTGATATGATAGAGACGTTTTGGTATGAGAGTTAAATGAGGTAAAAGACAGGGCAAAGGCCATACAATTTTTTTTATAACTCTCTAAATAGATGAAGACTTGAGTTCTTTTGTTTAACAGCTCTTCTAGAAGGTAAATTTATATGCAGTTCAAGCACTTGAAGCCATAATTTATTCGTCAGCATCACTTTCTCTAGCTATTCTTCATGAAATAGCATTATGATACTTTGCAATGGAATGATTGTGCAACCTGATATTACTTGTGTGTGCTGATAAAAGAGGAACGATGATTGTATTCTTATTCTTTTGCATACTATTAATTTAAATTTCAATTAAGTCAGATTAGATATTCTGTTCTATGCCATCTTTATTTAACATTAGTGAGTGGTGATTAGTGTCTAATTTCGATTGCTATTGATGTCAGCTTTATACCCTCCCATCTGTGAATATAAAGCCAAGGCATTCACACATTTCCATTATATTTATTTGTATTCTGAGTTTACAGGGATTAAAATCTCTTAAAATTTAAGTGTGAAATGTTTCAACTTAAGAACCACTGTTTTCTAAACATTCAAGCACAAGGTTGTATGTTGAAGTTTATAGCTGGTAAAAGTTTTGAGCTAATTTCAAGTTGTGTCTTATTTTCTCCTTAAAATGAATGAATGAATGAATGAATGAATAAAAGATTTTCTAAGTACCTTAAATTCTATGCTAATATCTAAAACAACGATTTGCAAGATATTTATATTAAAGATAAATTGATTTGAGCTAATAGATTTGAATCATGAACTTAATGTATAGTGTTTAAAACCTAATCCTTTAAAAATATAAAGCCTCCCTGCAAACCTTCATCTTTCCTCATTTTTTCCCCTGTATTTTCTTTGCAGCCTACTGGATCCCAGGCATCCATTGACTCTAGGACTCTTTCCTTACTTCTCTTCCTTATCTCTCCCATATCCATTTGGTTCTACTCTCACTGCCTCAGTTTAGGGCCTGACGGTCTCTACTTTTCTGCCTGCACCATCCTCCTGGATGGCATTTCTGACTAGCAAATTCGTCCTCGACAAGGCTGCTAGATCAGCGTGTCTAAAACGTAAATTTAGTCAGTGCACTCCATGGCTCCCCACTGCTTAATGATAAAGTCATGTTTGTGAAAATAGAATGAGATAGCTATTGATTTATTCCAGGTAATTATACTTACTTTGATTTTGAGAGCATAATGGCAAAATTAAGTCTCAGAGTTACTGAAGCAATGCCATAAGCCAAAGGATGTAGGAAGTAAATATGGAAGTAGCTATTGATGTTAATTAGGTTTTGACTACTTCAAAGAAACCAGCACAGACCAAATCTCATTATAATTAACAGCATTAGACTAGACATCTGTATATTAGAAAAATTGTTCAAAAATCCGTGGTTGCAGAGAGATCAGGTCGGTGCTTTGTGACCACCTAGAGGGGTGGGATAGGGAGGGTGGGAGGGAGATGCAAGAGGGAGGACATATGGGGATATATGTATATGTATAGTGGATTCACTGTGTTATAAAGAAGAAACTAACACACCATTGTAAAGCAACTATATTCCCATAAAGATGTTAAAAAAAAAAAAAAAAAAGACAATGGGCTTCCCTGGTGGCACAGTGGTTAAGAGTCCACCTGCGAATGCAGGGGGCATGGATTCGAGCCCTGTTCCAGGAGGATCCCACATGCCATGGAGCAGCTAAGCCTGTGTGCCACAACTGCTGAGCCTGCGCTCTAGAGCCCGCGAGCCACAACTACTGAAGCCCGCATGCCTGGAGCCCATGCTCTGCAACAAAGAGAAGCCACCGCAATGAGAAGCCCGTGCACCACATCAAAGAGTGGCCCCCACTCTCTGCAACTAGAGAAAGCCCGCGTGCAACAACAAAGACCCAACACAGCCAAAAATAAATAAGTAAATAAACAAGCAAACAAACAAATAATTTTTTTTTTTTTTTAAATCCGTGGTTGTCCCTCTTTCTGTGTAAGGCAACAGACTTATTGCTGGTAGTCAGGAAGCTGGGTGATAAACTGACTCTCTTTCATTTCTCCCCTTAACTAACTCTCCTTCATTTCTCCCCTTAACTAGCTGACAAGTCCCTTCCCTGTTTGCTCTCTTAGTCTCTACATCTGTCAAATGGGGATTGTAATACCTGACTTTCCTCCTAATGGAGAAAATGAGAAAGAGATGTCATATCACTACGAATCTAGCAAAAACTAGAGTCTATAATCATTTAATGCTGACAACATATTTTCAGATATTTCAGGCCATTTGATTGTCACAATAAGGCCATGTTTAAAACTCTATCAGGTGCTAGACACCTTTTAAATAACAAATATTTTATAATGCCCTTGGTGAAAAATGAAAGTAACAGATAATAAGATTTCAATCTATATGAGATTTTTATATTCAGTACATATGAGATTTTATATTAGTATATGAGATCTGTAATAAAAGGAGTATTCAAAATTTTTAAAGTTACTGAAATTATTAAAGAAGTAATATAAGAGCCAGTTCCTAATAAAATGCATTTAAAATAATTGATGATCTTGTGCAAAAAGAAAAGGGGGAGCTCAATGTATATCTCTGACTGAAATAAATACATTTATATATTTATGTGTGTGTGCATATCTGTATGTGTACACATACATTCTGTAGTATATGTATGTGTTTAATACACATATAAGAGGGAGTCATCAATCAGATTTCTTGGTCTACAAATACCTCAAATAGGTAAATATTTCTACTTAACTGAATTATTGTCAGTGGCTTTGACATCAAAATTATCAAGACAGCAAAGAATGAGTTACATAATCTTTTTCAGTTTATACCAGTTATTTAATAATAAATCATATTATTTAAAACTGGGAAGCTTTGAAATTTAGGCTATTTATTGACCCATTTAATCATTTTAATTGTTTTCTACAATGCCATCAACCTAGAATTTAGATGCAGTTTCCCGTATTATATGTAGGAGAACATTATCTCCACTAGAAACTGTCAAATTGTCATATGCCACTTCTATTTTAATATTTTCTTTGTTCCATTCAGGAAACAGAAAAAGAAAATAAGAACTTTTCTGATGCATCTTAGTTTGTGAGAAACTGTGGGTGGTAGTTTAAAAGGTGGTTAGAAAATTATCCCCTAAAGACATTTTAGGTTAAACAACTTTCAGAATAAGATTGGAACTAACCCAAAGGTATTGGAATGAAGGGGTGACGTGGGTGGTAAAGGTGGCTTGTGGCTAGAAACTAATTAGCATTGAATAAATTACTAATCAAATTTCCTTTTTCAAATATAGATATGATTTATTCCAGGGAGCGTCTTGGTATAATTGACCTAAATATTGGCCTATTTTTGCTATCATTTCTGGTATCAAATAAAAGATTTTTGATAAATGGAAATTTGTCAAGTGACTTTTCTAATATTATTTTATTAACAAATTTATGTTTTTAAACTATAATATATAGCAAATCTAATTATAAAAATTTTGCAAAATGCTGTCTCAATTTTTGTTTGTGATAGTCTTGAGTTTCATCTTTCATTTGTGAGAATTGAGTTAGTACATGTAAAGTAGTCTAGAACAAGGTTTGTCAAATGCTAAGTGCTCAGAATGTTAGCTATTATTATTAGTTACGTGTAGATTCATTCCAGTATATAAAGGTGTACATTTCTATACATAAGCATTTAAAAAGAGTAGTATATTACGTAGCCAGCATGGCTTTTGGAGTTTTTTGCTCTTACACGTTCAGACTGTTGAACATTAATTATCATTATATGGAATATTTCCATAGATTACTTTTTAAGTGATTCCTTTTCATACTACTTTTTAGAAACATGTCTATTTTTCTGCAGTAATTTCAGTCACATGAATTTACATTGTATATAAATCTGTTCTAATAGCAGTTAATATCTATATTTGAATGTTTTTTCAAAATATTTTCATTGCATTCTTTCATTCATCAGACCAACAAACAACAGTGATATTATGTGTTGAATATCTGTGTAGATATTATGTATCTATTGTCTGTGAACAAATATTTATAACATCCCTTTTAGGAAATAAGCTAACATCTAAAGAATGAAACATATGAGTAAAAATAATTATCATCTCTTGTCATAATTACTAAGCAGAGGTATATAAGAATTAGAACAAATCCTTCCTGAAGAAGTCAGAGTTTCTTCAAGGAAAAGGGAAGGTCTTGTGGTTAAGTAGGAATTTATAAAGCAGAAGAATGAAGGGAAATATTAGGAAGAAAGCATGTTTCAAGAAATCTAGTCATTTAAAGAGCTTGATTTTTTAATATATATATTTGCAACAGAATTACAAACAATCCTTTGTTAAATTACTTTTCATTTAAGAAGGTTTTGGAATTGAACTCTGTAACACTTGAGAGCTTGCCCAATAATCCCTAGAGCAGAATAAACTTGCTTACACGTGGAAAAGCTGGGCTATCATACCTTTATTTCCCAGTGATTTGATAATTACCCGGACAATTTTGAGACAAAAGTAGAGCCAAATAAAGATGCTATTAGATATTGCAAATGCTTAGTGAGCTTTATGAGTATTTAGGCTTCAAAGGAAGGTGAACTGAAGGTTTTAAGGTAGTCTGGTTAAGATGAATTTTAAACCGTGGTATTTAATTTGCAGTAGTTATTTCAGAGTTACTCAATAATATTTTGAGGAAAAAATAGAATAAAATAAAGCATGAAAGGTAACAATGAGCTAGAAATAATAATTAGATAAATCAAATGAATCCAAAAGTTGTTCAAGCAGGTGGTAAATGATTAACTTGTTATGCTTGGTAAACAGAATTTTTAAGATCTTTTATTACAAAGGTAGTATGTAAGCACTGTCTTAGTCAACTTGGGCTGCAATAACAAAATACCATGGACAGGGGTGGCTTAAACAGCAGAAATTTATTTTCTCACAATTCTGGAAGCTAGAAGTCCAAAATCAGGGTGCTAGCATGGTCAGGTCCTGGAGAGCTCTCTTCCTGGCTCCTAAGTGGCTGCCTTCTCTTCTGTGTCCTCACCTGGCAGAGAGAGAGAGCGAGCAAGCGAGCAAGCTCTCCGGTGTCTCTCTTATTCTAATTCAACGTGACTGTCCCGCCCTTCTGACCCCGTGCAAACCTAATTAATTCCCAAAGGCTTCATTGCCAAATACCATCACATTATGGGTAAGGCTTCAACATATGAATCTGAGGGTGATACAGTTCAGTCCATAGCAAGCACTTAAAGTAGGGTTATCAGCATGAGTGAGCTAGTTATCTTGGGAAGTCTTTGGACAGAAGATGGAGAGCTAGTAGAGTGAATTAGTGTGTTGGTGATCATTGGCAAGTCATTTGTCTACCTTCTCTAGGCATGTTTCCTCATTTATAAAATAAAGGTAATAATGATACCTACCAAAAAAGTGCTTAGGACTGAAAGAGATAAAGTGTTTAAGTGTTTAGACAGTGCCTGGAACATAGGGAATGCTAGATAAATGTTTATTATTAATTAATTATTTAATTTTTTTCCTATATGTTAATAAGAGTAATTAAAATGAATGCCTAAACTTTATGAGAACTTTAACCAGAACACTTTCAAAGCCCTCACCGACTTAAGGTATCCCTTGGCAGTCTCTGAACCTGAACGTCTCCCACACCGCAGAAGCAACTATTGTAAAAGCTCTAACGTGTCTCAGATTTGTGTGAGTTTATGGATTTGGGACTTCCTTTAATTAATGGAGTCTTCATTTAGTCAGTCAATTTTGTATAAATAGTCTTTGAAAGACAGAATTAGATATTTTACTAGGTTTTTATTGAAGTTAAAATATAAGCACAATATATCAGCTAGCAAAGGCTAATTTAACCAGATTCACAAAATTGTATTAGAATTGAAGTTTTAAGTTAAGGATTCCTTTCTGGAAATGACTTTCCCACTAAAGCAATAGTAAGGGGCCAAGGGAGGCAGAAAGTTAAAACAATACTTGTGCATATCTCAAATGTTTAAAATATTGTCATACAAACAGTAAACTCAATATATGAAAAGCATTCAAGACACAGTAGAAAGTGAGCAAAGGATTACATCAGAATCATTCTAGAGGATTGAACCTAAAGTTTAAAGATATCACTAGGATTGTAGAGAAAGATGTTTATGTTTTAATAGATTGTTATTAAAGTGTGGAAGTAAATGAGGCAGAAAATAATGCTTAAAGTAACAAAATATTTTGAAATGGGTAATACATTTTGAGTGGTTTACTTTCTAATCATTTCCATATGTTAAGAATCCCTTGAAATCAGTGTGTTTAAATAAGAAATATTAGCATTAAATGATATATTTTTTCCAAAGAGAACTATTCAGAGATCGGTAGAATGCTTATCAGGATCACAATATTATGAAGTACAGGGACTTTAAAATATAATTAAATTTGAAGATTTCAGATATGGGAAATTTTCCAATATAATGGCTACCACATCATTTTTAAATGTATGTATTTATTTAGCTTATTTAACCTGTTCATGTGAGGATCTATAGCATCACACATATACTTTCTACCATCTATTTTTAATATAATATGGCATGTTATTGAAATCATGCAAGAATATTTTTAATTTGTCTTCATAATTGAGCAGCTATTTTTGTTGAGGGTAAATTTAGCTTAATGATTATCTAGCATTTATGCATACATATACACATAATGTATATGTATTTTAATCATAATATTTAATAATCTAGTTCTAAGAGCATTACATTTTAAATAAAAAATAAGAAAAATTCAGGTGTCAGGAAAGCAGTCTGTAGAATACTGATAGTGTTCCATTGGAACATTCTATAGATTTCAGTCTGTAGGAAATTAATCCCTCCACCTTAATCATGTCTACTGGGGTTCATTTTTATACCAAGATATAAAGTTCAAATATAAATATAAGTAGTATGCAAATAATATTATGCTATTCATTTATCTACAGGAATGCAAAGGAATTCCCATACTTAACTACTTAGTTTTATGTGTTTATAAATATATGTTCTGGTATTTGTCATCAAAAGGGAGTAATTGGATTTCCCAACTTTTCTGAAGATGTGACATTTAAGTTGCTTGCACCAACTAGTGATATCTGGTGATACTTGTGTGAAAAAGTAACACTCCCTTTTTGTCCCAAATGTTCACATAGCCAAAGTTTATTAAAAAAAAAAAAAAAAAAAAGCCAAGCAAGGGAAACAGGATAGTGTTGGAACATGCATTGTTCTTGGTGAGGGAAGCACAATATTTTAAAATTTTTTATGGATTCTGAGAGAGACTGGGTCTTCTTGTAGCATCTGAAAGTTATAACCCAGACATTTCCTATATAATTATCCCAGGAACCTGTGGTCTCATATACCATTATTCCTGAAATTCAAATCTTGTGCTTCTAAGCTAACTTCTTGTGGGCACTCTAAGGATGTTATCAATTAAGTATAATCTTTATCAGAGAATGAACTTGAATAAAGGTTTGTCAAATCAAATCTAGTGGTTTTAGAATTTATCAAAATTTGTAGTGTAGCATATCTGTATTCAGAGTGCGTTGACTTTAAAGATGGTACCAGAACCAGAATAATAAAAGATTTGAAGTTTGAAGACACGGGTTTGAAACCCAACTCTTCTAATTACCATATTGGGTAAGTCACTTAACACAGCTGAGCCTTATGATAAGAAGAAAAATACATACCTTATTTATTCCACAGGGCTATTGTAAAAATCAAATGAGATAATATGTGTGTAAAAGCTCTTTGTAAAACTTTAGCCATATAACATAAATGTTACCATTCATTTAATGGATATGATACTGCTTAATGAATCGCAGCTAAAATAAAGTGAGACCTAGCTATGCTTCGTCTAGGGATTTTGTTCTACAATCTAATGTGTGATTTTGTTTACTGGGGAGGCACTGCTAATTAAAGTGTGGTTGAAGTTCATGCTGTTCACATTTGTCCAGTTTTTTACCCATCGTCTACTGATAGTAATTCATGAACATTTAAAATGGACAGCAACAGTCTACTGCAGCATGGCCTGTCTCACACCCCGCTAGCTCATGCTGGGTTTTCACAATGGAGCCTGCTGAGACAAAACAGTTTCACAGTCTTCTTAGAGTGTGGAATTAGAATTTCTTAGAATTACTTTCCACTTATCCAGGGTAAACCGAATACTAAGCAATTCATAGAAAAAGCCTAGTTTTTTAAAAAAATAATAAAGCACAGAGAATTTCTATGCAAAATCAAATGTATCTTTTTCTCCTAATGAAAATGTGAATGAAACAAGGTAAGATAAAAGGATAATTACAAACACGATATTTCATAATAAAACTATTTCCCATTTAGATTTCATTAGAAAAGATGATATGAAAAATAAGTGCAGTCACAAATATCTCAACTTTAAGAAAATTTTTATTCGAGTATAGTTGATTTACAATGTTGTGTTAGTTTCAGGTGTACAGCAAAGTGAATCAGTTATACATCAAATATCTCAACTTTTACAATAGCTGAGAATAAAATTCATTTTTGGAAGTATAAATATCAATTAAAATAAGATGAACATGATTATTTCAAAACCACATATATTAATAAAGCTAGAAGAAGTACAGATATACCTCCCAATTTGGCCACACAACTTCAGTAAATACCATCTTAAAAATCTAAATCTAAGATCATTTTGAAAATCCATTGCTAAGCATTATCTCTGAATAATTGTTTATTTCATTACAAAAGAGAAAATTTCTATAAGACACTGCAGCAAGTACCCAAAATAGTACTTGTACTAAGCAAGTACCCGAAAATAGTCTGTCTCCACATTCTGGTGTGTAGGCCTAATGGCTTTCCAGTAGGTCAGGAATTAACTTTCAGCCTATATATAATCAATGAGAATGGCCCTATGAAAGTTAAGAAGTTTGCCACAGAGAGATTCTAGTATATGGAAAGAAAAATGAAGAATGGATAGCACATGGGATTCATTGTGATTAAGTGGTTTTGGTACCATGCAAATGAAATTCTAATCTTATATCTACCAATCTTGCTGAGATTTAGTTTTCAAATCTGTAAAATAAACGTAGAAGACTTACCTCATTGGGAATCTGTAAGGACTAAAAATATATTTTACATAAAGTGGCTGAGATAGTGCCTGGCAGAAATGTGTTGTCAGTAGAAGCTACTAGGTGGTTATCTCTGGGAAAAGATAGGAAGTTCAACATAAACCAAGACCAGATGTCAAAAATAAAGCTACCCGTGGCAGACATTGTTAATCCATCATGAAAAAACTGAGCACACAAGATAAAACTTATTTGCTCCAGTAAAACTAGGGTGTATTCCTAAGTAATGCATTCTTTCATGAATTTAAGCTAGGTGTCACCTCATCCATGTACCAAATTAAGTGTCTTAGGTAAAGAATTTAGACATTACAGTCTTAGGAAAACTGCCTTGGTATAACTTGCCCTGAACATATACTGAAGTAAGGTGACAATATTGGAATTACTGGTGAGTCACACTAAATAGTACCTTCTCTGATCCTTGAGGGTGCATGTCTTTGCTTCCCTTGCTTTAACCTGGTATCAAATGGCTGTCCCTATCCCATGAGCTTCTTTGCTTTTCAAGAAGTGCCTCTTCTGAGAAATATCCACAATGACAAGAAATAGCATGCCCATAAAATTGTGTGAATTGATCTAAATTCAATGGCAAAATCTTAAGAGTGGGTAATTTGTAAAATCCAAAGCTGACTCAATTCAGAAATAAAATGCATCACAGTAAATAATGCATCCTTCACCTATTACAATGTAATTTCCACAAAATATGACTAAAAAACCTGAATTGGTAGCAGAAAGATACAAACAATTTGTTAAAAATCTGGCCGTTCTTGATGGTGCATAGAAAAAATTTATTCTAAAACTCTGATGTTTTAATTTCAGTAGAGCTGGAAGGTGAACTATGTGTGGTTAAGGATGCAGATGTTTAAAAAGCAAGCCTGCTAGTTGACTGGAGGGAGAATGCTCACCCCACACTGACAGTTAAGTTTATGATACCAGTGTTGCAAGAGGGAGGACTGAAAGCAAGCAGCAATAAGAGCCAGCAGATCTGCGTTAACATTTTATACATTGAATTTAATAATGTATTCTTCATGCTAAATAACTTTCTGAAACTTATTTCATCTGATTTGAGATAAGATTTGAGAACTGCCAATATGTTAGGCAATCTGCTGCAAAATTGTTTTCATCTAAGTACCTCTGCATCATCTTTAACTCTGCTGTGTACTGATTTTTTTTATGCAGCCCTACTCAGCAAATCATAGAGCTTAAACTTATGTTTCCAGTGGCAACAGTATGCTAGAGGGATTACTTTAGCTACATTTTGAGGCCATAGTCAAAGGTACATAGCAGCATTAGGGCAGACACTATGGTATGTGTAAATAGTGCACCTGCACAGAGAACCAATTAGATTAGACTGTAAAAGCAGGACACTGAGTGGTGGGTAACTGCCCACCTGGTGGGATTTCCAGAGTCCTGGGAATGCCTGTGCATTCCACTTACTGCTGGCTGATGCATTAAATACCTTACTGGTAAAAGTTCATCCGTTTTAGTCTTATGTTTCAGAAAATGCTATCCCTATCCCTATTAAAATGTAAACGCCACAGGGAGGATTAAAAGGCTATAAATTATATTAGACACATACAATTTCATATGAATGGGCTCATCAGAGCCAGTCCTGAGAGAAGATTTTGATTAGGGAAGTGGTGAGGGAATACCATAAATAAGAGAAATGTGTTTGTGTGTCAGTGCATGTGTGTGTAGGGGGTATGTAATGAACATTTCATTTTAATTACTTCACTGTTCTACGAACTGCCCAGAAGTGAGAGTTGCAACCTCATTTGGGAGCTCCCATGTATTCCTAGTTTTGCTGCCATATTATTTGAGTTTTTGATTCTAAAAGCTGAATTATTTAGACAAAATGGTTTTGAGTTGAATCATTTCACTCTGGAAAGTAGTTGTGGTCCAGTAGAAAGCATAATAAAGTAATAACCAGTTCCACTATTGCCTAGCTGCAGGACCATGTAACTATAACCAGTCTATGATCAGGCTTCTGGCACATGACTTCCAGATCTCACAATTGCTCCTGCTTATGATACCATGTGCTTTGCCAGTATCTTATGCTGGTTTACCACTGGTCTTGATCCTTGGCCGAACTTGGTGTATAAATATGACAATAACATCTGAACATACACATTGAAAACGTAAAGATGAAAACAAAAAGAATAATTTTAACATTGACATATATTTGCAGTTTTCTCTTTGCCTCTGTAAAGAAAAAAATGTTAAATTATTTTGAAACGCATTGCTGCTATTTAAAAATAAAAATAGGAACAATTATAATCATCAGGAAAATCCCAGCCAAATTATATAAATCTTAGGAGAGTTAAGGTTGAGAATTTATGAAATGACAGTGAATATAAAGAAGGAGTAAGAACATAAAGCTGAATGTATGTTAATGTAAAAGTGAATAAAATGTAGAAATGGAAATAAACTTATCAGATTTAAGGGTAAATGCCAGTAGGTTAGCCTGGGCCCAAGAAGAGAATTAGGAAGTATGAGTGTTGCTCCAAGACTAGGGATAAGAAAAAAGAAATGTGGCACAAAGTATATCTTAAGAGACAGTTTCATGAAAGGTATATTTAAGAACAGACTCATGAAGTGTATGGTTTTTTTAGATGAGAATAAATTTGATATGAAGCTATTAGCTTAGTGGTCATTGAAAGTTCACATAAAAAGGAACCTTTCTGTAAAGTTCACCAGAATCCAGGTTAAAACACTTTTAGAATAGGTAGAGCCAACCAGAGGACTGGAAAATTATCTAGGGAAATATATTCTGCTAGTTACATCTATACTGAAGTAGCCTTTGACATATTCCCAAAGACCATGCTTTGGTACAGAAAATAATTGGTCATAACTATCAAGGAGTGAAGTCTCGAGGCAACAAGTGTGGAAGCTGTAAGAAGGTAAATGTTTCATTTTGCTTGACCACAGTGAACTCATTACCTAAATAATTCAAACTTTCAGATTGAAAGCAAGAAAATCACTAGGACAGGTAAATGGACTAGAAAAGTAAACACATGGTATGTTAGAGTGAATTGAAAGAATATTTGAAAGAAAGACTCACAAAGAAAACAATTTTATTTACTGGGTACTGTGACAATAAAACAGCTAATTATATGAATTCCATTTTAAGTAAGAATGAATGTTTTCAGAAATGTTGTAGACTTAAAAGGAACGTATGGGGGAAAGAAAGGAAAAACATTGAGGGAAAAAATGGGTGAAAAGGGTCTGGAACATAGGTGATAAGGAGTTGTTTGCTAAGCACAAAAGGAATAAATGTTATGAAATAGGAATTGGCCTGTTGACAAAGACAGTGTCCTAAAAGGAAGCTAAAGCAATTGGTCTTCAACAAAAATAAATTTAATGTTAATTGAAATATTTTCATACTATAAGCAAAAGAGAACTAGGAAGAACTTTTAGGTTACACTATACCCAATATTTTTTTAAATGAACATCAAATTAAAATATTTGGGAATTCAAATTTTCCTTTGCTTGTAATGTCTCTGATGAGTTGGTTGATTGGTATTTTGGAGCTCTTAAGCTAGGATGATTCTGATTTGCGGTACCTTTTATGAGGAAAAGATGAGTTCATTGCAAAGCAGTAGCACTGTTTTGCTTAGTGATACTTCAGTGTAAGTCACTTTCCTGAAAATCAACAGGGACAGTGGGACACTTGTCCCTGCTTTTCTAGTTTAGAGGTTTTGAGTCTGTTATTCATCTGAGCAGTCAGATATTTTGTTTTGCCCTTAATTCCAACAAAACTGAACCTTTCCTGGATGCTAAAATTCTGTACACTCTACAAATCTGTGAAAATTAAAAAGAATTGAAGATGATCCATTTTTTTAGTGTCTGTACTTTTGAAAGTCTGGACAAGTAGGAGTATATTTAAGATGCAAATATTATACTGAGATGCTGAAATAATTTACATTCTGTGACAGTAGTTTAAATATAATTGCATTACATTAAAACACAGTTGGGTTCATCGTGTGATATAAATTTGGTTTATTTCTTACAGATTTTTGGTGACTAGGATTTTGTTTTGATCTTGTGGTATATACAGAAATTTCACAACCATCTCTTATAATTTGTGAAGCTTTAGCAGCAACATTTGTAAACACAAGGGGATGTTTTCACTTTTTAGTAGGGGAAGAACAGATGGTTGGGATTAAGGGAATCACTCCTTCGTGTTTAATAATGCAGCAGGGAAGGCAGTGGCAAGCTAACTTTTCACCAAGAGAGAATAATTTTTCAGAGCATCAGCTGGATCTTTCCTAGCTAGAATAGAGCCCCTTCAGATGTGTACCATCTGCATGGGAGTGAGTCACACCAAAAGATCTAATAATACTTGTAAAGTACACTTTGTTCCCAATGAATTCCATATAGAGACAATAATCTCTGTATTTGATGGAAAGGAGTGGTGAGGAGAAATTTGCATGTGAGTAGAGGACTTGTGGATAGAAATTCAGTAAGACAATAGAAAAGGCAAAGACCAAGCAATCAAATATATAGGAAGCCAAGTCAAAAACATTTAGGTAATGTTTTGAATCTATTGCAACATATAGAAAAAAATCAATAGAAAAAAATGATTATTTTAAGAGACATTAAGTATAATTTTAAAAATTTAGATTCACCCAGAAAACTTTTAGAAAAGAGGAAATTTATAATATGATTAAAAATTATAAATTGTACATTGAGTATAACAGAATAGAAAACAAAATATTAGTAAACTATATTATTATGTAATACAAACACCAACACAAGAGAAAAATTATAGTTTTTAATGACCACAGATGTTCATTGTAATTGATCCTTATTACAAAGAATTTGATATACTGAAGATCAAGTGAATCGCTCAACACCTACAGTGTCACATCCACTACTAAGAAAAATGCAACACAGTTGAGCCATTAAAGGATGTCTCAGTTTAATTGTTCAATACCAGATTCTAAAAAAGCTGCTTTCAAACCATCAGTGATATGAAAGGAAGGAAAAACTGTAACCACAAAATCAGCAACCAAACAGATATTTGGCCCGAAGGAAGCACAAGTTGGAGCATGGAATTTAACTCTTTTTCATAGTTTTGGGTCAGCAATACTTTTATAACTAGGCCTTTTATAAAAAAGAAAAAGCATGTGTTGTGGTGAGTATGATAGTCTCATAGCCATGGATTTAGGCATGACTATAACTAGAGAAATTGCCTTAATAAGAATTTTATGAGTCCTACATTTAAAAGGGACTTCATAGAGCCTGTACTCCATCTGCTTGCAAGTGCTTTACCTGTGGCCAGTATCATATAACAACTTGGTTTGAAAGAATATTTTTTCCTATCATTTGAAAATAGTTCTTAAATTTTTCAGGGATTTTTCTCAATATACAGCCTAAGCTTAGCTTTTTAAAAATGAGATTCTGTTTGTTTGAAAGTGTAGGCAATAGAATAAAAAGAAAAATAAAATCAGCATCCTTTTTTCCCCCTTGAGTAACAATCCAGGCAATTGAAATTCCAGAGCCTTAGTTTCTTCATCTATAAAATGAACAGAGTGGATCAGATGATTATTGATATACTGATCATTAAAAAATTTACATAGCTGTATTCTTGGCATTCTTGAGGGATTTCTATAGAATCTTAGAGTATTTCGTATGAACAAAGGAATTGTTCGAGAAATCTTCATTGGGATCTTAAAAAATAAAAAAAAGCAAATATATGTAAAAAAATGTGTGAGAGACCTTTTGTATAGACAGAATCAACAAATGCACATATATAAGACCATGGGTGCTGCTGTGATTAATAAAATAAAAATTACTAATTTCTAAAATATCTGATATAAAAAATGAACAAATTTGGATGTCTGTCAAATTTCTGATGCTCAAATAGGGATTTTTATACTTTAAAAGGCTTTGAATCTTTACATTATGGAATGCTAAGCAGGAAGGAATCAAATGAGAGAATTTACATTATCTGTTAGCTGGGTCAAGGACTCTTTCCAAATACTTGAAATAATTCTCATTGTCACCTGTTTCCTAATATGAACAGAGGGAGGCACAACTGCAGAAACACAATAGAGATTTATTTCTGTTTATCATTAGACAAATTAATATAGGTTAATTGAAGATTAACACTGGAGTTGTATCAGCCAGATAGAGTGGAGGGGAAAAGAAGGTAAAGCAGATTATAGTTAAATATCCCAAGGATATATTTCATATTCTGGCCATGGCTGGTTATGAATAATATAAAATTAGGAATAATAAAATATAAAAATTCTAAGGATTAATTAACCAAAATGACTTAATTTATTTACTTAAGTGAAAATATAGAAATAGAACTCACAGGAAATTCAGTAGCCATTTTAAATATGGTAATTATATTTTTCATGCTTTGGAATGGAGGCAGTAGGGAGTCGTTTTGTTGCTCAAGAGTGGCTGGCAGGGACGTGAATGGTTAAAATTAGGAATGTTTTCAAAAGTCAGGAAGAAAGCACAAGAACCAATTGTGTGTGAGTTATGTGTTTGTGTGTATGTGTGTTTGAAGTAAAAGAAATATGAAAGAGATAATATATTTTTAAGTTTTTGTTTAAAGAAGATGGGGTAGGTATAAGCAATATGTTACTAGAAATGCAAAAAATAGAGAACATAGAATAATACAGGTTATTCTGTGATTAGGGAGATATTTTTGTTTTTTAATAAACAAGGTATATTAAAAAAATGTTTTGCTTGTAAAACGCAATGACAAAGAGCCTAGCCTTTAAATTCTGTTGTATTTGAAATATTATAACCTGGGGCTGTGGGTTCATACATTAGCCATGCTTAAAGTAGGCTTGTTACTACTTGGCACCGTCAGTTTTAATGCAGCTTTTGTTGGCTTTAAACACTGAAACAAATAGAAAACAATCAGGCTCTAGTGACTTGTAACCTGGATAGCAGCCCAGCTTTCATTTATTAGGACCATGGGAAAATAAATTTAAAAGGGGAAAATTTTCAAATCTGCTTTCGGGTTACATTTAATAAGTACTTCTCCCAAGGATTTTCAATCCTTTTTTACTTCTATTCATTCTGCTGGTTGATGATATAAATTATAGTAAACTAATGCATTTCAGGACTGAAGTGTCTGTTCAAAGCATTCTTGGGGCTGAATACAGCAGCAGTATTTATAGATGATTTATAAATCATAGGGATTTATCTATTAGTGTAGCAGCTGCAGCTAGGCATGGAGGTATGTGCCCTAATATTCACCTTTAGATATCTTTGTGTTATTTAATAGTATATTCACTGCTCTGCTTTGTCCACTGAAAATTATTCTGAAAATGCTAATATTGTCCAATTGAAGGACATGGTTAGACTGGCAAAATATGCAAACCACTTACAGAACTATATTAAATTACTGTGTTTTTCCATGGTTCTACCAATATTTGGCATATCCTTAATCTTACCACTTTGTAAGTAGTCTTTCAGTTAATGGCTTGTGAGAAATTAGTTATACTGGAAATGTAATTGTAAACAGTTACCATGCATAGTATTACATAGTATTCCTGTAAGGTGGGTGAGAACCATAAGAATTGTCCTGTTTTAAACACTTCAGATTCTGGATTATAATTGTCCAATGTAATATAAAACCAGTGATGAAAATAGAACCTTATACAGTTCTTGAATCTTCTTTGTGAGAAGGAAGGACCATACAGTCTAAGTTGAACACTTGCTAGAATACATCATTTCATTTTATCTACTGATTTCTCTGTTAGTCTAGTAACTTCTCTTCTCTAGAACTGAAATATGTTTATCTTGCTCATAATTTTAAAAAGCCATATTTAAACACAATGTGTAGTAATTCCCTCTTTTAATCAAACTACTAAACTAAGGTTTATTGTCAGTGATGAGGTCTTCAAGTATTACCTTTTTTTCTTTTTGCCGGGAAGCTCTGATAAATGAAAAAAAATCCCATTTCTGTGAGAGAATTTTATACATTATTAAAGCAAATTTAAAATATGAAACTAATTTTATCATGTGTATTTGTATTTCTAAACTAGATTATCACCATACCAAGTTATATCTTGCATTTTCTTCAACCTAAAGTAAATTTGGGGGCTATTTAAATTAATTGCTGTTTGATTTCTTATGAGATTATTTTATATTTTTGTTTTTGGCATATTTATTTAATTATCTGCAAAATACATAGCATTCATTCTTAACACACATATATCTCTGTGACTCTGTCTTCCTGTTGGTTTATTTACATACTTTATTACCTATTTCATTTTTTGACCATCAAGGTCCAATAGAGTAACACACTTGAGCTCTCTTATGAAGCATAGTTCCCACCTTGATCTAAGTTTGTCACTAAGGAACCAAATGACTAATTCACAAATCAAGAATGAATTATTTTCAGTTAAATTCAGATCATGGGTTCTGCATGTAAGGAGCTTGGAAGTCACCACTCCATCTTAACAAGTTAAAATCTATCGACAACTCTTCCTGGATCCATAAGAAAGGGAAAAACACAAGGCAGAGTTCTCAGGTTTGGAGAGACAGGCAAATTCAGGATGTTGAGACTTACCCAAGCAGAGACTCACAAGCAAAAATCGCCTTGAAAAATCGGTGCCAGGATAGGAAAACCTGAACTATAATTGTTGAAATGCTGAAGCTTAGTGTGTACAAGTCTGAGAATTAAAAAACTCCAGGGGCTGCAACCATAAGGAGGACCTCACAGTATTGTGGGTTTTACCCCCCAGAAGCTTGACCAGATTCCCACAGTAAATATCAGAGAAAAGTCCCCCCAGGCAAACAGAGAAAAGTACTCCCTCCCCACATACTCCCTGCCGTTCCCATGGGGAAGGTGAGAGAAACCATTTTGAAATATACAGGGTACTTAACAAGACCTGCCCTCAAGGAAAACTGGTTAACTAGAGCCAAACCTGCTGGGGTATGATCAGAGCCTAACTGACCTGAGGAAGGGAAAAAACCCTTCCTGTCCCATCTAAGTAAGGAGAAAAAACAAAACAACAACAAAAAAACCACCCTGAGAAGGTACAGGATCCCTACTGACTGGGTGACTGAGACCTAATCATAGGAATATAGAATGCTTCCCCTCCCTATACATCTACACCACCAGATTATTAAAGGCCTCTTTGCATTATAGTTCCTTTTGCATAATCATTATGACCAGCTTTCAAGAAAAAATATCACAGAGTATGACAAAAAGCAAAAAGCACAATTTAAAGAGACAGATCAAGCATCAGAACTAGACACAACAAGATGTTGGAATTATCAGACCAGGAATTTAAAACAACAATTACTAATATGCTAAGTGTGCCAATGAATAAAGTAAATAGCATGCAGGAGCAGATGGTCAGTGGAAGCAGAGAGTAGAAATGTTAAAGAGCCAAAAAGAAATACTAGAGATAAAAACATTATAATAGAAATGAAGAATGCCTTTGATGGACTTATTAGTAGACTGAACACAGCAGAGGAAAGAATCTCTGAGCTTGAGGATATCTCAATAAAAAATATTTAAAGGTGGAAAGCAAAAAGAATAAAGATTGAAAAAAAAAAACAATAGAATTTCCAAGGACTGTAGGACAACTACAAAAGTATTAATGGGAACACCAGAAGGAGAAAAAAAGAGAAAGGGAAAGAAGAATATTTGAAATAATAATGACTGAGAATTTCCTCAAATTAATGTCAGATACCAAACCACACATCCAGGATCCTCAGACAATACCAAGCAGGATAAATGCTTAAGAAAATATACCTAGAAATATCATCTTTAAACTACAGAAGATAAAAGGTAAAGATAACATCCTGGGGAAGCCAGAGGGGAAAAGTACCTTACGTATAGAGGAACAAAGATAAGAATTATATCTGACTTACCTTTAGAAAACATGCAAGCAAGAAGAGCATGAAATATTTAAAGTGTTGAGAGAAAAAACCCACCAACCTAGAATTCTGTACCCTGTAAAATTATCCTTCAAAAGTGAAAGTGAAATACTTTTCCCAACAAACAAAAATTGAAGGAATTTGTTGCCAGCAAATCTTCCTTTTAAGAATTTTAAAAGAAGGTCATTAGAGAGAAGGAAAATAATATAGTTCAGAAACTAAGATTTACATAAAGTACAAGTGCTTAAGAAAAAGTGAAGGTAAAATAAATGTTTTTTTCTTCTTAATTGATCTAACAGATAACCATGTGTTCAGAATAATAACAATGTATTCAACTGTGTATGCCTATGTATATGTATACATTTATACATAGATATGTATGTGTACATATGCTTATGTATAAGCACAATGAACTGTACAAGGGACTAGAGGAGGGCAAAAAGATCAGTGGTTGTTAGGGGTGGCAGGTTAGTGAGATAAAATGGCAGAGCACAGAGGATTTTTAGGGCAGTGAAAGTATTCCATGTGACATTATAATTATGGATATATGTTATTTTACATTTGTCAAATCCATAGAATGTACAGACACCAAGAGTGAACCCTAAGGTAAGCTATGGACTTTGGGTGATTATAATGTGTCAATGTATGTTCATCCTTGGTAAGAAAAATGTACCATTCTGGTGAGTGATGTAGATAACAGGAGAGGCTATACATGTGTGAAGGCAGGAGGTATATGGGACAGCTCTGTACCTCCCTCTCAATTTTGAGGTAAACAGAAAACTGCTCTAAAAAATAAAGTCTTATAAAAATTTCAGATCATAATGTAGAAATTTCATATTTTGTAGTAATGATTTTAAAGAAAAATGTTGATAAGAAAATAATAGTCCCTGAAACATAACTGACAGCATTTGCTTTTTAAAAAATTAACAGCATTATTAAGGTATAATTGATACACAAAAAACTGTACAAATTTCCTGTTACAAATTGACTTGTTTGGACATACATATATATGCACACCTATCAAACCATCACCCCAGTCAAGGTAATAAACATATCTATCACCTTAGAAAGTTTTCTCATACTCACCCTTTTTAAATTGTGGTAAGAACAGTTACCAGGAGATCTATCCTGTACGAATTTTTTAAAGTGCCCAATACAGTATTGTTTACAGTAGGCACTATGTTGTACAGCAAATCTATAGACTTTATCATCTTGAGTAACTAAAACTTTATACCAATTCCTCATTGAAAATGCACATGCTTTCAAGCACTGTTACCATAAGCAAGATGGTAGAAAGTAGAACCCCTTACCAGTGAAAATTTCATAAGGAAAGGACTATATCATTCTATTTCTGAGACCCCTCTACCTAACTTTGAATAGGCGCTCAACAGACATTTGTATAATTAATAAATATATGAATAAAGGTTTCAATAAAGTGAGGCTTGCATGTGATTCCTATTTTTTTTTTGTATGCAAGGCAGTAGTGGAGTTCACAAGCTTTGAGGCGCTCTTCTCAGCCTGGATTCCATCCCTGTTTCTTTGAGAATTGCTCCTTGACTGCCAGGGTTGGGGTCCACACAGTGATGCCTTATCTGCTTCCATGTCCTTAGCTAATCAGTGTAGGTTTAACTGTATTCGAATTGACCCATCCAGTTCTCATCTTGGGAATTGGTATTGGTATATAGAAATATCCTACACATGTGGCTAAAATGGTTAGATGTAAAGTCAGGAGTAGTAGGACAGTCATATTCTGCCCTGTGAATTGAGAAGAGCACCCACCTACTGAAGAAAGAAACAGATGGAGTCCTGTGGCCTCCAGGTCCTGACTCCAGATTGCAGTCTTCTCATGTGAAGTTCGACTGCATTCATGAGGCATTTATATCCTTACAACAAATTCCCCTGTTTTCTCTCAAGTTAGGTCATTTTGGTTTGTCTTAATTGAAACCAAGCAAGTTTTAATATAATGGTTAATGAAAAATATAATGACTGATTTTTTCCATATGCACTTAATAGCTAAGGGGACTGAAATTTAGAAAGGTGAAGTTTGGTACAGGCAAGAAAAAGGGCAATGATAACACTAAAATCACATCTTTTGATCAATGTTTTTAATATTATACTATATGTCTTTGGACCAAAAAAAGTGACCTAAAAGTTATTAGAGACAAACAACTGAAAATATGTTGAGAAACATTTTGTCCAGTTCCATTAAAGGGCAGAATAGTGGGGAATTATTCTTTCTGTATATGATAGCAGCAAGTAATTATGCTGCTTTTTTAAAACAATGCTTCAGTGGTATATGCTTCATTTTCTGTGTTATACAGATTCAGATACAGGAGATACATTTTGTAATATGTACATTTTGTTTCCTTTAATGTAGTTTGATTTATCCATCTATTGAATATACTCTAACTATATAAACTGGAATAGCCCAGAAACCTTCCAAATTTCCTTTATATGTTAATTATAGCCTTGTATTGCCCAGGATTCTAGTGGTATATTAGATACTATGGTGTTTTTGGAGAGAGGAGAAAAGAAATAATTTATATAACATTAGAAACACTAATTTATATAAAATAAACACTAAATAATTTATATAACACTAAATAATTTATATAACACTAGAAAGGTGTACAAGATTGTCAAGAGATTAAAACTTACTCTATACAAGAAGTAACTCAATACAGGAAGCTTGTAAAACTCTCAAGTCCATGTGGTACTTGAAAGGTTAGGTGTCATCTTAAATTTATCTAAATCTACTTAGCACTACAGTAATGCTGTGCAATAGTGCAAGATAACTGTGCCTTAAATGTGCTTGTCTAGATAGGTGCATATCTTAAATGCTGTTTACTAATACAAGTCTGTATATAATGTACATATCTATCTCTTTGTAGCTCACATTTTTATTCTACCTCCTGCTTCTATGCTTTATCTGTGTAACACCGATATTTTAGTTTCCAATTCTCAAGAGATTGCATGATAGTGGAAAACAAATTATCAAAGCAATTACAGTGTTTTCATACCTACAGGAGCTAGAAATCTCTGCTTTTAAAATTAATTATTAGTTTCAACTTCTGAAATGTAGACAATGCTACAGGTACTCAATCAAGCTGTTAGAATGTGCTATTTTGAATCATAATGAAAGACATTTTTGTCAAAAGTGTATCTTAATATGTGAAGCTATCAGAAAGATTTATCAGACTTCAATTAAAAAAATCATTAAAAGCAGCAAAGTTGATTAGAGGATTATTCCTCTTTTTGATAAAAAACAGTACAAATCTAATCACTGTCTGCTAAAAACTCAAATAATAGTACTTTTCATAATATATTTAATATTCCTTAAAACCATCTGTTATTTACTTCGGAAAATATGTCTAAATTTTGAGAAACTTTAAACATTTACTTTTAATAACTTGTAGATAGGGGTTTTGGAATAAATTAAATTTATGGATTCTTTTTTTGTAAAATTATTTTAATCATTTCCCATATCACTTTAGATTATATCCTAGATCTAGCCAGGTTGATCTCTTAGCCTGGTTCTCTCATGTGCCTTAGGAGACACATTTTAGGAGACTTAAGACTGACACTGTGGTAGATATTTGTAAATTTGTATTGTGCTAATTGCCAGAAAAAAGAAAAACAAAAAAAACCCCACCAGATGAACATTCTGAAGACCCTTTATTTAATTAATTTATTTATTTATTTAAATTAGATCCTAGTTGACTTCAACATTGAGGCTGGGCTTTAATCATGCTTTAGAAACTCTCACAGACCTCAGATCTTCCCATCTAACCAAAACGAGATTAGAGATGTAGAAACTTGAAGCAGTCTTGAAATTTACCTAAAGATAAGTACCAGGCTCTTCCAGGATACTACTATCTCTGGAATTTCCAGACTTAATACTATTTTGAAGTTTTTAATTTAATTTAATTTCTCCATTTTGTGTCAGTTGCTGTATCTGCATATTCTATTGTAAAACATTTAAATATCCCACATATGGAATAAAATTTCCTTAGTTTAAACAATAATTTAATTGAAAAAAAAGAGCACTAAGATATAGTGAAAAGAGTACTGCTATGGTAATTACAAAATTTGAAAGCTAGCACTAGTTATGTGTGTATTTAATTGGTCATCTTTCAAAATATATTTATTGACATCAATATTATTAATATGTGCCAGACTTTCTGTTCTAGGTGCTGATGATTCAGTAGAAAACTTAATTTACAAAATTTTGGCATTTAATGAGTTTATATCCTAGCAATTATCCTTGTGGAAATTGCTTAATTTCCATATTTATATGTATCTACTGTATCTGTCTTTTATGCATACATATACTTTAGATAGATAGATAGATATTTTAATCCAAATGTATTATAAATATATATGAGAACCTCTATAATATGCAAGCGAATGTTCATTTCATTGTTGAATTTTACTAAACAAATCATTCCTAACACTTTAGAGTCATGTTGAGCTTCCTGTTTCAGTGCTGAGTTGCACAACAGAGAACTATTGTCTCTAGGTTTGCTGTTGTATATCCCATGATAGCAATGATCTTTCTTTACTGTCATGTTGCATTTAGGGAAGATACATGATTTGTTATCCACCTTAGGATCCTTTTCCGCAATGTAACCTATTCATTTTCTTTTATCCTTTGAGTTCCTTACCTTTTAGAATTACTTGCCATAAAAGTTATATTTGTTACAGAGCAAAGGTTAGCAATTACTCTGACTAGAGGCCACTATTAGGACTTGGATATCTTTTAAGGGCTAAATTATAACATTATATTATGGTTGGAATTACAGTCTTTTTACCTGAGATGGATCATAAAGATCATCTAGTACTATCCTATAATTTCACAAGGTGTTTAACCATCTAGCACAAGGTCACATAGCCACTTGGTAGCAGAGCTGGAACTATGTTCAGGGTCCAAAGCTCTTTCTACTTTCTTCCTGACCACAAAACTCATCATATATATGCATCAACATGGTTCCTCCTTACATCTTTCTTCCTGCTCCTAATGTTAACAGTGTACTGCTTTGGTATAGCATGTGATGTATTCTAACCATGTCGACCCCCATAGTTATTTTCTGTCAAAATTATATTCTCTGAAAAAAATCACATGCTTTAAAAAATTAAGTTACCAACAAAATTATTATCAGATATGAGAATAGCGGAATCTCTGTTGTAGATGAGCAAGAGTCTGGTGAATGTAAAAACAGCGAAAATAACCACAAAATTTATGACTATTTTATGAAGCTGATGACTGACACTCTCAGTCTCATTGTTTTATTCTAATGCACAACTAGAATTAGCTGAACTTAACACAGGACAAAAATAATTTATTTTTTAAAGTGACTAGAAACTAAATGAATGGTTAATTTAAATTTCATCTTACAAAGTTTCAGGACAACTCTGGAAATTTTAAAAATATTTATTTCCACATATAGAATGAAATAAAAATAATTTCATTCAGAGGTATATCAGTAAAATCTTAAAAGTAATAGAAATGTTTAAGACGACGCAGTCCTATTGGACAGTAAAGCTTACTTGGTAAAGCTTTTCTACTTCCAAATACAAATTATTCCTTGGTATGTCCTGATTTAGGATATCTTTTGCCATTTTAAGCATCCTTATATGCTTGAATGCCAGCGCATAGCCTGCTTCTTCATATTAATCAAGAATTCTAGACCCAAAAGGAGCTTTGACAATCATAGATTAATTTAGACATTTTCAGATGAACTAGTTGAGGTCCTAAGGGATTAGGTGAAACTGTGTTCTGTGAACTCCATTAGGGCAGGGACCATGGCAATCTTGTTCCTTCGTGCCTTGCATGCAGAAATAAAGTGCTCATTAAATATTTGTAGCATGATATAATGAGTTAGTGAATGAGTGAACCCAATGATAAGGCCTCTAAGACGAATGAAAATAAGTATTTTATCTGGTCCCTAAGAGACATGATAGCTAGAATGCTTATGGTTTATATCCATTTGAGGTTCTTAGAACTTTGAACTTGGAATTTGCATACAGGAGTTGATCAGGAATTAGTATGCTAAAGTAAGGCAGTTTTTAAGTTCTGTGATTCATTGAATGCTATGTAGTTTTTCTTTGAAATACCACTAATCTTTAAATACCACACATAGCCAAATACAAATGTAGTTCAAACATGCCTTTTGAACCAATATGAATTATTCTGAACATTTTTATCCATCTGCGTCACTGCTGTACTCTATTAGCATAGATTCTTTTGTGTTGACCCTATAGAATTGTAAAGATTAATTTTTTCGATCTAATTTAATTTACTACTGAAACAGAATGGAAGGATAGTTAGATTAGGGGGAGGAATAGCAATTATGGTCATATCGCTTGACTTTGAAACAGTTCCACAGACACGATCACAAAAATTAGAGAACATGGAGGTATATAGAAACAGAGGTAAATGCCCTAGAAATCATTGAGCATATATATATGTTTACATTTATTTCTCTGTATCTGTCTGTCTATCTAATCTGTCATCTTTCTACCTATCTCTTCATTTTGGATGGAAACTAGGAATCAGTATACTGTGCATATGTATATATATGTATTTGTCATTTGCTCTCAAATGAGATACAGCAGACGTAAGAGTGTGTGAAAATGATGTCTTTCTATACTGAATATTTGGAAATATTTTTGAAATACGACTATTTATTAGAAGGGTATTTATTTTTAAAATATTGAAAATAACCCATTCTTTTGCAATAATGACCCATTTACTCATGTAAGTTGTTTTTCAAACTATCTGAGTTTTGTAACAACACATATAATAGGATATTTCTTAATCCCGTGGAATGTTTTTATTATTTTCATTATTTAAATAATTCCAATTTTAGATCAACTCACAGACCCAATTAAAATCATCATATTTGTAGACAATAAAATCTTTCTTCAGTTTTTTCTTCTTTAGACTAATTTATACTAACTTTTTAAACCTTTATTCCCAGGTTAATGTGTATTTGAATCTGTTTAATTTACTTTTTTATCTAGAGCGTATCCCTATGTGATTTCTCTACTTCTCTTTTGGAATTCTTTCTTTGTATTCATTTATTATGCATTAAACTCAGCAATTTTCATGAGTCTATTGTTCATATAACTTCAAATTCTCTCTTTGTGTCAATTTTTCCATATCTGTTTTCTTTAGTTGTTATCCTCACATCTTCTGTTTATGTGTTTAAATTTATTTAAACAGAAGTGTGACTTAAAATTGATGCAACGTCAGCTGAAATCTTAGAACAGCCAGAAGAAATTCAAAGCAAGTCAAATTAAAACTGTCAGCAGGAAACAACTTCAAACACCCTTTCTTTTCAATGGCTACTATTGTAATTCAAACTTTCACTTAGAATTAAAAGCAATTATGATTAAAGGCTTTCAATTTTGACTTCATTAAAATGTAGCAATGTAAGTCTGTTAATGCTATAAAGGTAAATTTGTTTAAGAGTGTACAGTTGGGGATTTAAATAAAATGTGGTTATTTAAAACCCTTTTAATTTATGTTCTGTCGCTCCCTGCTGTTAGAACCTGTTTCAGAACTTAATTATCTTGATGACTGCTATAAAATTCTGTGACAAATTACCCTAGGAAATATAAGAACATAATTTAGGACAAAAAGGTTTTAAATTAACTGGCTTTTGCTCAATGGAGTTCTGTCAGACAACCTTTATTTTGTAAGTGAATATTGATTGAGAGAGAAATGGAAAAGATTACAGGAATCTTCATTCATTTTTGCAAAATAAGTTGTGGTGTCCACATGCCATATTAAATAACAAATCATATAGCACCATCTGAAATCTTGAGGCATTGCTTTTTTCCAAATGTGCTCTTTTATATAAAATTTTAGCTTATTTGTTAATTGAAGGACAAACAGAATATGAGTCTCAGCTTGGTTGCTGAGCATGTGATTTAAAATAGGCTTTATATTTTAGAATGCTCATATTTGATTCTCATGAACCAAATTAATCTGAGTTCAATAGTAGAACTCTGAAAAATACTGTGGTGGAAGTGTCAGCAACACTATCATCAAGATCAGCAAAGGCACTTTTAGATGTGACATTTTGCAATTAATTCTAGCAAAGGTATTCAGTCACAACATCCCTTCAGTATAATTTGCATTTGACCCTTGATAACACTCACTCTCTTATACTTAAGTTCATTGTTTTTAAGAAACTATTTTCTTCAGAACCTCCTAGATTTCTGGTCTCACCTCTGCAGTGTTTTTTTCTTTTGCTTTTGCTTTTTTGGTGGTCTCTTCTCTTTGTACTGACTTACATAAGCAGAGTTAAGCAAAAGCCTCTTTATGCACTAGGTTATGTTGTCTACTATGTCACTAATCATGTTGTTTTATTTATGTTGGTTATGTTCTTTTACCCTATGAGGTGATAAATTTCTTAATGTCAAGAACAGTATGTTTTTCATATTTATATCCTTAGCACCTAGCATAATATCTGTCACATAATGGATCTGAAATACATGTTTAAACCCTGAATGCATAAAGGAGTAGAAGTCTTCCAGCCCTGAGACTGAGTCATGCTTAAATTCCATTCCAGGCTGCAGGTCTTCCAATCGCTGTATTGACAGTACTTCTCTTGGGAAGTATGGGAGACGGGGTCTGTAGTTTATGTCTTTGGGCACTTGTTCAACTACTTAACTTTGCAAACAAAGCACTTTTAAATGACTTCTTTTCATTTTTTCCAGAAGGTCTCGGCCTGTAAACCTTTGTTTTTCATCAGTTCCAAGAATAAACTCAAGTGTTGGCTCACAGCACTCTATCAGCCTTCTTGGATAATTGTCTCAGGAACTCACTTGCTGTTACTGAACTGAAAAATAAATGGGGGAAAAAAAGAGGGGCTGTGCGCTGTTGTTAGTCACTAACCTCTTTTCACCGGTTCAGCACCTGTCTCCCAGGCAGATCAGTTTTAGTTTTATTCGTACTTTCTGTGTTTCCTCTGTTCTTGGCTGTGGTCTGATTTCATTTCACCTTGAGGAGTTGAATTTCAAGCAATATACTTGAGACATGTTTTAAAAGTTCCCTGCAGATTTTGAAATGGGGAAGCAAATTAATCAGTACAACCAAAAGTAGACTAGGCTTCTTAACGACTTTCTTCTCATCAATAAAACAGTTATCTATTAACTTTTCTGCTCTTTTTAATCCTTACTTTTAAAAGAAAATTCTGTTATTGAAAGTATTTAAAGTTATCATTTGGTTTCTTTTTTCTTTTCATTTTTAGTTAGGAGAAGGTAGAGATTTAGAAAATATTTTCTTAAACCATTTTCTCCACTTAAAGAACTAAGAATATTACTATAAGTATTCAAAATGTTTTATTTTTCTTATGCTTCTCTGGTTTCCTTTCTTTCATTCACCTAATTATCATATGTAAGAGAGAAAGGGTAAACACCATACTCTTTGTGTACACCTGTTTTATTTAATGCTTTGCACTTATTATACTTTAAAATATTTTATTTAATCTTTATGTTCACCCAGTGAGATAGGTAGAGAAGATGACAGTATTTGCACTGGAGGATCCTCAGAGAGGCGAATAACATGTCTGTCTTGAGGTGTGAAGGCTTGATTTCATCTCATCTCATATTTGGTGCCTTTTTCATCTACCTCATAATGTATCCACCACCAAATCCTTTCATTTCCTTCACATATCCAGTGTCATTCCTAAAGACTGCTACTACCAAATGTACATTGTGAACCATACATCAAGAACATTATATTAGTTTATCCATAAGAAATCTGTGCGTGTGTGTGCATATATGTAACATCTGGCAATAACAAATTTTGAAGCTTGCAATTGCTACACGATAATGAACTAGGTGTCACTGAACAAAAAACTCAGATGAATAACTGATCATTTATACTTTTAGAAAGTTTAGTGGACATTTTACCAACTCTTTAGATCAATTTCATATCATGGTAAAGATCAATGTTAGCATCTTTCCATTGTGATGTTAATTAGTTTCTGCCTAGATTCCACCATTCTTATATATCCTCCTAAAGTAATCCATCATCATGCTAAGGCAAAGGGAATTCAATCCATCACTGTTGGATTCTGATAGAGGGCTTAGGGGGAATGCAAGTCATCTCCCCAGCAGTAATCAAACAGCTGTGATACATGCCACTTTACGCTTATATCATATAATAGATGGCTTTCCTCTTCATGGAAGCGTGCCTCAAAATTTTCAGACAGATGGACTCTGATGCAAAGGTTTCATTTTGTGGAATTTAAGGCTGTGAACTAGTTATTGACAAATACTACATCATCAGTTCCAGTTGAAGACACAGCCTAATAAGTAGAACATTGGCGCTAATCCTTATTTAATCAGCCTTAAAATGGTAATTTCATATTGATGAGGGCACAGGGAATAGATTTTGTACTCATAAAGTACTTCTAAAAATACCAGTAATGTGTGTATACAACCCAAGAATGAAATTAAAGAGCCCCCAGCATCTATAATAAGAAGAATAAACTTATAAAGAGCATGACAAAGGTACGACTGAAGGATCTTATAAAAACGCAGAGAAACAAATTTCTTCTTGTCTCTCCAGTGACATATATTCATGTTTATAATCTTGAAATTTAATCTAGGGAACAAATATTCATAGGATTAAAAGAGAAGGATTTTTAGAATGTGAGTATAAGAATCATTAAGAACTTCTGTCATTTCTGAAGACAGTATAATCAGAGTGAACAAGCTCAAATGTTGAAAGGGATTTTAGAGCTCATATGATCCGAACCAATTATTTGATAGATAAGCAGGCTAAATGGGGTTAAATTATACGTATAGCAACTTGCTAGGCAAAGACTAGAATCCAGAACTCCAGTTGCTCTGTGTTTTCTGTTTTTGTCCTGTCTCCGCAAATATAAGCTCGTAAACAAAGAACCAGCTTGGATCCGTCTTGCGAGAACTCATACCGCATCCCCTTTATATCAGTTCTAGCACCCCTAATTCTGAGTAAAGCCGTGATGCAGGCACATTTGACTATTTGACTTCTCACATTTTTTTTAGCTTCTCTATGACCAGCCCTTCAGGCCATGTTGTTCCCACTCCCCTTAATTTTTTGCTAAACCTGATTTCAGCAAAGGATCTGTGCACAATAACATACGATCACCTCACCCGTGTTAAGAGTTATTGGAAACTCTTTCCTGAGTAACAAGCCTCGAAGATAAAGCCTCATGGCCCCAGGATAAGTCTAATTGTGAAATGTTAATGGTTAAAGAAGAATCGGACAAGAGAGTCTGTGAGGCAGACATGCCTTCCTTCCCTTGCTTCAACTGATCTCTTAGAGGTGGTTTCTTAGGCACACTCGGAAATTTGGCTTCAATAATCATAGCAGCAGCCACAAATGTAATAGAGACTGAATATGGTACTAAGAATATTGCAGGCATCAAATTTCTCTTCTTGACACAGTCTTTTTTATCCCTATTTTATATATGAAGAAAGTGTGGAGTTGTTAAATAAGACACTGAGGGTCTTAAAGCTATTGAGTATCAGAGTAGGATTTGAACTCTCATCTATTGGTGTTAAAAGTCTCCTAATGCAATATTAAAAGTCTCCTAATGCAGTATTTACTACCCCACACTACCTTCCATATAGTAGAATTCTCTCCATCACACTTGCTCCCTGTCTTTACATTTCCCATTCCCCAACAACTGAAAGCTAATATATACATAACAAAATCCTAGAGCCTGCATCTTAGTTTCTATAGACTCATGATTTTAATATATCTCACTTTTGAAATAATATACAGTAAACATATATGTGTGTGTATATATATATACATACACACACACACACACATAGTGGAATGTTGAGATATTAAATTTTGTGGCCAAGAATCACACTGAAATCTGTGACTTAACAGAATTAACCTTTTAGTTTTATTATAATAAATACATAAATTATAATTATAGAATATAGTATTTTAATAACTAATGTATATGTGTAGTAGAGATTTGTATATTTTATAATATTTTGGGGCACCTACTTCTAGCCATTGTCTTAAATGATATGAGACATATAAAAATAAAGTCTGAAGGTTTGTGGAGCTGAAGAAGGATAGGATAGGATATCTACAGTGTGAAGCAAGTTGGGACAAAGTGCCTTGAGGGTATTGCAGGGTCCTGCAGGCAGTCAGAGGATGGGAATATTCATTTCTTACTGGGGTGATCAAAGAAGATTTCATGAAAGAGTTCGTCTCTGAGCCAGAGCTAAATGCATGAGTAGGATTTTGAAGAGAAGAGGTGGAAGAACCGATTTCAAGCAAATACAGAGTAATAGGCACAAGTTGAAGGCTATATGAAACATCCTGGTTTTTCTGAGTATCTTTGGGGAATAGTGTGTGGATGAACTAGAAAGAAAGATCGAATCTGCGTGTTTGGAAGTGGGGAATATTGAAGAGATTTGAGCTTGGATATAGTATTTTCAAATTATTAGCAGAGAGAAAGTTTAATGACAGAATATGAAAGAAATTGAAGATGGAGAGGCCAGTGAGAAAGCTATGATAGCAAACAATATAATAACTAGTGTTATTGAGCTTTTGTGCAGTAGCTACTTTAACGTATAATTTCAGTTATTACTTCAACATCTCTAAAAATTGGGTATCAACTTTTTTAACAAATAAAAACATTGAAATCCAGAGGAGTTAGATAGCTTGCCCAAGGTCATAAGAGTTTTAAAAAGGAGGAAGTTTTTTTGAGAGTTTTAAGAAGATGAAGAGTGATTAACATTTGATGATTAAATGGTCATTGGTAAGCAATTTCTTCACAGGGGTGAAGGCTATAAACAGAGCAAAGAATGCAAAAATGAAATTCTATTTTCATAAATGAATAAATATTTGATGACAGGGTCACATAGTAAGCTAAGGGATTCTTGTGTGTTCATGAAGACATGGAAATGAATGACTTGATGGCTGGAGGTGTAGGAAGGGGAAAATAGGTCAAGCAAGTGTCACAAGGGAAGTCAAAAGGTAGTGAAAGATTAAGAGAGATCCTTAGAGAATTAAGACTTTTGAAAAATTAATAATACTCAAGCAACCATAAGTTTATTTGAAACCAATCCTCTCTCAATTCATAAATTCATAATTAAATTAATAGTTAAAATGATACATAATAGAGTTACTATCATAGCCACTACATATAAAGCTGCCTAACACTGCCTAATATTTCAGTGTTCTCTTTTCAGACTGTGCGAGTGTAATGAATCTATGCATATGTTAACTAATTAATTTTAGTTCACAGTTTCTCTTTGTCACCAGATATCTGATAAAACCTTCTTTTAAAAATAAGATTTATATTTTTTAAAATGTATGTACTCATATTTTACAAAGTAATATATTTTCAGTAAATATCTCAGACTTGAAAAGATAGTCTCTTGAGTAGGATCACCTATTAATTGAGTCGTAGGTAGGTATATTTATTATAAACAGTCACTCTCCGTCAGCATTGAATTTCTGAATTTAGTCATGTTAGATAGCTTTCTGGTTAAGAATACAGAAGGCTTGATTTTGTTTGCCTTTTATTTATTTGAGCTTTGTGGGGCACGTTAACAACAATATTGACTGGCTTTTAAAACTCCAATGGTTATAAATAAGTCAGTGAGATTTGCTGAATTTTGTTAATTCAGGCAGGCACAAATGAATGGCATTGTAAAATACATGGGATAAAGAATCCAAACATACCAGCTATGTCAGCTTAAAAAGTCAAGGTAATTCAGTTTTAGGTTATTATTTAAGAGACTTCAAGGCTGATCAAACTAATTATACACTGTAGAATACTATCTAGGATAATTGAAGTTCTGTCTTATTGCTAAGATTTCACTTGTCCTGTTGCTTTGTTAGTAGTTAAATTTAATTTGAAGTTACTTTAGGGTAAGTAATAATCTAGTAAACAAAAAAGCCCCAAATGAGAGGGGAAAAAAGCAAGATGTGTATTTAAAAGCTTTCTTGGTTTAATTTTTCTCAGCATGCCTGAGTTTGAAAAAAAAGTAAAATTCAAGTTAACTCCATATTTTCAATACTACTTACCTAAATTATAATCTAAAATGTTTATTTCCTTATTTTTAGTTTAGTTGAATATTTTGTTTTCATTGACACTGCTTCCAGATTTCCTTTGTGCTTTTACAATAGCTCTTTCTTAGCCTCCACTTTCCATCTCCTCTCTAGCAGAATACCCAGTTTGTCACAAACTTATGAGAGAAGCCCTATCCCTGGCTTACCAGATAGAGGAATTGCTCTAGATTCCCATCAGTGTAAAAGATGATTCCCTAACTTGTGTTTCATAATATCCTAACTCTTTGAATTTCTGTAGTGTGAGAGGCAGTAGGGAAATGACAGGCACCTGAGCATATAAGTGCTCTATAAACATTGTTGAATATATGTTGAATACAAAAAATATTATATTTTTTACTTCTTCAGTTGAAAGGTCATACTTCACTCTAGTCCTTAAGTGGGAAGAACACTGATGATTGATTGAGGCAATAACTCTTGGTATTTTGGTTTAAATTTTTGTACCTAATACATCTCTGCAAAATGGGAAAGACTAAACGCCTTTTAAAAATGATGACCAATGGGTTTCCCTGGTGGCGTGGTGGTTAAGAATCCACCTGCCAATGCAGGGGACACGGGTTCGAGCCCTGGTTCGGGAAGATCCCACATGCCACAGAGCAGCTAAACCAGGGTGCCACAACTACTGAGCCTGCACTCTAGAGCCCGCGAGCCACAACTACTGAAGCCCGTGCACGTATAGCCCGTGCTCTGCAACAAGAGAAGCCACTGCAATGAGAAGCCTGTGAACCGCAACAAAAGAGTAGCCCCCACTTGCCACAACTAGAGAAAGCCCGCGCACAGCAACGAAGACCCAACGCAGCCAAAAATAAATTAAATAAATAAATTTAAAAAAATGATGACCAAAATACTTTTGACATATTAATAATTAAATAAACTAATATTTTATATAATTTGAAAATAAGTAGTAGGCTATATAATGGAAAAAAATATGTAGTTTTGGAGAAATGTGTTGCTGTCATGGCTACAATTATAAAGAGTCCACCAATATTCTTATACCAAATACATGGAAAGTTAGAAGCTCCCAGTTTACTTCCTTGTTTGAAATAGTAAATAACAGGTTGTGAGAAATATGACATAGAATCATATAGGAGATAAAGATCCTGCAGCAAGTAGGGTCAATAATGGATAATCACTTCCAGAAATTTAGGAGTAGTGCCAAAATGTTCATTCATTCAAAAAACAACAAAAAAAATGTTCCTGCCGTATTCCCAGGATCTTTCTTGCTTGGGATACAGTTACCCAGCACAAAATAACTCCCCATTCTCAGAGTTTCTGTCTTCTACCAATGTGCTAAAAACACATCCAAAGTTAAAATTATGTTAATCTCTGAACAAACCAGCTCATTTTGTAGCTTTATTTCACCTGGTAGTATTATTGGTGAAGATTCTTTAATTTCTATAGAACTTGGCACAGTGATAGGTACAAGATGAGGTCTCAAAAATAAGTGTCAACTGATCAAATCAGAAGCCTTGGGTATTTAAAGCTTGGAATTTGAGTACTAAATCTGTCTAATTGTTTTTAAGCTAAAATAACTTGTTTTGAAGAAAATAGTGGGGAGATATATAAACCTATTTTATAATCAGGTCTATTTGGAGATCATGTCTGCACCTCTTAAGTGTTGTTTCGTTTTGTTTTTAATGTTCAGTCAGCAGTGCTGGTACAAACTGAGGTTCCAAGCTGATAATTATAATAATGTGTTTTGATTTTTTAAAAAAATGATAATTGTAATGGAGTTTTATTTTCCAGAAGGGAGAATCAAAATAATAGAAGCAGCAATCATAGAGAAAAAAAAGGATATTTTTGAAAAGTCAGCGAAGGGTCAGTGTATGTAAGAAGCAGCTCCAGAATGGAACCACATACATTATCTGAATAATTTTTGCCATTTATTTATGACATGTTTAATACCAAACATATGTTTTAATTATTCCACTATGATAGAAATTTTATATATATATATATATATATAATTTATAAACTACTTATTGTTTTAGGCAGAACTCAAAGTGGAGCTTTCTAGTGGGCTAAAGTGACCCATCTACTTTGTAGATATATATTTATCTCTAACATAATACCTGAACCTTAAAAGACTAAATAAAAGCTATCATAGAAATCTTTCTGTAGAAGGTCTTTGAATACAAAAGTGCTAGTGGTCCCTATTATGTTATTTGAATTCAAAGTATTTAAACATATTTGAGTACTTATGCTTATATATAATTATAAAATGTTTCTTTTGGCAATTTATTTTTTTATTAGTCTTTAGAACAATTAATGGTGTCAGAGAATAGTTTATGTTGCAAGGCAGAAATAGAGACACAGATGTAGAGAATAAACGTATGGACACCAAGGGGAGAAAGCAGGGGGACGGGGGGATGGTGGTGGTGGTGGGATGAATTGGGAGATTGGGATTGACATACATACACTAATATGTATAAAATAGATAGCTAATAAGAAGCTGCTGTATAAAAAATAAATAAAATAAAATTCAAAAAAGAGTTGATATTAATAGATGTAATCGGCAATTGATTAAAATAAAAGCAAAGCAGGATAATGAGTCAACTCTTTTTAGTTCCTATGAAGCACTCTTACAGTTGCTTTATATGTATTAATTCATTTAATTCATGTGAAATGAGATGGAAGCTAAGGCACAAGAATACTTAAGAATCATCACCAAGATGACACAGCTAGGAAGAAACAGATTTGAGAATAAACTAAAAAATATTGCTCCTTTGACTGCTCTTAACTACTTCATTATGGCAGCCAGGAATAAATGTATTAATTATATTTTTAAATTGTTTTTAAAATTCATAATTTACAGTTATTAAGGTGACATATTAAAATATCAATATAATGAAGGTTTTTAAATACTTTGAAAACAACATTTTACATTTGATTCTCAGTAGGATAATTAAATACAGATGGTCCCTGATTTATGATGGTTTGACTTGAAATTTTTTGACTTTACGATGGTGTGATATGCATACAGTAGAAACCGTACTTTGAATTCTGAATGGTCTTTTTCCAGGCTAGCAGTATGTGGTACGATACTGTCTCATGATGCTGGGCAGTGGCAATGAGCCACAGCTCCCAGTCAGCCACACAATCACAAGTGTAAACAACTTGTATACTTACAACCATTCTGTACCCAGACAACCATTTTGTTTTTCACTTTCAGTATAATATTCAATAAATTACATGAGATATTCAATACTTTATTATAAAATAGGCTTTGTGTTAGGTGATTTTGCCCAACTGTAGGCTAGTGTAAGTGTTCTGAGCACATTTAAGGTAGGCTAGGCTAAACTCTGTTTATGCTAACACCTAAGTAGATTAGGTGCATTAAATACATTTTCCACTTAAAATATTTTCAACTTATGATGAGTTTTTCAGGATATTCCCATTGTGAGTTGAGGAAGATCTGTGTAGACTATTTCATTTTGTTATTTGTATCACACATCCTCAAGAGTGTTGAAACTTGAGAGAATATCCTGTACTCCTTTCTCTGGGCGTAACAGTGTAACATGAGACAAGCGTAGATCAGTGGGTTGTTAACCATTGCTCACTTTGGGATTAGCAGATATGACTGACCTTGTAGATGTGAAAGTTTATTTGCTGGCCTATGGAAACTAATAGAATAAAAGGAAAAGAGATGAGAACGTTTATAAGTAATCAGAAGAGATAATATCCAGGGGATTAAGAAACGTTCATACGTAATTTTTTTCAACATGCATTTCATGATTTGAATATAGCAAAAAATTGTCTACTTCATTCAAATTGTTAAGACTGATCACTCCTTTATCATAGATAATACATGTTTTTTCAGTGAAAACATACGTCTCATTGTTGATATGATGCTGATGATGTTACCAAGTATGTCTTCATTATCTGTAAAATCATTCTTTTTGCAACCTTCCAAAACACTGCAAATGATTTATTAATAACAGACCTCAGCACATCACACACACACACAACAGATTTCAGTTAATCAAGGATTGAGTGCCTGACCTATAATAGAACGTGTAAAGGAATACATAAATGGATAAGGTCATCCCTGGCTCAAGATGCACTCAAAAACAGAAGTTGAGTATGTTAGGTTTACAAGACAAGTTAGCAAATTTAAGATTTAAAAACTATAATGCCAAATTTTAAACACTTTGAAAAAAATTCAGTATCACCCATGATAATCTGAAAGCCACTTTCCAATTCAATTTAACTTTGTAACATAATAGGTTTATTATGAGGGACATTTATTGAAGGATAATATAGGAAAAATGATAAAATAGCTGTATTGGCAACAAATTTTTATTATTCGTTAGTTAAATCTCAGTAAATATGTTAATCATATATTGATGTGTATTTACAATAAAGTACCTGACTTATTAAATTGGCATCAAGTCTTTTTTAAAAGATTCTTAATTTGCACTGTGACCAGTCATCCTGTTGATTACATGTTTAAGTACAGTCCTAATTGATCATGGAGTCTTTTGCTATAAATTACAGAGAGGGAATAACAGATTTCACAGGTTGGTTGTGGCTTAATGACGAATTTCACAGTTTGAATAGAAAAAGGATATAGACACACACAGGAATAAGGTAGTTACATGGATTCATGATGCGAAAAGTTCCTTTCCAGTGCATACAGATACATTGATAAATCAAATGTGAGAATATAAAGGGAGTATTAAAGGGTGAGGAAATAAAAAAATATGCTATCAATTGGATCTATCCAAACATTTTGTTTTAAAAGAATAGACAGATATATACAGGATTTAATGTTGAAAATTCCACAACATATTAACCCATTAAATAAAAGCATACAGCTTAACTAAATGAACTACTACTGAGTAAAAGTTTAGAGCTACTTATTAACTTTTAGTTAGTATTCCTTATATAAATGTGGTATTTCTACCCAGTATGCCTTTGATTTTTAAAGGAATCAGTTCATTGCAAGGATGCAGCACTTTGTGAAAGTGCAGTGTCCCTCCTTTCCATAAGACACTGAGGTCCTTGTATCAGATTCATAAACAGCTGAACATTAACAGAAATCTTTGGATTTCATTAACTGAAATCTTTGGATTTCAGTCAAGCTTATAAGCTTTAATGATTAAGATGCCAGTGTTCAAGAAGCAAAATTCTGATTCTCTCTTTCTGGGCTTGAGTGTGATATAATATTTAGTATAATTTAAAATTTCTTCTTTAGTTTTGTGGATCTTTAAAATTACTAAGAAAAAGTTAAATGATTGCTAATTCAAAACTAGATGATATAAGAAGAAAAGTTGGATTTTCTTTTACTATTTAGTAAAATAAAATAATTTAAAAAAGAATTTTGTTAATAAAATACATTTTTATTAATATCAGAGTATTAGTAACATTGTAAAGTGTTTAGTCTGAGCCAGACATACCAGCATTCCAATACATCCAAGCAATGAAACCTTAGGCCTGCTATGTAAATTCACTAAGACTTTGATTTTTTTTTGTCTATAAATGGTACAACTTTCATATTCTAAGAAAAATAATTTTAGTATTTCCATTAAGAAATACTGTAATGGATTGAAAAAGAGCTTGTTTAGCACTTAAATGGTCACAGTTGGTCTACATTATGAATAAAGCAAAAGAAGGAAAAAAGGCAATTGTTTCTTATATTCTACTTCCCTTCACATTAGAATGCTTTTCTCATAAATTTGTGTACACTTTTCTTCATCAATTTCAGAGTCTATTAATGCCACCGATATTCAGGGATCATAGGCTGTACTAGAGACTTGTTCATGATCACTTGTTTTGGCCTGTGTCTACATAATGCCAGATACCTACAAACATATAAACTTCTCATGTAAAAAAGAGTTGACTTTGTGCATATATTAGGTATCTGCATGTTGAAATTTGTGTGGATTTGTGGCTACATGGCCACTTTGTTTTTTGTTTTATTTTGCTTTTATTGTGCATTGGCATCATTCAGACCGAGCCTGGCAGGTCCTTTTATTTCTAAGTGAACTTAGTGTCTTTCCTGTAAATGTTAAAATGACTACTTTCATTCTAAAATATAGTCATAGCCATTTATAGCCATTGATATAACTGTCTTTTAGCTAAATGAAGCGTGTGGCATTGCTTTAGACACTTAGGGTTGCTGTTAAAAACTACTACTGAGTGAACATTTGCATACCCAATTCACTGTTAATATATAGATAGATATCTTTATGATATGTTCCTTATTTACTTCTAATTTCATATCTGTTATTTAGTTCTTTGGCCTAGATGTCTTTGTGCCTCTGGATATTCTCTTTAGTATCTTGTTTAAAGAGAGGGCGAGACAGACAGACAGAGAAGAAAATCTTTGGTTTCCTGGGGCCAATATTCTCTAGAAAAATTTTCTGTTTCAGTGAACCTTTGTGACGTTGTAAACTTTTTTGGTCTTTTCAGCCACTTCCACAATACTAAATTTGAATGACCCTCAAATATCCAGCAGATTTAGAATAATAGTAATTTATTCCTGCCAAAACAAGACAGTCTTGATAAACGGAAATAGATCAGGTTAATTCCAAATATTATAAATGCTCATCAGTTTATTTCTTTTCCTAACCACATATATTTCTTTTTTCTTTTCTTTCTTTCCATTTTTATTTGAGGACAGGAAAAAATGTGCAGTATAAGCTAGAAATAGAAATAATGATGACACTTTTCTAGGCTAAGGTAATTTCTTTAAACTCACGGGATTTCATTTGCAATACCAATTATGTATCCATATGATGTTATCCCATGGATCCAAAGTTCTCTCAGATTCCAAAATCCCTTAATATTTACAGATAGTCACATGCTGAAAAGATGGACTTTATGCAGTTTATACATTTACAGAATTTAAAACATTATTTGGTTGTCCTCCATCTCATTTCAGACCATGTAAAAAGAGATAGTGTTCTCAATTACAATTTCAAGAAAATCATTGATTCAGCAGATTTTGGGAAATCCACTAAAAAATAAAATAGTGTAGACGGGAGAGGGCTCTGAGCGTCCACTCTGGGAAGGGCAAGCTGGCTTTTAGTAATAGCTGATAAATCAGAGTTGATTGTGTGAAGTTATGCTGAATGGGGGCGCGTTCAGTTAAGCTGTCATTTGTCAGGCATTTATTACTGAACTGATCTAAATTTTTAAAAAATCAACAAAATTTGACAGTCACTAGTAATGATACGCACTAAGATCTGAGATACTAGATCAGTATTGGAATAAAAGCAGTTCACAAGAAAAAAGGTCTACCATTTAAGTTAAATTTATTAATACGGTCATATTATTAATATCCAGATTACCCAATTTAATTCTGTGGTTTCAAAGCAAAATCTTAAGCATGGCATAAAATCAATTTACATAGATATAGATGATGCACAAAAAACACAAATATTATTTCCACATTAAATAAAGCTATCAGAAAACAAATAACTTCTACAAAGGCGTTTCCTTCTGGTTACATTTAATGGTTATAGTTATTACACTGTGCTTTAAATTTGATGCTTTTGAATATTTTATCATTAGTGATTTTTATGTATTAAATCCTTAAGTAATTGATATTATTCTCACTTTTCTATAGATGTGGACACAAAGTCTAGCAGATATGAAATGAGAGAGCCCATGTCTGTGTAACCTAGATCTCAGTGGATCTTTCCACCATACACACTGTCTCAAAATAACATAATCTAATAAGTTAAAATCTCTAAGTAATAAAAATTATAATTAATTTGTATGTCTGCCATTATAGCAAGGGTTTATTAAATAATGTCATTCAAATAGAATTTATTAACAATTCTTAATATTTATGTTAACATCTAAATGATTTCAGTGAAAAAAAGTAAGATATTTTTAAAAATATGAATGTTTGAATACATGAAAAATGGAAATATAAATTAAAAAACTATTGTCATAAGTAACAATTTCAAAAATTGTCTAAATGGTTTTTATGTATGTTCATTGAATATGGGGTATATGCAGGATAGAAAGCAAGGAAAATAAATACTTTGGGAAACAATAAATACTCATTATTAAATAAAGCTTTAGAGGCAAAGGAATCAAAGTACCTAAAGTCTTTGGCTCGTGGGTTTTAAAGCCAGACACCATGTTAAATTATAAATGGAAAGAGAAACAAAACATACGTTAGACCTTTAAAATCCTCAATATCTAACAAGAAAACAAAAATGCCTCTGTAAAAGGGGGTGTAGACAAGACTATTAAAATTGCAGACACTGTCACTGTAACTGTTACTTCAGCATTGAAGAAACCATGAGGACTGACATTCAGTGGATGTAAATATCAATATAAACATCATTTCAGGCAGTATGTCTCTTGAAATTAGAAAAACATATATATCACCATCACCTAGATTTATAGATATTTACTTGTTGGAAATTGATTTTTTTAGGAAAAAAATTGCTATGGGAACTTTAACTGTCAACAAGGGAAGGGAGGGAGTAGCGGAGAGAGGAAAGAAGGAAGGAAATTATCCTTTTAAACCAACTACGGTGTCATCCTCATTTTACCAGTATTCTTGCCATATCACTCAAGAAATCCTCTGGTCAGTACAGATCACTGTCTATCAGTTAGATAAACCACCTCATACTTGTTATCATAGGTTGGATTCAGTTTGGGTCTTTTGAGTATAAGCTCTCTGAGGGAAGAAACTGGCTTATCGGAATCTGAGCCATCAGTGTTATTTCAAGAGTTGGTGTGAAAGGACTTCTGAGGATTAAGATACCCTGAAGATTACTTATTCCTTGCCTTTGCCATTTTAGAAACTTGTTTCTTTTATACTTAAGAGTTGACTCTTAAAATACTTTTCATCTCTGAGAAAGAGAGACTTAGTGTGATCATGCATCTTATCTTTAAGGAAGAATTCCACCACTATCCCCTGCCTCTATTCTCAATGCATGTCAGTGAGTAACTAAAATCAACATTGCTTAACATAAGAGCAAAGAGAATTGGTAACTAAATCTCCTAAATCCCAGACTGTCAGAAGTTCTAAAAAGAACAGACCAACCCATCAACTGATAAAAATCATTTTACAATCTATTATACAAAACCAAATACAAAGTGTGATTAAATGTCTTTTCATGAAAGTGATAGTTATGCTCAAATGTGTGAACAGACACTATGAATATGATGCCAAAGCTTTAAGCTATTGGCAAGCAGAATTGACTCATGTCCAGTAGCCCAATATCCTCTCTTTAGTCAAGTCCATGGGTACCAAGGCGATGAATTCACATGGAATGGAATTAAAGTTAAAGAGATGATATTAGAATGAACAATTAGAAATATTTATATCATGTACTGTTTTAAAACAAAGAACCTAAAATATTCAATGTAGTCAAATAAACAAGACAACTTTGTTACTTGGCTTGCATTTTACCTTAGAAGTAGGCATTATAAGCTTTAACATAAAGAACATAGAATTTTGTATATAAAATTCTTAGAGCAAGCAATAAACACACACAAAATATACACCTATGTATAAGGATAATAGATAGATAGACAGACAGTTGTAACATTGGGACTATTATAAGGAAAAAACTTAATGAAAATTATTTTAGGAAGTATCCATAATTTCAGATATAAGATTAGGAATACTGATTCTTTATATTGCTACTAATAGTCCATTCTCTCAGTGCCAGCCGGAATTTTTGCACAAGTATTAAACATAACAGGATAATATTTTTTAAAAAGAAAATTTTAATTTTAGATGTTTGTGCAATCCTTAAAACATCATGTTATTAACAATGATTTGATGTAATCTGGATTATGACACAAAGTATCGGTTCTGGGGGTATTACAATTAAAAATTTAAAAGCTCATAAAATTTATCTATCCCCAACTCTCCCCATTGCTACTGTATTTTTATGTGACTGTGCTGATGAATAGTTTCTAACTTGAGTCGATTAACTCTAAAATTTGAAAGAATACCATTTCATGTGGGAATCTTTTTTTTTTTTTTTTTTTTGAGTTAGTCCTAGATGTTATTTTCAGGTGATATCCACTTCCCAATGACTTCCATTTGGAAGTAAGAGGTTCTCTGTTACTTTTTTAAAAAGGAAATAAAGCTCAAAGTATGCTCGTTCAAGATAATGTTCTTCAACAGTGAGAGGCATCCTCTAATAATGGTGCTGTAGTCAAACACCAGTACATAAATTGTCCTCTGTTCTGACAGAAATATGCAATGGTTTTCTAGTTACATTGTAATGAAATCAGTATCTGTCAGATTATCAAAAACTATGTTTTACAATTAGATATTTTAAAAAATGAGTAAGATAATGAATTGTGCTTCAGAGATATATAAACTGGTGAACAGAAGCTGCTTTTAAGTTCTATAAGTTGATTTTTACATAAAATATAATAATGTCTGTTCGTGAATGAAACATTTTAAAAGAACTGGAGAGAGAATAATTCAAAGGGGACATCATATTCCTGTGTCAATAATTTATAAACATGCTACCTGTTAAAATCGATAACTAACTTTGAAAATTTGAATTAAATTCTTATTAGTTTTTTTTTGCCCAGTACATATAATAGAAAGTAATTTATACTTGAAATGTATTATGTCTTTATACATCTTCTCTTGGTTCAATGCAATTGCTTTACTCTGTTGTAACAGTGAAAGCCTGTAATAAAATAGACTCAAGTTTATTTTGAGAAGATATTCATTTCCACTAAATTCTATTGCTTCAAATCTTTTTTATTTCTTTTCCCTTGGAAATCTGAGAAAATTCTATGATTTGGATAATGAACACTGGCTTTTCAGATTTTTAAAAAATTCATCGCAGTGTTTTTGACACATCAAGCAATCACAAAACCAGCACTGGCCTGAGCATGATGACAACTTGTCAGACTGAAGTGCTGTGCCTACCTAGGCATTTTCATGTTTTGTAGATAACAAGGTGAAAAGTGAGTAAACACTACACAACAAGAGCACAAAAGAATTCCCCATTTGCATTCCCTTGCTTACATCTGCTCCAGGGGTTACTTTAGTTTTAAAAAATGAAAGTATGTATGTTAAAATTGGCAAATGAAAGATATGAATACATATAAAACTGTGAACTTAGAAACTTAGACATTCAAACAGTTACTTACCTTACATGATAGATGACCTGTTTTCATATGGATAGAAACCCAAATCTCAATGCTTACAAATAGATTTTATAGATAGATGTCCTCCCCCACCACCACCACAAATAATGATTTGGGGAACTTTTTTTGGGGGGGCGGAAGGAGGAATGGCAGAACAATGGTTTACTGTATAATCAAGACAATATATTCTGTTCTTAAATATAAAGCTGCTATCTAGTATTTCTTCTTGATGTATAAAATATAAACTCTGCATATAATTCTAGTCTTTTCTTCTGCACCAAACTAATTTATTATCTCCAAATTAAAGGGATGTTGTAAATCTAATACATTTTAAGAATAGGGTATCTTTACGTAATTTGCGGTAGTTTAGTTCATTTAGACTTGCTGGTATCATGTGCATGTTTTCTCTTGCTTTGTTTTTATATTTTTCTGTATAAAGTTATCATATGCAATCTTCTACAAATTCTTTTAGCCGATTTTTATAGTTGATTCTTCTGAAGATTTACTGTTCTTTAACCATCTTTTCCCCTTCAACAAATGTTAGTCTAAACTTACTGATTTTATTTTCTTCCACTGTTTAAACTTACATACTTATGCTGGTGACTCTAATCATTCATACTCCCCACTTCTTTCTCCACTGGATTTTAAAAACCTCTATTTATCTGTTTGTAACCACTGTTGGTCAGTTATTACAACATTAAAGTGTTATAAACCACTCCAAGCCTCAGGGGCCTGCATATTTATTTCTCACTCATGACTGTAGGCTTTCCATGGTTCTAATGAAGTTGTTTGGGATGGGCTGCAGGCTCTGAGCTGGGGTCGGATCTAACTCATATGTCTCTTACTCTTGGGTCCAGTCTGAAGAGTCAGTGGGTTACTAGAGCAAATGCTTCTCATGGTGATGAGCAGGAGTGGGAGAGACCAAGACAAATTATACAAGCACATTTGAAATTTCTGGTGTGGCATCATGGCTTACGTCTGCCCACATTGCAATGGTCATAGCAAATCACATGGCCGTGCCCGAAATCAATGGGGCAGTGAAGTGAATTCTGCACACAATGAAGTCATAGCACGGGCCGGCAAGGAAGGCAAAATTGAGAACAAAATGCCATTTACCACAACTGGTAAGAAGGCATTTTATTCCTTTTTAGTGCACATGTTAACTACACACAACTTCTACTCAACACTTAGTACCTGAGATGGCTTATTCTGATGGCATTGGGCATTAACTTTATTGATGTGGGAGGCATATGCCTTTTCAGGTTTACAGGGTTAATTTAAACTTTTTTTGAAAATTATCTATCTTTAATTATGTTTACTAAAGATCCTTGATTCTTTTTATTTAAATAAAAGGTGTTATTTTGCCAATATAAAGATCAACATCAATACTAAGTAGTCTTCTCTTCCCAGATGTAAAAGAAGCAGACTGTAGGCACAGAAACTGAATGATTCAGGCACACAGTAAAAGTGTGAAGTCCCTGGGCTAAGAGTGGACAAGAGTACTACTTAGCTGAGAGAAGACACAGTGAGATGAGAGGGCAGATGGCAGGTTAGAGAGACACCACATTTCTCTTGTGTTGAGTTCTTGTTTGGTAGGAACTTGTTTTATGTATCCCTAAACTGGAAAATTTTGAAAATACAACGCCGAATGTCAAATAAGTAACATTAATCACCTAGTAACTTTAAAGGACGACATTTCTATTCACAGTTCTCTTTTAAACTTTAAAGTGTTATTTCAAGAGTGTTTTATTTTATGAGTAGTCCAACGGTATAATATTTGGAGGTTTCATAGTAGTCTCCTTTTTTCTTCTAAGAAAAGTAATTATGGAATCACTGTGGATTATTTGGACGGACACTCTCTACTAGGAAAAGAGAGTTCAATGTATTGCTTTATTTTGAGACTGTTTCTTCTTTATAAGAGTGTTATAAGAGTATTTATAAGAGTGTTTGAATAGCACACTGTATTTAGTGGTGTCAGTAGCCAACTGTCAGAAGTGTTGGCTTAAGGTCAGCTACTTTAAAACCAAAAATTCATATTTTGCCTAATTCTTCAATACGTAATTGGCATATTTGAAAACAGGCCAATTCATGTAGCTATACAGAGATTTACTTTGCAACAGACGTTTATGGTAGTTTGAGAAGCTACTATGCTTTATTGAAGACAATATGTGTGTGGATATACTACCTACACTTAGGTTATTTGACAACAATTTTGAACTTGAACAATTTTTGTTGAAAGTCCAGTTAATTTTAAAAATTCACATGTGTAATGGTATCCCTAAATCAAGCCAGATGTTTGTAGACCTGGTGCATAATGGATTGGCTCCTCATAGAAAGCGTTACAGAAACTACATTATACCCCTGCCTTGTATGGAAGGACACATTGAGAACAAATCCTATACACTGGTCTGTAAATTTACTTTAAGGAGTTATAGAGGTTATAATCTACTACTTCGTTTGCATTATTCCTTGCCTGTGAAGATCAATTGGAAAGATGTTTCTGTCTCATGAACATTATTTATTGAGTCCATGTAATGGATTGGGGAAATGGATGAGTTTCGTAACTAGAGAGATGTGGGTTGAAATATCAGATTAATATTGGACGAGTTTCTAGGTTGTCTAAACTTCAGTTTCCTTATCTAGAAATATTACTCTCCTCACAGGATTTACATGAGGAAAAAATGAAAACACATTGACCTGTAAAGGTAATTAACATCACCCCTGTAACCCCTAAAATTGCTCGATGGATAGTTTTGATGCTGCTGCTGTTGCTGCTGTTCTGATGTATCTTACATCTTTAAAAATAAAAAAAATTTGTTCCCTCGAAACTCAGATCCAAATTCTCTATCAAACTTGAGTAATTTGGGAGGACTTCAGCTGCATTTCTATATTTTATTTTCTCTAGTATTATTATTAAATTTCTTTTTTTGTTTTGCCATTTTTTGAATCTTATACTATATTTATTTTTAGAGGTTGTCTTAATCACAATCTCTAGGGATGCACGAGGGTAAGTAGACAAAACTACTTCGTCAGCTTTGCAATGAATAATTTCACTCAACAAAATAATTTGGTTTTGTTGCATCCTATTGAATAAAAGCACCTATGTACGCTTTAAAATTGTAGAGATGAACAGTCTAAATGTGCACCTCAGTGAGGATTTCAACTTTCTGAAAGTGTTTTATTATTCATAATATTGACAGGCAATGTTTAAAAGAGGGTGAAAATGGAGAAAATTTAGGGTATGGAGGAAGGTGCCTATAATGATTTTTAACTTTATATAAATAAACGTTTATTCTATGCTGTGATCTAGAGACAGACACTATGACAGATATCAGGACAAAGTTTTTCCCTGTTGTGCTTTAATTAAAAATAAAATACTGATTTTTAAATCTGCTTTCATGTATTACTCTCTGTTTATGTTTAAAATTTTGTAAATTGACAGTTACTTTGATCCTACTTTCATATCTATCAAACTTGACTGTCATTCAATTTGGAAAATTGTATCTAAAGCAAAATTCTTTGAAATGATGCAATACTATTCTAAAATCATAAGGCCAAATTATAATTCTAAACATATACATATTACTGTGTTTTTAATAATAGTATCAGTTTTGTAACAGATGCTTAGAGATTAAACATATATTGCTCATTGTATTGGATGAAAACCTGAATAGTATAGTACTACTTTACACAGTGTATACTTTGGAGATTTGCAATTGCCGTATGCTTTTTAGTTAAATTGAAAGGTCATAAGAAAGGAAAAAGATTAAATGATATCAAAGTGCCAGCCCACCTTATGACAATAATTACAAACATCCTATTTAATATGAATATAGCTGATCCATCAACTCGCTCTTAGTCATCAATGATGTCCCTTCAGTAGCAGGTAGTATTGAAAATGTTGAATTAAACAGTTTAATTTACAAAGAAATGAAATGAATCTCAGTAGAATAAATCAAATGCCTCATCCATGAAGGGTAATTATCTTTCTTTTGATAAAAAAAAAAGACACCCATGACTGAGTTATGTGTTCTCACACTTAGAAAGTAATGGAAGCTATTTTTAGGTAAATATTTATATCCATTACTTAATTTTTAATATTTTCTTATAATTTTACCTGATCTTCTAAAAATATTGTCAATAAAACAGTGATTACTTTGTCAGTTAATGTTGACAGCAGAAATGTTTTATGCAGTTGAAAAAATATCACTTATTAACTCAAAATCTGTAAATTGCAGAAACTGTAATTATTACTACAAATATCTTTTTTTCCCCTAACTCTTAACATTGTGAATTCTATTGTTAATGATGCCACATTTTCTCCCTTTCTTTTCCTAAAAGCAGTTAGATACACATGAAAGAGAAGTTGAAATCGCCTGCTGGCTTATCAAGTCAGTGCACATAGCTTGGCTTCAGTGACTGAGGGCAGAAATGAAACCCATTACTATAGATGAAGTTTTCATTGAACAGTGTATAGGAATTTTAATTAAATTGCTTTCATTAGTATTAGTAAGAGACTCAAAGAAAAGCCTGCATAGCACTTTAAAACAGTAGCAATAAACTAAATTTTCATTAAAATGTTTTTTTAGTAAATATCTCTTCATTATTTGGTGAGCATTTAGAAATCTTGTGTCTGGCACTATTCAGAAAGTCAATAAAATGACCTTCCTATTACTGAATATCACTCAGTCCCAAGAACAATGAAGCTTTCTTCTAGATGCTGGCTTTGTAATTCTTTCTGCTTCCTTTCAGAAACCATTCCACCTTCCCTGCAGAAATGCTTATTAAAGACCACTAATTTGGAATGGGTCCTGATTGTTTTTTCTGTAAAGTTCCAATTGTGTGTGCATGTGTGTGTGTGTGTAGACATACACAAACATCCATATATATATACATAATATATATCCATATGTGAGTATATATATATACTTTGTTTATATATTTACATATACATATACACACACTAAAGACTACCTGTAGATATGTAAAAGTGATACTTCCCATAGTAAGTGTTAACTAGTCATGTAATAGAAAAAGGCTATTTGAATCAAAATGATTTTGCCAATTTAGTGTTCTATATTGTGAACCTATGAAATGACCAACTATTTAACTATAGCATATGAGGTATAATTTCTCCAGAAGTGCTCAAATGAAGATAATTATGACTTTTTCTGCAATAAAATTCTGGCACTCTGTTACTTAAAATTTGATGGACTAAAAAGAAAAAGAGATAAAAACCCAACAACAAAACAAAGCAAAACAAAAATACTACCAAAAAAAAAGGAATATACAGCAAAGAAAATGTCAGCCCTTCACCAGTTCATTTCTCATTTTAGTTGGAATCAAGTTTAAAGTTTTTATTGAAGATATAAACTAATTAGAGAATTTGGACAATTGTGTGCAATCAAGTCTGGTACAGTTACAGCAAACTGATTGCATATTGGTATGACTCTTACTGGATTCCCTGGATTTTCTCATCCTGATGTGGTTGTCTGCTCTATTTCAAAATAAAGCACTTGCAAATGCTTCCCCAAGTGCTGGAGTTGTTTGAATGTTGGGCTGAACAGTATGAATCGGTAGTAATAAAAGCATCAGCAGGATTCATTTGCAGCCTCCTGCCGGGAGACACTTTACCTTAGCAGCTCAAATTATATTGAATGGTAATGAATGAAGAAGTGGATCCCTGCCAGGGAATAGTTTGTAACTTGGAAAAGTAGATGTAATTACATAATAATTCTGCCTTTGCAGAAGGTGGCTCTGCTTTAGAAGTACCTGATGTTATTTACAGCTGTTACTTGCAGCTCTGTTTAGTCATCGTGTTGGTATATCAATCAAACCCAAGAATTTTATGTTCTTTTTATTTCTACTTCACTGCTAAACAAAAAATCTCGTGGCATCTATTTCACTCTTGCAATTGATCTAGGATTTTAACATCTTAACTCGTAATACTCCATTGCAGTTTTTATTTACTGATCATAGCTATCTATAATAAGGAAGTATTTTTATAGTCTCTCATCCTCCCCTCCTCTCTCTCTCTCCCTCTTCATATATACATTTGCTTGCTATAGGATATACCTGCATGATTTACCTGTATAAATATATATATTTAACTCATGCAAATATCCTATAACAACAAATAGCAAAAGTTCAAAGGGTCATTACATGGGAATACTTTCACAAAAGCCATTGAGTTCTTTAAATGTATGTCCACATTTTTGATTCTTTGACTTTTTTCCCGATAATTTTTTTAATTCAGATACAAGTGACTACCATCAGTGTTCTATAACATGGCATAAAGACCAAATATAGACATAAATCAGAGACTTGGCTTGAGAAACCAAAGATTACTCTAATTGCATTTGTAAGGATAAGCAATGCTCAACAGAGGTTGTAGGAGAAGAAAACCAGGAAAGAAAGAACAAAGATTTTCCAAGACAGTCTTCAAATGAATGAATGCATTTCCATTCTGACACATGCCTGATCATCTTTAATTGTGTAACTTGTTGCATGGAAACCACTTTGCCCACACTGTCTTCTAACTGGCACACACTGACTTCTCATTCAAGATTCATGTCAAGAATTCTCTTTTGTCTTACCTGGCATTACTGACATCTCTACATTGTAGGAACAACCACTCCTCAGAACAGTGGTTCTTAAATGTTCACATGCATAAAATTCACCTGAGTAGTTCATTTAAAAATGTATATTCCCAGGTTCCATCCCCAGACACTAATTCAAAAGATACGAGATGAAGTCAAAGAATCTGCATTTTTAACTGAGGGGAATTATTTTGTATACAGTCCAGGATCATACTTTACAAAACCCTGCATTAGGAGGAAATGTAAAGTTTATATCAAGAACTACTTTATAATAATTCAGTAGGCACAGTGTATGTGGCATTAAAAGTGATTTACTAAGAAATTAATCCCCTCCCACAGAGCAGTGAGAGAGATCTTTTAAAATATAAACTGAATCTCTTCTTAATTGCTCAAAAGCACCAAACTCATGCTCACCATAAGAATTTTTGTCCCCACTATTCTCTAGGCAGGGATCACTCTTCTTTGCAGACAATTTCTCAGTCTCATCATTTTTGGTCTCAGCTCAAACATCATCTCTTCAGAGAGGCATTCCTGAACACCCTCTCTAACGTATATCCCATCACCTTCAGCCTTTTTTCATGCTACTCCACGGTATTTCCAGCACCTAGGACAGGAGCTGACACACAAGAACTCACTAAACAGCATTCAGTAATGAATGGATTACATATAATAGAAACTCCATTCTGTTCTCTATTATCTATCTATAACATATTCTTATTCCATGGATTACAGAATATTACAGCTAAAATATTTACATTTGTGTATTGAAGTAAGTCTTTCAACAATTATAAGAGGGCAAACTGGACCATAGGGGCTTCCACAATTTGAACGACTATTTCTTCAGTTCAAGCCAGCAATGAAGTTATATGAAAATACAAATAAGAGAAATCAGGAGGGAAGCAGGAAATTAATAAGACAGTTAGTCTCTCCCCCCAAATTAATCTTTCATTAAAACAGCTACTTTCCTTATAAAAAATGTATATACTTGATTGCCTAAATGTTTTAAAGCAATAAAATTCTAACCATCATTTTAAATTTTAGTGTGTTTAAGTATGTTTTTGTATTTTATTACTGATAGAAATTATTATTTTTTAAATCAACAACAATAGGGAGATTTTGAACAATCAATATTTATTAAAATATATACCTTTGCTAAAATGTTGTCCAATTTAAATCTCAACAGATGGTAGTGCTACTTTTTCAATTCCATACAGATTTTATTAATATTTGCCAAATGTCAACAAATTGATTGGAACTTAATCCTTTAGTTCGAAGACTTAAACTTTGTGTCAAAACTTTGATTTTATGTTTTGCTTTTTCTCTGCAAAGTTTAAATGCCTTCCAATGTGAATTAAGCAAAAGAGCAACAGTACCAAAATCAGAATAATATATCATCTGATGGGCTGTTTTGTGACCAGATACTTTTATGGTGGAGACTTTTGTCGGCTGAAATAAGCAAAGCTTTTTGGCTGGTTCTTTAAAATATGGCTGATTTTCTCTGTCACCATATGGTTTGTAACTTCAGCCATAAGTGCAGAAATTATAAAGAGCTAAATTTAGACTATGCCCATGACAGGGACACATTCAGAGATTCCCATGAGTAAATGTCTTACTTTTATTACTCCCATTATGGTACACTTTTGTATTTTAGAAATTTTCCAATGCCTTCAACAGCCCCTGAGTTCACAGCCAGTTTTTTTAGAGTCACAGTTTTAGACAAAACTTTTCTTCATGGAATGTTGACTTGAAATTATATCTCTTGAAAATATAATGTGTTATGTTTGCATGGAAATTTAATGTAAGTTGTCATACTATTGTGGATAAAAACCTAGCAGACAATAGAATAAATTGAGTATTGTCTTTCTTGAAAGGTTGTTGTTAATTCAGATGGTAATGCTTGGAAATCTAGTATAGAACCTTAGGAAATCAGTGTAGTAGACTATTGTCAGGTACATATGCTATTCATCAAATCTATTGACAACTACGGCAATTTCCATAGCCAGGAACAATATCAATATATGCAATTGACTCAGTTTCTTTTGAGAATTGAATCTTGATTAATCATAATGTTAATAGTTGAGTAGTATTTGTGGCTCATTGTTACCATTAGTTTATTCTTGTTTTTGTTACTTATCTTTTTGTTGTTGTTGATTTTAAAACTGAAAACTTTTTTAAAAACGATAAACTTTTTTTTGGTTTCCAGATTTATAACTAATTTTGATGAACATTTTCCTATATGACTATTATGTTTCTGGTTCAGCAAATCTAGCTTACTGAAGATAATTCATCTTTCATTGATGATATTTGCATTTTTCACATCAAGTGCCAATACTTTCTGATTAAACAACCTAGTGTGATGGTTGAGTCATTTAGTGTCTATAATCCTGTATTTCCTAATTTAGAAAACTGAGATAATCTTATCTCAGACTGCTATAAAATATAGTGGTTTTGAGATGTAAATATGTTAATGTATTCAGCTGAACAATATGAAGTTGCCAGTGAATATGTCATTGACGCTGGATTTGACACATTCACCAGGGGCATGTTCAAACAATATTAATGTCTAAGTCCCACCACAGACCACTTAGATCAGACTTATTAATGGTGGAGCAAGGGCATAAGTATTTCCTTAAAATTCAAAGGTGGGGACTTCCCTGGAGGTCCAGTGGTTAAGACTTTGCCCTCCAATGAAGGGGGTGCGGGTTCGATCCCTGGTCGGGGAGCGAAGATCCTCCATGCCTCCGAGCCAAAAAGCAAAACATAAAGCAGAAGCAACATTGTAACAAATTCAATAAAGACTTAAAAATGGTCCACATCAAAAAATTAAAAATTAAAAAAATTCAAAGGTGATTTTAATATGAAGGTAGGGTTAAGAACCACTGATATATATAATCCATTTTTTTCATAGAGTCTCGTAGTCTCCACTTCCATAGGGCCAGTCACTGTAGGGACAGAATGACCTTCCATGCAAAAGGATAAATAGAAGATTAAAAAAAGATGAAACCCTTTTTAAAATAAGGCTGTGAAGTTGAAATGCTTTTAAATGTATTCAAATTCAATTTTGTGCCATGTAGTAGTCAAACAGGGACCTTCCCAAGTAGATGGTAAAGCAGTGAAAGTGGTTGCTAGAGTATCATTGATACTGCCTGAGTTTATTTAAGTGTGAGCCCCCCCCCCCCAAAAAAAAAGGCAGTTGTGGAAGAGTATGATCAAGTTTTGGAATTTAATCAATAAATAAGGAGAGCTCTTTCAGTTCAAATTCCAGGGCTTTTCAGGTGAAAGGCAAATTCTCCCTTGCCTGAGACTGCTATTAGGGGCTTTTGAGGCACACAGCTAAGAATATAGATGAAGCAGAGATGTCAGGAACGTAGGAGGGAAGAGAGGCTTAAGACAAAGTAACTAGGTATAAACCTAGCTATTTTCAGTAAAGTATTAAAAATTCATTACTACCCTTCGCATAGATCAAGTTGCTTATAAAGAGAATATTTTATGTAATGTATTAAAAGAGTTGCAAACATGTGAATTCAAAGTTTTATTCTTTGAAATAGACATGTATTTGACGAGATTAGTAGCATGAGCAAAGCACTGAATTCAAGACATCTGAGGACTTCTTTTTATTTTAAATATTGTTTTAAAGTTATTTTCATTTTTTTACTTTCTTATAAAAGAAGTACGTATAGTTGCACCTAGTTGCTGGCTTTAATTTATGTGAATTTTAGATAGCTTCCCAAGAAGAAAAGAGGAAACTGTCTCTTTGTAGCAGCCTGTGTCAAAAATGTTGCAATATTGCTGTCAAACCAAACTTGGGTTAGTGCACTGCTACATTCTTTGACCATTTTTGCAAACCATTGTTTCCTGGGGATAATTATAATATGGGCCTCTAAAAAATTGATTCATCTGTGGATATTACAATTTTATCCATATGTGTTTGAGCATGTCTATCAGAGATGTATACCTAACAAGTTCTCCGTGTGGTATATCAAATCATTCATCTTGGATGTAAAGTTATAATTTCAAGTTGCTAACTTTCTGATTAGACAAAGGTAGATTTCATCACAGAAACTATATAGGAAATTTAAAAATTACATAGATACTGTTTACACATTTAATTTTGGAACAAAAGATTCAAACATTTTTTGAATGTTTTGAAGATTTTGTTTAAAAAAACTTTTTTAAAGTATGTGTTGATGTGTGAATATATATATTTAACAATTTATTCCAATAATTTGTGGCCCATATTTCCTGATCTATCAAATAGGGATTACAGTACAGTAGTTTCAACGTCATAGGAATGTTGTGAAGATAAATGATTTAATCCATGAGAAATACTTAGCACAGTAACAGTAACATAATAAGAGCTTAAATTAATGTTAGTTGATAAATTAATGGAATTAGTGGATACTTCTTATGGTCTCTTCCTTTGTAACTTGTTCTAAAACTCCATTAGACTATGGCTACATTTTTTTAACAGTCTCATTAAAATGATAGGAATCATGTTCTGCCTGATACGTAAAATTTTCCCAAGAACACAGGCAGTAAGTGGTACATCCAGGAATAGAACCTAGATTCTCTTTTCCCAATTTTAGAAATATTCTCCTGTATCACACCGCCTCCACTTTTTCACATGGTAAACCTATTTATAAATGGCTAAGAAAAATTGCTATTACAGAATTAAGTCAAATGTTCCAAGGCAAATCACAGTAGCCTCACTGAAGTAATTTTTAAAGACTGTTTTTGGTGGTATTTCTATGATTGTTGCATACTATTAAATACTTTTATGTACAGATTTTTTTCTTTTATTGGGGTATAGTTGTTTTACAATATTGTGTTAGTTTCTACTGTACAGCGATATATCTCCTCTTTTTTGGATTTCCTTCCCATTTAGGTCACCACAGAGCAATAAGTAGAGTTCCCTGTTCTATAAAGCAGGTTCTCATTAGTTATCTGTTTTATATATATTAGTGTATATATGTCAATCCCAATTTCCCAATTCATCCCACCCCCTCTTTCTCCCCTTGGTGTCCATACATTTGTTCTCTACATCGGTGTCTCTATTTCTGCCTTGCAAAAGGTTCATCTGTACCATTTTTCTAGATTTCACATATACGCGTTAATATCCAATATTTGTTTTTCTCTTTCTGACTTAATTCACTCTGTAGGACAGTCTCTAGGTCCATCCACATCTCTACAAATGACCCAATTTCGTTCCTTTTAAAGAAATATTTTCCTTAATCTTTCTTCAACATTTTGCATGCTCCAAATCCTACAACTAAAAGGAAAAAAAAAATCTTTGAATTAAGTGTTTCCTTTTCTCTATTTTGGTGTTGCCTTTTTCTTGTTACGTAAGTGTAATGATAAACTAATTTGCTATATCACGCAGACCTGTTTTAGGATAAAGCAAAAATTCTAAGTGCATACAGTGCTGTAAATAAAATACATACTAATCTAGTTACTATACAATAGTTATTTTGATTTGAATCTGGGAAAATATGTTAATAAAAATATATGCATTTATCAGTTCATTCAATAGGAAATTGTTGAATGTCTACTATATTTCATTATATAATTTTTTAAACAGACAGAATAGCCAATAATTCTTCTAGAAGCTAAACATTAACCTTAAATTCTCCACTTTTTGGTACTATTTCAGTGCCAAATCACCTGGTCATGACTGCAATCATGTATAATCTCTTTTCACTGAAACTTGCATACATGTGTTCAAAGGTTATATATCTGAAATAAAGAAATGCAAAGAAATTCACATGTTGATATTAAATCACATTGTATAAACTATGCTTTAATATTAATCAAAAATATTACTTAGTTTAATTCAAATCATAACCTTTTTTCCATTTAATATGTTCTTAAATTCCTTTTGCATTTAATTTTCATAAAAGCCAAAGGAAGAAACTGTTGTTAAACTTATGTATTTAGAAGAACTGAATTTCCAAAAATAACTTACCCTAGAGCACCTAGTAAGTGACTGCAGTAACAGAACTCACATGTGTGCATGTCTTCTGATTTCAAAACCTATGATCTCCCTGTAATTCAAGACTTCATCCCTAAAAGAAAAATAACATATGGAGGAGGAGATATTTATCACAAACCTCTAAATGAGAATAAGGCCAGAACAAAGCTCCTAGCCCAGTAAAATCAAATCTAATCAAAGGTACCAAAGCTTCCCACAGCCATGTGTTTTGTGCTATATTCTGTTGATCCTATATGTGAACAAGAGAATATATAATCATGTAAATAACATTTCTATAATGTAAAATTCCTGTGACAAAAAAAAAAAATTACTGTTTGAAAAAATAAACTCCCTTAAGGAGTTTTATTAACAGTTAGGGACTGTTTAGTGAATGTTGATTTACAGCTATCACTATCACCTATTAATTGAATATGTAGATTTATAGATATCTCCTGAGCACTCAAATTAAGCCAGAGAGAATATTCTTTAGAAGATTTCAATTTAAAGGGAAAGCTATAATTTAAACATTCATATAAAATGAATAAATTTTAAAGTGCATTGAAAGAATATTATATTATGAATACAAAAGTTTGCTCTAATTCTGGACTTATTCCAAAATTGTAATATTTTATTTCTGTATTTCAGAAATTCCTTTACCAAATAACTACCTCTACAAAATAGATGCAGTTCAAGTTATGAAAACATTCAAAATATATTTTCAAACATTGAATGGTATTTCACCAAAGTTATGATGTATAGGACAAGAGGCATATCCTTTCTACATACGGTTTTAACATGATTCAGTAGAACTATTTATAAGTTATATTTTAAGAAATTCACAGGATGTCAGTGTTTTAAATTTACTGCAAATCAAAGATATTTGTGCTACACTTAGCACAGAGAATATATTCCAGAAAATTTTTCCTATAAACATTTTCTTACCTTATTCTTTGAGGATTTTTTTTTAATAGATAAAATTTGACAATGCTACTGAATGTTTCTTAAGTTTTGATTTAAGTGCCTTAAGTACTCCATATATATTTTCATTCCCTGGAATTTTCTTTCTTTCTAAAGAACATTATTTTTTTTGTTTCTTTAATCTCAAAATATCAGCAACTCACAGGCATGCATGTAAAGTACATGAAAGACAAATATTAAGATTTTTTTTTTTACTATAGTTTCCAAGGTATTTTTCCCCAATGTAAATTCAGGAAATATTTTTAAAAAGGAGAGAAGAGAGGAGTAGAACACTTTTTAAAACAACAATATTTGTGATTCTAAAGGTAGACGGTACAGCATAAATTCCTTTTAAAGAGTAAATAAGAACCAAAAATTATTTTAAATTTATGGTTTTGAAAACAAATTGGTAGTTTGCTTTAAAAAGTTATGACATATCAAAGATGTTATAAATTAGTTTCTCTTAGGTTTTCATTTTGAACTCTGTTATAACAGTATTATGGAAGGCAATATGTGGATGTCCTCAAAGCATTCAAAATTAGAGATGTGTTAAGTAGTTTACAATCATCAGACATTTTGGAAGAGAGATTTATACATCACCGTTACCTAAACATTACATTGCACGTTGGATTTATGTGTTCGTTCCAATATGTTACACTATGTGTGAAGTTCAGGACCAGCCTTTAGTAAGTATAGGGAAAGGTACTGGCCACATGAAAACATTTTTTTCCCCACATGCCATTTACATCTCAGGTATCAAATTCAGTTAATTTGTAAAATGCTTCACATCCTGGATTCGTCTTAGTTTCTCCATGGTGTCATTTCACATGTTGCTCTATCTTTGTGTTTTCTAGAAACTGATAAATAGGTCTATAATTTGCCTTCAAATTTAATTTCATACTAACAAGTAAACATCTTTGATACTGTTAGATTGATAATTTAGAGTAAACAAATTTTCTTCTGATGTACTTTGAGAGTGGATTTTGATATGAAGGAAAATTAAGGGAGGGGATGCCATCCAGAGGGATGAAGGGTTCAGGGCAGAGACAGAGAGACAGAGAGTATCAGACAATTTTTCTTCTACCAATTTTGACTCAGGCTTATCCTAGTAAATCATAAATTGTTTCAAGAAATGCAAAGTGTCCTAATAGACCTAACCCTGAATCCTGGTATAAAAATGTATAATATGTAATGTATAGTGACCATAGTAACTCCAAACAAGATCTGAAAAGATGACATAAAAAAATATATAAAATATTGAAAAGGGAATCTTTCTGTCTAACGTCCAAATTTCTTTATGGTCCAAAACTTGAAAAAGTAAAACATGTGACATAAAATAGAAGTGCAGCATCCAGTTTAGCATTTGTCTATTAAGTTGTTCATTAATTAATTCAAAGAACGTCTAATGAGCACCTACTAAGTGCCAGGCAATCTGTTAGCTTCTCTGAGAGGACTTTGTTCCTCAATGCCCTCCATGCTACTCTGAGGTCATCTGCCTCTGCTATGTGGTCCCAGGGTACCCTGTGCATTTCACTACTACAGAACTTACTACTAGGTATTGCAGTCATCTGTTTCTTTCCCTGTTTTCTTCCCACTAGTCTGTACATCCCAAATCCCATTTTTGTATCTGCACTACTAAATATAATGCCTTCCAGTCACAGTTTCTCAAATGTTTATTGAATGAATGAGCAAAGAACAATTCGTGCTTTAAGAAGTGATTACAGGCTAATAAACCCTTGTATTATAAGGCTCAAAACCCAAAATTGTGATTTTTGGAGATTATGAGAGAGTGTGTTATGGGAGATTTGATAATGTTTACATAAAGAAAATGACATTTAAGTGATAGTTAATCATAATCAGATATTTGCCAGAGCTAAAGAGGAGGGGTCAATATGTTTGTATGGAGGCTACAAGGTATAAGAGATCATAACATTTTTAGAAAGCAGCAAGGGAGTTGGCATGTCTAGAGCATAAAAGTGGTGGACTGGGAAAGTATATTGAGACCAGATTATGAAAGGACTCAGATACTATGCTAAAGAATCTAGATGTTTCCCTGTCAGTGGAGGTTACCCAAGCTAGGTAAAAGACCATTCTGGTAGCACCTTAGAGGGTAAATGAATGGAAAGGGACTGTTGGCAAGAGAAAAGTTTAGAATTGTTGCAGAAATCCAGGAGGAAAGTTCTTAAGGTCTAAAGCAAGATTTTTGCACTGGGTCTAATGGATATTCAGCAGTTTAAGGAAATCTTTGAGCTACATTTCTACTTAGCTTCAGCAGGTAGGTCTATACGATCTTAGTCTTTGCCTAATCTACACCCTATTATGCTTAATTCTGCACCCAGCTAAACATCATTTGAACAGTCAAACCGAGGAGGTAACATTGTTAGCCTGAGCTCAGAGCCCTGACACTGACTCAGGCTACTAAACCCTAGCTTTATAACATACAGCATGTTAGAATTTAGATTAGAATTTTCATCACAGAATTAAATGTCATGAACATGTTATTGTTTTAATTTCTTGCATTAAAATAAACTAGTAGTAGAAAATGCTGTGTTTTTCCAGTTCAGTTAATCATCTGCTATATAAAATTCTCTTTCTTGCCCAACACTCCCATCTCTAGCATCACAAAACACGTAGAACTATAGTGAGAAAGCTTCATAATAGGTTGGTTTCCAGAATAAGTTTCCTAATAACATGGTTCTCATGTGAAACGGGTAATAATTAAGAGCATTTTCTAAAAAAAACTAAAATCAGGTTGAAGCAGCCTACTGTCTTAGTCTTCGGGGTTTTTTTTTTTTTTTACAAAATTCTATTGTTAGGAGAGGAGGAAAAGAACCTTGAGATAATATCGAGTAGAATTGCATCTAATATTTTAAAGAAGATGTTTTCGTTAAACCTCTGAAGGACAGGAATATCAGTCATGATGGCTGGAGTATAGGTGTAAATGAGGTATGTGCACTTCTAGAGTTCTGGAGCTTTGCATCTCTTTGACCTTCAAAAGAGAACTTTGAAACCCACTTCACAGAACTCAGATGGAGATGGATGCATTAAAAAAAAAAAAGAGAAAAGTCATTCATGCATTTGGCAAAGATTAATGGAAGCTGCTACTGTTTGCGTTGCAGAGTTGTATGGGGATTGTCTCCTCATACTTTGATGTGGAGGATTTTCTAATATTACTCTCTGATCTCTGGCTAAATTGGATATTCACTAGCGAAGTCATTCAAAGGTAAAATAGGGAATAATGCTAAAATCGGGACACAGTAAAGGTATTATTTGAGCTATAAACCTAAGCAGTACTGGTTTGCTACTAAAATTAGCAACTAAAATGTTAAAGAATTGCATAAGGAGAGTGCTAAGATAAAAAGACTGAAAATAGAAGTAAATAAAAATATCAACCTCACAGCAAGGAGGAAGAAAAGAACGGAAAGGTTAAAAATAGTGATGAAAAAAACTGATGTCATTTTTCATTGATCTTGATGAATATGGTAAAAGAAATAAAAGATTTAAATTATGATGGTAAAAATTTTAGGAAAAAATTCAAGTGTCTATTATTTGCATAGACAACTTAACTTTACAAGATATAATTGTCCAAAGTTTCATATAACTTTACTTCTGATGATACTGCTTGGAAATCCTGTTAATGAGGCAGTAGTAATAATGAAATACCTCCTAGAAAGATGATTCATTATTCAGTGCAGTACAGTCAAGCGAGTTTCAAGTTGTGTAATTGTGATAGCAGCAGAAAGTGACAAAGATAGAAGAAACTTTGTTACAGGGTACAATTTAAGTACAGTATTTGAGAAGTGATTGGGAAAGACATTTTCCCCTGAAAGTAGAACCAACTAATTTGCCTTGCTTTCTTTTTCACAATGTTTCATCATAATGTTTTCCCTTGTTGAATTTAAATGACTGTGACATTCTTCTTTCTACCTTGACATATTTTTCAAGGAGATATTGTGTTAGGTATATTAATAATTCTTAAATATGTTTTAAAATATTGGTTTTAATTGGAAAAACAATTATAATATTGATTGTTCATGGCTCAGTATCTTGGCACATCTTTCTTGTGCAGATGACTGTTGACCATAAAAACAGAATTGTGATTTTAAATTATATTGTGCTTGTTTAATGTAGCATGTACACTTCCCTGGCTCAGAGCGGGCTGCTTCACAAAACTGTATAGAACTGGCTTCCTTTTTAAAATTCTCCAGCACAGGATGGTACACTGCATGCATAATTCAATGTGTTGAAGCATCCTAGAAAATTTTTCTTTATTGTTAAAATTGTAGCAACAAGTAGAAATTAATTACTTGTTATAACACAAAGAACTTTTATGCTATATTCCCAATTTTGTTTTATACTGAAGACTTGATTTGCAAATATGAGTGAAAGATTGACTTTAAATATCTAGAGATGATTAGCTGCCAGCTCTAATCAAATTGAGAAGTAATTAGCAAATCAAAACTTGATTAGCTCTTTGCTTGATTTACTAAAATTACAGTTTATGCAGTTTAAATAATGGGGGAGGGGAGTTTTCTATACTCCAGATACAGTAGAGTCTACTATGTTAGGGCAGGAGGGGTATTCACTACTTTAAAGTACTTTCTAAACCTGACAGTACTTTTCTGTTCCTTTATGATACTACAATACTATATATTAGTATTTTACTTTTACTTTTCTGAGGATAAAACTTTCTCTTGATTGTTACATATAATACAATGTTATATATGAGTTAACTTTTTAAGGATCATTTTAAATATATGTAGAATCATTGTTTAATCATGGATACGTCAGGTATATTCAGGATTTTTTCAGTTGCTAGATATAAAAGCCTTGCAAGGTGTACTGATCCATGACTAAATGATTGGATATTTTAGATTAGGGTAAAAGAAAACAAACAGTACACCACTGTATTAGTCAGCTAGGACTGCCATAGCAGAATACCAAAGGCTGGGTGGTTTAAACAACAGAATTGTACTTTCTTGCACTTCTGGAGCCTGGAAATCTAGGATCAAGGTGACAGTGAGATTGGTGTCTGGTGTGGAATCTCTCCTTGGGTTGTAGATGGTCACCTTCTTTTGTGTCCTCAAAAGCCTTTCTTCTGTGTGCAGGACAGTGGTGGTGGGGGAAACCCCTGATGTCTCTTCCTCTTCTTCTTAGGACACAAGTTCTGTCAGGTTAGGGTCCCACATTTATGACCTCATTTAACCCTTATTACCTGCTGCCTTATCGGTCCTGTCTCCAAATGCAGTCACATTGGGGGTTAGGGCTTCAGTATGTGAATTTTGGGGGACACATTTAAGTCCATAACTACCACTGATCAGTGTTTCTATGCAAAACAGACTTATTGGAAAAAGCAAATGGCAGAAGAGAAGAAAATCATTGCTGCCTGGGAACCATCAGTGCTAACAGCAGCTGTGCAGCTGTGGGGCAGTGTGAGGAGCCAGCAGCAGGCTTCAGAGCCTGACGTGTCCTCAGCACCTCTGGAGGAAGCAGGCAGAGCTAGAGTCACCTCTCTGGAGTTGACCCTCTAGGAGTGGTTTTTTTTTTTTTTTTTTTTTTTTTTTTTGGTCACAGATATCAAGCTTTTGTCCAAAAGTAAACATGGTGGCTCTTAGCCAAAATTAGATGTGGAACTAAGTGACTCTCATTTTATGTATTTCTATAACTTTGAAGTCTCAATAATTGCCAAACCAGTAGCACGTTATTGTCTGTCAGCTATTTGTTTGGTGATTTAGTAATTCATCCCTTCCTAGGTAAAGCCAGAAGGTTCACAATGTTTATACATCCAGAAAAACCTTTTTCTGGCTCCCTCAGAATACTAGCAAAATTATATAAGGATATTCCTCATGAAGTATTTTTTTTTTTTTTTTTTTTAAAAGGGTGACAACTTCTTTTTTTTTTTTTAATTTATTTATTTATTTTTGGCTGTGTTGGGTCTTCGTTTCTGTGCGAGGGCTTTCTCTAGTTGTGGCGAGCGGGGGTCACTCTTCATCGCGGTGCGTGGGCCTCTCACTGTTGCGGCCTCTCTTGTTGCGCGGAGCACAAGCTCCAGACACGCAGGCTCAGTAGTTGTGGCTCACGGGCCTAGTTGCTCCGCGGCATGTGGGATCTTCCCAGACCAGGGCTCGAACCCGTGTCCCCTGCATTGGCAGGCAGATTCTCAACCACTGCGCCACCAGGGAAGCCCGAAGTATTTTTTAAGCATTCTAATTTTGAAGATGCTTAGTGATCTTAATTGTTAAAAAGTTTTTTCTAGGTTTTCAAAATATAGATTATAAACAAATTCCTCTCTTTCTCTCCACTAGAAAGAGTTCTGTGGGACATATTTAGACATCATTTTTTATAGTTATATTGAAATTCTGATTTGTGGAAAATTAAAATTATATCTGATTTTTATTTAATATTTAAGGGTTTTATTTCTTACCCCATATCATTTATTTTTAGATTCTTTCAAGTAAGGCATTTAAAACACAAATCAGCTTTAGAAATATGACAGAACTGTTGAAGCAGTTACAGGGTGAGCTCATTTCATTGTGTTTTGCTTTATTGTGCTTCACAGATATTGCATTTTTTATAAATTGAAGGTTTGTGGCAACCCTGCGTCTATTCTAGCAAGTCTATCAGTGCCATTTTTCTAATAACATTTGCTCACTCCATGTCTCTGGTCACATTTTGGTGATTCTCATATTTCAGACGTTTTTATTATAATTATAGTTGTTATGGTGATCTGTGATGAGTGATCTTTGATGTTACTATTGTAATTGTTTTGGGATTCCATGAACCGCACCCATGTAAGACAATGAACTTAATCGATAAATGTATGTTCTGACTGCTCCAATGACCGGCCATTCACCCATCTCTCTTTCTCCTCTGGCCTCCCTGTTCCCTCAGACACAATATTGAAATGAGGCCAATTAACAACCTTACAATAACCTGTAAGTCAAAAGCTAGAAATGATTAAGTGTAGGAAGGAAGGCTGGTCAAAAGCAAAAATAAGATGAAAGCTCAGCCTCTTAACACCAGTTAGCCAAGTTGTGAATGCAAAGGAAAAGTTCTTGAAGGAAATTAAAAGTGCAACTCCAGTGAACACACAAATGATAAGAAAGTGAAATTCTTATAGCTGATATGGAGAAAGTTTTAATCATCTGGATAGATGATCAAACCAGCCACAACATTCCCTTAAGTCAAAACTTAATCCAGAGCAAGACCCTAAATCTCTTCAATTCTGTGAAGTCTCACACAGGTGAGGAAGTTGCAGAAGAAAAGTTTAAAGCTATCAGAGATTGGTTCATGAGGTTTAAGGAAAGAAGCCAAGCTGTCTCCATAACATAAAAATTCAAGGTGAAGCAGCAAGTATAGATGTAGAAGCTGCAGCAAATTATCCAGAAGATCTAGCTGAGATAATTAGTGATGGCAGCTATGCTAAACAACAGATTTTCAGTATAGACTAAACAGCCTTATACTGGAAGAAGATGCCATCTAGTTTTCTCAAGAGAAGTCAGTGCCTAGCTTCAAAGCATCAAAGGACAGGCTGACTCTCTATTAGTTTTCTTATACCAGTAGGTCCTTACTGGGCTTTAATTCAGTCTACCTTTATAATTTCCCTAGTATCCCATACATATTTCCTCCTTCATTTATTCTGAATTTCTATTAATTCAATTTACTTATTGATTGGATATACAATTGAAATGATTTATCTCCTGCTCATCAAGGAGTTGTTTCACAGCACTCTTGTCTGAACTTGAATACAGATTTCTGCCCACGTGTCGATAGTGTAATTTAGGTAATTGACAGAGACAAAGCCAGTTCACAAAGTTAATTAAAATTTTCCATCTCTTCACTTTCAATTAGTTTCATTGATATGACATATTTTTCTCTATTTAATGTCTCACCATTATCACTAAGCAGTACACAGGTCATGCTAGTCTGTCAAATAAATAGCAATTATTAAAAGTCTTTAAGTAGACACTACTTTGATGTTTTAATTGTCCTCTTGTCTTTGAACAGCTGAGTGTTGTATTAGTATTTACTTCATTTATGTAGCAATTTTAATTGGTGCTTGAAGGTTTTTTGTGTTTTTTCTTTCATATCTGGGAACCAGAAAAGGGTAATGGAATGCAAAGGAAGTAAGTAATAGTAGTATAATATCTCTTACTACAGTGTGATAGATAAAATATTAGTTTAAGACTATAGGGTCCTGATTCTTTATGCCCTCTGTATTGTATAACGATCACTTATGATATGGGACAGATAACTACGTTGGATCTGTTTAAACCTAAAGGAACTTTTATAGGAGTGCTATTAAGGAAATATTTACAGACTAATGTTATATTCACTCTGAGGAAACGTCTAGTAATCATTGAACATTTTGTCTAATACTGAGATTTCACCTAACTGGCTTTACTTTTACATGCATACATACATACACAATTATAAAAATATTAGTACTTTTTCTTTTGATATGTTTTTGAATTTCCCTTTTGTAAAAGCCATGTAATATTCATAGAGGTGAATAGTCTGTCAAGAATAACAGTTTAGTTTCTTACATTTTTACTAATAAATTCATATTCATAAAAGCTCCCTTACTCCTTTTCCCTCCCACAGTGAAATTCCAGTCATGTAACAAACAAGAAATAACTTACTGTTTTGGTGATTTATGTATTTACATATTCTACTTGCCCTCTATTCAGAAAGAGAAGTTAACCAGGCTGGCTGGAGGAATTATTTTTTACAGTATAACATCCTTCTCTATGGAAATCGAGATCATTTAAAATAAAATATGTGTGTTTTAAGGCAATAGCAAAAACAATTTAGACAATATGTATGTTACAAAAAGTGTTATTTGAATTTAGACTACTTGACTGACTCCTAAGAGAAGAGATTAGCATTATTTTTTCTATAATGGCCATCTCAACCTTAATCTCTACTTTCTGAGACCACTTCTGTTTCTTAAGAGTTTGTTCTAGTTATTTAAGAGTAAAAAATCATATGTGCTCATTGGTTTGTGTAATATTTTTGTAGAGTCCTTGAGATGTTCATTCTAAATTAACTATTTTATAGAACAGAAAAGTTAACAAGTAGCCACAAAATATGGCTGAGATATGCATTGCTTCTGAATTTTTATATTGCATTCTGTTTTTCAGGAAGTTCTACTTTTCATGTTTTGAAATATGTGAAGAAAATATATTCTAAAAACGAGCAATATTTAGTTATGCTCCACCATCATATAGCTCCAGATATCACTGTTTTAAAATGCCTTTAGCTACAATAATCATAATTACCTTAAGAGAAAGGGAATTTATTCGAAGGATATGTATCTCATAGAATTAAAGGAAAGGCTTAACAAAGAACTTCACCAGAGCAGCTGTTATATCACCAAGGGCACCATTGATTCTGTTGTGTTGAGTTCTGCCATTGATGTGACTCAGCTATGAGCTCATTCACATTCTGTGTCTCATGGTTCAAATTCTAAACGTCGGTTGGCTTAGTCCAGTTATAGATTAGCTCTTATTTGGTCAGGTACTGGTCAACTACGGTCAAAGAGGTTGTGTCACATTATATTGTACAACAGGACAACCAGGCCTGTGGGAGAGGGAGTGTACTGGAGAGGATTGGGGAGAAGTCAGGATGAAAGGAGAGCAAGGAAGAAATCAATAGCCATTATATTCATCACTGTAAGGCCTTTTCAGTCTTGTTAAAATTGTATCTTCTCTGTGAAACGTCTTCATTTCTGGAGAGAGTCCTCACCTTTCCTTTTAAATCCTAGTAGCACTAATTCCATATAATTAACATGAGCTTGTCATATTCTGTCCTGTATGTTAGTTATCTTTTGTAGTCACTTGTTTTAGTTCCTCAAACATTGTTACTATTCAGGTAACTGAATATCCTGTATATGGCAAAAGGTTATGTTCTCAGCATTCGGCTTCCCCCTGTACCAGGGGCACAAGAGGTGAAACTTTGTGAAAAATTCCTCGAGAAAAAGTTGAGATCTTCATGTATACACATTAGACTGGTGGGGAAGTAGGGAGAAACATTTCTGTGACAAACGTTGCAAGTAAACAAAACCTATCTTTTGAATAGCCTTTAATAATTGTGTTTGAAAAGACGAGCAAGTACATGTAATAACCCGGAGTAATGCTATAATATTCTGCTAAGAAAAACAAAAGACACACCAAAAAAAAAAAGTTCAAACAACTTTCAAAAATATACAAAAGATACTGATTTGTGTGTGTGTATATATGACTGTGAGTTTGTAGGTATTTCTATACATATATTTTAGAATGAAAAAAAAAACTTTTGGAAAAATAAATGCCAAAATATTAAATCTGATTTTTCTAGACCAGTGGTTCTCACAGTGTGGCCACCAGTTGTTCTCAAAGTGTGGACATACAGCATCAATGTCACCTGGGAACTTGTTAAAACACAAATTTTATCTACTGAATCAGAAATTCTGGGAATAGGGCCCAGCACTCTGAATTTTAATAAGCCTAAATGCTGTCAAGGTGATATTGTTGGGCACTAAAGTTTGAGAAACAGTACTTTAGTCTAGATGATGTGATTACAAGAGATTTATTTTCTCCCTGGTGCTTGATGAATATGTCATTTGTTTGAACTTATAAAGTACTGCAAATGTCAATTTTCTAGAGAAGGATGCCTTCTGAATAGCCCCGTTGTATACTTCTTTGTAAATTCCACTCTCGCAACGCTGGTTTGCATATACTATGTGCAATAAATGCATTCTGATAGCTTGATTGAAATTGGCTCCAAAGTGTACCTCCATCTCTGCCTCTTGTAGATTCAAAGGAATGTATTGAGTATGGTTCACCAAGATCAAGGTTCATGGTTTGAACAACTTTTGGTAATGAAGTGTGAAATAGTTTATTTTAATGCATTTCTTCAGGGCTACAACAGATGTAAAAATGTATCTTGTGTAAACCATACCACAGCACAAGTATGGAATTATTAATCTCAAAAATTTAAATAGGAACTAATTACATTCTGGAAGAGGCAAGAAACTTTCTATTGAGCTGGAAGTCAACATAAATGTCTCATTATTCTTGAGTTTATTGATGCCTGCAGGTCATATTAAAGGTCACTTAACAAGAGCAATGACAAGGAAGAAAGAAAGTTGCAAATCAGTCTTATCTTTGGGGATTTGTACTCTACCCATTTAATTTTTCCAGCCGTTAAAGATTTATAACAGCTGTTTTACTTCTGTATTTTGTACTCTGGGAAATATAAAGGCACCATTAGTTAACAGGAAGGAATTTGGATAAAAGAGAAGCTCAATAGAAATGATTTTTAGGAGGGAAATAAAGACAGTTCCAACAAGACTAAAAATAGAGAGAGATGAAGAAGGACAAATAATGACTTTAGATATAATAAAATGTTGAAAAATGGATTGTATTGAATATAAAATATTTTGAGTTGTCTTCTTTAGAGATTGCATAAATTTCTACATTAGTCTTATCATTCTTTAAGTGAAGTTCAGATCATACTAAACTGTGATAGGTTCCCCAAACTTCCTCAATCTATTTCTTTCTAAAATCTGACCGCACTTATCATTTGTGTTAAATAAGCTTAGCACTTGTTTATATTAGTTTATTGACTAAATTTTTAAAAAAAAATGGTTTAGGATGTTATTCTTATTTATCCAATTAAGTAGTACATACATTGAGAGCCAAGAGTTACAATGACTGCTTCCCTCATACCCTCACTTATGGTCTTTGTAATTGTTTTTAAAATATGTTAATTGTTTAGGGCATGAGCCTTCTAGAAGCAGGAGCCAGTATGTGACATCTGCATTAGTTATCTATTGAATGTTAACAAATTACCCCAAAACTTTGTGGCTTCAAACAATACATATTGATTATCTCATGGTTTATTTGAATTAGGAATCTTAGGCTCAGCTTAGCTGGATCCTTTGACTCAGAATATGTTACAAAGCTAAAATTAAGGTTTGGGGGCAGGTACAGTCATCACAAGGCTTGGCTAGTGAAGGATCTGCTTCTAAACCCACTCGTGGGGGTTAATGGCAGGATTCAGTTCCTCAGTGACTGTTGAACTGAAAGACTCAGTTCAATGCAACACAGCAAATATAAAGGTCCTAAAAGTAAAGGGATCATGGGGCAGCAACAAAGAAAGTGATGGGAGAAAGTGATAGAAAATGAAGCCAGAGGGAAAGAAGTGGAAGATTATTTATGATAATTTTTTTTCAAATGTCAATGTGCATATGAATAACCTGGGGATCTTTTAAAATGTAGATTTAAATTCAGAAAGTCTAGAATGGTACCTGAGATTGTGCATGTCCTACCAAGTAATGTGATGCTGCTGGTCTGAGAAACACACTCTGAGTAGCAAGGAATGAGGGTGTTAGAGATTATTATGCAGATTATTGACTTTTACTGGGAGTGACGTAAGCCATGCAAAGGATTTGAACAGTGGTCTTCTCCCAGGCTGATATGTTTAGAGTAGATTTTCACTGACAGAGGTAGAGATGGGGAAACCAATAAAAAGGCTGTTGAAATAAACAGATGATGATGATAGTGACCTAGGGAAAGGCAGTAACAGTGGAAAGGGTAAGAAGTGGAATTTTTCTAGGTATATTTTGAAGGTGAACTTACAGAATCATTTGATGGCTTAGTTGTTGTATGTGAGTGAATAAGAGGAATGTAAAAGGATCAAGGTTTTTGACTTAAGCAACAGGAACATGGTGATTGTTGGTTTTTGAGAAGGGGAAGACTAAAGAAGTAGCAGATTTGTCAGGAAAAATTAGGAATTTTGGACAGTTTAGCTTTGTGGTGCTTATTGGATATCCAAAAGGAGATGTTAAATACGTAATTCTGGAGTTCAGATAATAAATCTTTCTGGAGACATAAATTTGGAAATAATCAGAATATAAATGATTTTTTAATTTATAAGAGTATATGGTGTCACCTAAGGAGTAATTTCTGTTAGAGAACTAGTCCAAATACTGGAACATTTTAACTTCAGGAGATTTATAAAACAAGGCTAAGGCAGCAAACAAGACTCAAAAAGAGCAAACAGTAACTTAGGAGGAAAATCAGAAGTCACCAGTCCCAAGAGCCGAGTGAAGAAAGTGTTTCAAGTGTTTAAGTAGGGATCAATGTTGTTAAATGTTGCTGTAGTTTAAGGAAGACTTTAGACTGAGAATCAACCATTAGATTTAGCATCTCAAAAGTTACCGATGACCTCGAAAATAGCAGCTCAGTGAATTTGTGGAGACAGAAGCCTTATTGAAGCCAGCTTAAGAGAATGAGAGTGGATAAGTTGAAGACTGGATGACTAGATAACTATTTGAAATAGTTTTGCAGTAAATGGGAGCAGAGAAACTAGATGTTCCCTGGAGGGGAAGTTGGTCAAGAGAGGGATTCATTAAGAGAGGGGAAATAAGATCATGGCTGTATGCCAGTAGGGAATAGCCAATAAAGAGGAAAAACCTGATGATGTAGTGGTAAAACGTGACAATTACTTGAGTAATATTTTTGAGTAGACAAGAGGGTGTGGGAACTAATGTGTAAGAGGAATACAAGCTTTAGAAAGAAGAATGAAAAATTAATTCATTCTAACAGTTTAAAAGAAAGGAAGGAAGTATATATGGGCAAAATAGTGAGTAGATGTGTTCATGAGAATTTAGTATAGTTGTTTTTTTTTAATCTAACTATAGTTGATTTACAATACTGTGTTAGTTTTAGGTGTACAACACAGTGATTCAGTTATGTGTATATTCTTTTTCAGATACTTTTCCATTATAGGCCATTATAGGATATTGAGTATAGCTTACTGTACTATACAGTAAATCCTTGTTCATTATTTTATATATAGTGGTGTATATCTGTTAATCCCATACTACTAATTTATCCCTGCCCCCCTTTCCCCTTTGGTAATCATAAGTTTGTTTTCTATGTCAGTCTGTTTCTGTTTTGTAAATGAGTTCATTTGTATTATTTTTTAGATTCCACATATAAGTGATATATAATATTTGTCTCTCTCTGTCTGACTTACTTCATTCAGTATGAGAATCTCTAGGTCCATCCATGTTGCTGCAAATGGCAGTATTTCATTCTTTTTATGTGTGAGTAATATTCTATTATATATATGGAATATATATAGTAATATTCCATTTTATATAGATACACACACACACACACACATATATACACACTGCATCTTCTTTATCCATTCATCTGTTGGATAGCACTTAGATTGCTTCCATGTCTTAGCTGTTGTAAAAAGTGCTGCTATGAGCATTGGGGTGCATGTATCTTTTTGAATTAGAGTTTTCATCTTTTCTGGATATATGCCCAGGAGTGGGATTGCTGGATCATATGATAACTCTATTTTTAGTTTTTTAAGGAAACTTCATAATGTTTTCCAGAGTGGCTGTACCATTTTACATTTCCACCAACAGTGTAGGAGGATTCTGTTTTCTCCAAACCACCCCCCGTATTTATTATTTGTAGACTTTTTGATGATGACCATTCAGACAATTTGCATTTCTCTAATAATTAGTGATGTTGAGCATCTTTTAATATGCCTGTTGGCCAACTCTATGACTTCTTTGGAGAAATGTCTATTTAGGCCTTCTGCCCATTTTTTTATTGGGTTGTTTGTTTTTTAGATATTGAGTTGTATGAGCTGTTTATATATTTTGGAAATTAAGCCCTTGTCAGTCACAGTGTTTGCAAATATTTTCTCCCAGTCTGTAGATTGTCTTTTCATCTTATTTATAGTTTCCTTTGCTGTGCAAAGCTTATAAGTTTGATTAAGTTCCATTTGTTTATTTTTGCTTTTATTTCTTTTGCCCTGATCTAAGAAAATATTGCTACAATTTATGTCACAGAATGTTTTGCCTCTTTCCTCTTCTAGGAGTTTTATTTTTGTGTATGCTGTGAGGTAGTGTTCTAACTTCACTGATCTACATGAGTCTGTCCAGTTTTCCCAACACCACTTGCTGAAGGGACTGTCTTTTCTCCATTGTATATTCTTGCCTCCTTTTTCAAAGATTAATTGACCATATTTCTCTTCTGAGTGTTCCTTTTCTCAGTGAAATTAAGAAGCATGGCTATCAGCTAGGAAAGAGTAAAGCAAGTGATAGAGGTTTGATAAATAAGTAGAAGGTCTGGAGAGTCATCTAGGCTTGCAAAATGAATATCCTAGAGAAATATAGGAACTCTGCTTAGAAATAAAAACTCAAGATTAGTAGCCATGAATTTAAAGTTATAGTAGACAGCCTTTGGTTGTTTTTTCCCCCAGATATATTTTTTGTCACTCCCTTGAAATACTCCATACTGCCTTTGGGGTTAGTTAATTTTTCATGTACATATTCCAAGTCTAACTGACACAGGGGGCTTTTTATAATTCTTACATTCTCTAAATCATTGGTCACAGTGCTTTAAACCTAATTGTTAATGATCGATTAACAATTTATTGCTTTAGTGATTAACGAGGGAAAACCTGGAATGTAGAATTGAAAAAAAAACCTGGATATCATTGAATCCATTTACAGTAAATGATGTTGAAAAAATTAAGGACAGTATAAGTTAACAAACTGGCCTAAGGTCACACCATTTGTTCAGATTAGGAATCATAAAGTGGTGAGGAAATTCTTACGCTTTATTGTAAATATTGCATTTCATATTGGCTCACTCTGTTAAAGCTATCAGTAATCTTCTAATCACCAAAAATGAGAATCAGGAATCCATTTTAGTAATTCCTTAATCTGAGCAACCTCTGATTGTTACCTTGTAATAAGAGCTGTCATTGTTTAGTGTTTATTTCATGCCAGGCACTGCACTAAACACTGTATAAGAACAACTTTATACAGTTCTAACATTAATCCTATCAATTGAGAACTCTTACAGATGGAAAATATAAAGCTTACCCAATATAAATGACTTGTCTAAAACCACACAGCTAGTAAAAGAATCATGAATTCAAACCCAGAACCATGCTCTTAACCAGATGAAGATAGTGACTCTCATACTTTGAAGTATGTCAGAATCACCATAAGTGCTTATTAAAACACAGATTGTTGGGCTCTATTCCCTGAGTTCCTTAGTTAGTAGACCTGGAATGGAGCCCAAAAATGTATATTTCTAACAACTTGCCCTTCGATGCTGATGCTGCTGGTCCAGAGACCCCATTTTGAAAACCACTGCAATAGTTTATCTTCCTTTTACAGCAGATACCTCCCTCATATTGCTCCAAGGGTCCCTCTTCTTTTTATTCTCCTCATCATTATCCTAGTTGAACCCTTTCATCCCCTACTCCAGCCTTCCCTACTACAGTCTCCCCCACACCTTGAAACACTGATATTCTGAAAACATCTCACGTATCTAACATTGGAGTATATGAATTTTTTAAGTAAAAGATATTTATATTATTAATAGCAAGTATGATCTTTTATATTTGGGGGGTTAAGTATTTACGTTTCTTTGATGTTATATGTCACTGTATGAACATATTTTTTTCTTTAAAAAATTATAAAAGAAAAAATAGAATAAACAAAAGTCCCATAGATCAATCTATCATTATCAATAATTATAGCTTATTTGTATAGAGCTTTAAAATATATAAGCAAAATGGACCTAGATTATTAAAATTTCTTCCTACATTAGTAGTCTGTGTTCTGTCTCTTCCTCTTGTATTCAAACTACACATCTTAACTAAATCAATCGCTCTTAAGTGGAATTTTCATTGGTTCATGGCTCAGCTCAAGAATTTTCAGTGAATTCCAAATGCCTAATAAATTAAATATAAACTGAACACCTTGAATTTAGAGATTTACAATATGATATCAATTAGTCTGTCCAGACTAGTCTCCCAATTCTATCTCCCTATGTTCAAAACATGTTTGCGCTACTTCTGAATATGTCCAAAATCTACTACTAAGCCAGTGTTCATACAATTCCCTAGACTATTTTTGTCTTTTTGAAATTCTACCACTGCCTCTGGGCTTAGATTAACAGTATCTCCTCTATGAAGACATTCCTAAATTCCTGGCAAGTTGTATATTGTCTCTCCCTGTTTAAACCTTTCATAGAAAATTTTGGTACTTTTTTAATCAAACTACTTAAGGTGACACAGATATGGATAGCACAAACAGAGATGGGATTTAAACCCAGATCTGAATAATTATCTCCACTTATTTAGTCTCTCAGCCTCAATTTTCTTTTCAATAAAATTAGGATAATAATATTTATGTTGTTGCATACAGTGCATTATAGGAATAAATCAAGCAATACATTTAACAGATCATGATCTATTCCTCTTATATAAAGGATTCTCAGTAAATGTTAGTTCTGGTAATAGGCAAGAATCTTACATTTTTGAGTTATAGAACTCTAACCCACACTACCTTGACTAGAAGTGGAATGTAATTTTTCAGTATCTTGAAAGACTAGTAATGGATTCTAGTCTAGGCATGTCTAAATCCAAGGTTACACATTATGTCATTATAGTTATTTATCTCAGTCTCCTGGTGTCTTTAATCAGCTTCCTTCTGTATGTGGGCTTTTACTCATGGATATGTTGATGGATATTTACACTGTTACAAATAAATATTTACAGCAACAAATATTTGCATATATTTCTCTTTCTCCATATATAAATGTGTAGGTATGTGTATGTGTTTGTGTGTGTGCATCTTTCTTAATTCCAGTTAAAAAAAAAAAATAAAGTCGATTTCTCTTAGAGTCCTTATGTCATTTCAGTAGTTTCTGATGGACCCTGCTTGAATCTCTTGCCCAGCTTTGGCCATATTGTGGAGAATATGGTACTGTGATTTCCTTGCCTGGGTCTTAAGCCCACCTCTGGAAAATATATTGGACAGCCTCCTCAGAACTGTATTTAGTGAAAGTGGTGGCTTCCTCAAGAAAGGTATTCTGGCATGCTAGACCATGCCTAGTGCACTCTTTTTCTCTCTCTTCCTTTATAATATTGTAGTGAATGCCTGGTGCCCAAGACGCTAACTATATATTTGTTTTGAATTATTGGTTAGTCTTCTCCTAACATTTTATGAACTTGAGGATGTGGATTATATGTTACTCATCTTTTTATCTCTTGTATAATAATACATTGCTCAAGAAAAATTTTCTGTAAAGGTTCTGGGATGAACTTGATTTAACGGAAAAGGTAATGCAGAACAACACACACATTGATCTCTCTCACACACACACAGAGGCACAGAGAAATCTGGGAAAATGTAAGGGAAAATATCATTTCAGGAATGCACGCTATTGGAAATTCTTATTTACTCCTTTAGTTTGGAATTCTAGAGAAAGTTTTCTACAAAACTCTTTATAGTATTTACATTTGTGAATAAATTCAGAGTGTGTATTAGAAATAAAATTTGTGACAGGTATCAAAAGCATTATTAGTCCAGGCCAGTGCTTCTCAAAGTTTGATGACCGTTTGTGTCACCCAGGACCTTGTTAAAATGCAGATTTTGATTCAAGTGATCTGGGGTAAGGTAAGGTCTAAAATTTGATGTATCTAACAAGTTCCAAGTGAAACTGATGGAGCTCATGTGTAGACCTCACTTTGAGTAGCATGGTTTAGACTAGAGCACAAAATGACAGACACATCTGGCTGTGGACATATTTTTGTGTAGCCAGCATAGGATTTCAACTTTTGAAAATGAGTTTAAATGCCTTCTTATGGATTTAAATGCTCTCATTTATCCATTTCGTACTTTGTTACTTTAAAATCTATTACTTCTCAAATTTAAATTATCACTTTTCCACCAGGGAATATTTAGGGTTTAGATGCCTGTTCATTGCCTCTATTCATGCCAAATGATTCCAGTGATTCATCTGACTGTTTCCAGGAGAGGCCCTGGATGAGAGGTGCCCTCTCTGGGACTACAACATGGTAAGAGATTCCTGTATTCTTGGTCAAAATATTTGAGTAAGCTTAGATCTTACTCTAATCATTTCTAATATTTTCTATTCTTCCTAAAATGGATGGAATATCCTTCTGTGGGGGGCAGGGAGGCAGTGGGGAGATGAGGTGATAGTTTGCTGGATTTTAATTTTTAGAAAACAGCAGACAGTCTGCAACCCTTTAGACTTTCTCTTTAAGAACTTGGCATGTCCAGATCAAAGGAATTTATTAGGCTTTTAGCTCTCCTGTTTTTTTATAGCTCAAAATGAACAAATTTTCAAGTACAAAAGAAATGCTTTAAAAGAGTTCTTTTAGTCTTTATTTGAAATCTCCTGCTCTCCTTCAGTTCACAGATACGTCGTACACTGAATGGAGGAATCAGACTACTACACTTTGATCATTTCACTATCTTGTTTGATTAGTGTTTTCAAACTATGGAGTTTATCAGCAGGGGGTAGGTTGATCCCTGTGGCTTATAATGGGCAAAGTATGGGGGAAAAATAGGTTTTTAGAAATCGCTTAAGATCAATCAGTTTCCTCCTTCTTCAAGGTTTAAAAATAACATCATGGACAGATAGACTTTGACACAGAATAAGATCAGATATTTCCAAAGGGAAAACTGACCAGCATGTATGGTGCACTTTTTTCCCCTCTTTCTCTCTTTAACATTATGACTTCCAGTCCTTAGATTATTACGAACTATAACCAAACTCCTTTTTTAAAAAAAAGGAAGCAAGAGGTACAACTACTCAATTTTAAATTTCATTTACTGAGCAAACATCCCTTTCAAAATGAAGGTTAGGGTTGTTAAATGAGATTTTTAAGAATTCAGCTCTTTGAGAGAAGGTATTGAACTGTATTGCATGCAGCAATTTTAACTATTACTGTGAATTTGGGTTATTCATCCTCCACTTGGGGATTGTTAATTTGCAGTTCCATAGCTGTAATTCAGGAGAAATAACTTTGCCCCTGATAATAAGTTAACATTAAAATATGGGCTTTTTTCTTTGGTGTTTTGAGGGTATTCTAAGTGGGAATACTGTGAAGATTATCAGCTGCTGACCTTTCAATATGGCTGGCAACATATTAGATGAAGGACCGACTTCATTGTAGATCTGGGAAATGCTGTCTGATTATAGATTTTTAAATTTGGGGTAAGATGAGACAAAGTGAGAGAGTTGCATTGACATATATACACTACCAAATGTAAAATAGATTGATAGTGGGAGGCAGCCATATAGCACAGGGAGATCAGCTCGGTGCTTTGTGACCACCTAGAGGGGTGGGATAGGGAGGGTGGAAGGGAGATGCAAGAGGGAGGGGATATGGGGATATATGTATACATATAGCTGATTCACTTTGTTATACAGCAGAAACTAACACAACATTGTAAAGCAATTATACTCCAATAAAGGTGTTAAAAAAAAATTGGGGGTAAACGACATCATGGAGGACTTTGACTTTAAATAAATTTAAGTAGTTTGCTATTTGAAATGCAACTACTGGCACAGGGACCTAAAAGAAAAAAGATGCTGTTTAGGCCAGATTTTCAATGTACACATTTGCCTTGAGCATAGCCCTGGTTCCTGATGTTCCACTGTGAGGCATCCAGTGGGAGCTTCATGTGATGGAGCCCATCTTGGTTGACCAACTGCTAGGGTTGTTCATGATACAGGATGTCTCTATGCCTTTTTCGTTACCCTAGTTGTGTAAAGAAGAGGGCAATTCTGGATAAACTATTTCATACTAAGAAGTAAATGACTGCTAGCTCAGATGGCCAAATGAAGAGAATTTTAATGAAGAAAATCTCAAGCAGCTTTACAAAATAAAATGAAGATTATACCAAAGCCTACAGGAGATATTTTTGGATTTTATAGGTATCCCAAAGCCATTTTTTAAGTTTTACCAAAATAATCAATACCGATTTTAAGTTTTAGTTTCAGATAGAGTAAATATAAATACTTGTAATATACTGTTGTCTTTAACTAAAAGCAAGAGGCCATTATATGTTATTAATTCTCTCTTGTAGTTAAATATAGAATAGGTAACTTTATTATTTATTTGTTTGTTTATATCTACCTTAGTTCCAAAAGGATCTAATATATTTGAGCTCTTTGGGGACCCTTCAGAGTTTGTTAGAATCAATCTGTACCAAAATTCTATGTCAGTTAAGTCTTCAAATTGAGATTGCTAACTATATCACATGCCATAGTTTGATAGAAGAGTTTGATATCTGTTCACATGTTAATTACTGGTATACAATTGCAGTTTAACGATTAATTTAAAACAATTTTTTAACTTTAAAATGCTGAAATGTAGGTTATTTTGTTTTTGGTACTAGATATACCAAGACTGGGGTAATGATAGAAAAAGCAGTTTCACAGGGTCTGTAGCCTGTTAGGTGATTGCTGAATTTTTGGCAGGTGTAGCCAATAGCATTTTGTTTTTCCCCAATAAAATAACACTATTCCTAATTTAAAAAAAAATTTTTAAAAAGCATGGTAAAAATTGAAACAATTTCAAGAGATTTCTGTTAGTCAGGGACTTACCTCTTCTTCATCCTCACAATTGCTACTTCTCTCCCAGTTACTGTGCAGCTGTAATAATCACTAAAATGGTCTCATCATCTCAAATATTCCCTCCCACTCCCTTTCCAATATATCCTTCAAATTGGGTCCAGCGTTTTCTTCTTAAAATGCAAATCCTCTCATGCCACTTCTCTCCCTCTGATTTTTAAATAGCTCTCCAGCTGTTCCCAACCCATCTTTCCTGTGTAATCTCCTTACACTTGCACCATTCTTCCCAGATGGAGCATTAACAGAACCCTGAAAGTGATATTTTTCCATGCCTTTGCACATGTGGTTCTTTGCCTGAGGACTTTGTATTCATTCTTCAAGAATCTGACTAACCATCTTACCATCTGGGAGGTGTTTGTTGACACCTTTTCTTCCCACTTCCTCCAAGGGTGGTGAGCACTCCTCCTCTCTAGTTCCATTGGACATCAATTGTAGCACTTATCCTGGTATATTGTGGTTGTTTCTCTACTAAAATGCGAATATTGTGGGAGCCAGAACCTTGTTCTATTTCAGAAAAATTCACAGACCCACTCCACTACCAAAGTACAAAATTCCAGTAATCTCCTAGTTCTGTTGTTCCCATGCTTGAAACCTTCTCCCTTTTCTGCACTCTTTATCTTGGACAATGGCACTAAGATCACTTCATTGCCCTGACCAGATACTTAGTGTATTCATGGAATACACATGTAATTACACAGTTACATGGAAGCAGTAAGTATAGTGGTAAGTGATAGAAGCTATGTATAGATTAGAATCCAAAGACTAACCCTTACTAATTCTGTGATCTTGGGCAATTTCTTTAACCCCTCTTTGTTCCTGCATAACAGTACCTACCTAATAGGGCTATTGTGAAGATTATTCCATACTCCACTGAAGTTCAGTAAAGTTGCAAATGAGCACACACACAGCATATTGATTGGATTCTCTTTAAATTGATGCCCGCTAGATTCAATGGGTTCTAGGAATCATACTATATTCCCAGTCTGTTACCTTTTTCCTTTGGATGATCATGCTATACCCTTCTCTTCTCCTCACCTTCAACACATCTCTCATTCTTACTTTCATCTGATGATTCTGCTTTCTATTTGACTGAGAAAAATAGAAGCAATCCGAATTGAACCTTGCACACCCTGCCACCAGTACTTCCATCCACCTATCAAACTCTGTGCTTATGTATGCTGCATTTTCTGTGACTGCCATTGCTGTTACTGGTGGAAACCAACACCTCCATTATGTACAGACCCCATCTTCTCTCATCTGTGCTTCCGCAGAGCCCCAGCAATATCCTTTCTCTTTTCTACGTCAACGTAAAAGTTTTCTTAAGCATAAAAGGTTTTCACCTTCCCACTTGATCTTTCCTATCAACATAACAGCATGCCGTTATTTCTCTATACCTAAAGAAGTATTGGCCCTACTTCCTTTGTAGCTACAGCTTCACTCTGTCCTCTATTTGTTTACAACAAATCTCTTCAAAGGAGTTTTCTGTACTGTCTCTTATTTCTGTGCTCCCATGCTAGCTCGAACTCACTGCAACCAATCTTCCATTGCCACCACTCTATCAAAACTGTTCTAGTCAATGTCATTGGTACATTTTTGAGTTCTCACCTTAATTAAATGGAAGTATTTTCTACAGTATGTAAATCATTGACTCTTACTGGGAACATTTTATTCATTTGCCTGCCAGAAACCTACCCTTCTGATTTTCCCTCTTTCCTCATAGGATGCTCCTTTTCAGTATCTTTGGTCTTTCAGCCCCTGGGCCCCTTCTCTGTTCTGTCTACTTTCATTTAATTGTTGATATCGTTCAGTCCATGCTTTTAAATACCATCCATAAGCTGGTAATTTTCAAATTTGTATCTAGAGTTGAGAGCCTCTCCTCTGAGCTTCAGACTCATATATTCATCCAGTGTCTGCTTCTGGTCTAAAGGCGTTTCCAAATTAGCGTGTCCAAAATTGAGTTTCTTCTCCTTCCCTAACATGTCTTTCTTTCATATTCTTCTACTTTTCACATAGTGGCAACTCCATCCTTTTAGTTTCTCAGGAAAAAGGACATGGAGGCATCTTTACACCTCTTTGAATCACACCCTACTTCACATGCATCAACAAAATTCCTAGTGGTTCTACCTTCTTTACATACCCAAATCAGTCCAGTGCATACGACCATTCCACACAAGTACCCTGGTGCAAGCCATCACCACTTCTTGTCTTTATAACAGCCTCCCTTGCTTGCTGCCAAATCTCTAGAATCTTTAAGAGTATCTGGTATGTAGTAGAGTCTCATTCAATATTTGTGAATAATAAGTGAAGTAGGAGCTGTTATTATTTTCAACTGTCTTTTCCATGGTCTATTCTATTAAACATAAATATTTTCTGCTTGAAGGCTGCTTAGCAGCATCTGACATGTTGTATATGCTCAGTAGTTATAAAAATCTTCACTTTGTCATACGTTAAATGGCCATTTCTAAAATCTTAAAATGCACTTAACTGTCCAGTTTTGCTAAGTATAATTTAATTTTGATAATTTGAAAAACACTTAAATGTTGTAATATCTTGGGATCATTATCGATACTATCCTACAGAAGATGGGTATGAGTTTGCTCTTAATATGTATCGGTTCTTTATTATACACTGGAAGTTAGTTGCTATTTAAAATAGATTTCTAATAACAGTTAATTTCATTTTTAAATTCGCTTCTTTCAAATGAAAGTGAATGGCAGAAATTTAACTTTGATATCTAGGCTGTGCTACCCCATTACTTTACTGCCAACAGTTGTTAATGAAAATAGAAGGATCCTTTTGCCAAGTGATTTTGTTCTTTTCACTAAAGTCTTTTGTGTCTTTAAAAGTTTCCTTTGTTTTTCTGGTAATCAGCAATTTTCTCATTGTTTCCATAGCTGTGTTAATATATTTCACTTCAAATTTTGATTACATTGAACTTCCTTTCTCTATTTTTTATTAAATTTTTATAGTTCTCATTCTCACCAGGTGTTACGATTCTCTGCTACTTCCCATACTAATCCTAATCTTCTTAAAATTAAGTGTCAGTTATGGAATCCTGATTCCCAGCTAGTAATATGGAAGCTTTTGCTTTTGTATCCTCTTTGAGAAAACAAATCAGCCCATCTCAGTGTTGAATTGTTGTAACTTTGGTTTCGCCATCTATGATGATGTCCTAAAGCCACAATATTCAGCCCCACGATCTCCTACCAGATTTAGATATGCTACCTAGATTCTCTTGTCTATCCTGCAGCAACCCGAAGGATTAATCTGGTTTCCTTTTCACTGTATGTATATATATATATATATGCCTGGCTAAGGGGATGACATAGTTTTCCATGCTGCCCTCTATTATTATCATTCTAAAATAAAACTGTCAATTTTATTTTTGTCATAAGGGATTAGTGCTGATTATAGTTGGTAAATAAACAGGAGATTGTAAGATAAGCATAGGGGAAGTAACAAAACCCCTCACATTCTTACAGCAGAAGAAGCTAGTTTAGATCTCTTGCTCCCTCATAAAATCATTACCATAGGAGCGAACAGGGAGTATAGCTCACTAAACCTCTCCAAAACGCAAGACTTGGAAGAAAGCACTTTAGATCAGCACTGTACTACAAAATATAATGTGAGCCACATATATTTAAATTTTTCCAGTAGCAAACTTTAAAAAGTGTTTTTAAAAGGCAACATTAATTATAATAAAATACTGAGCTCAACATATCCAAAATATTATGATTTCAACATATAATCAATATGAACATTATTACTGAGATATTTTTTATTCTTTTTCTAGTACTAAGTCTTTGAAGTGCAATATGTATTTTCTACTTACCGTAACTTCACTTCAGACTAGCCACATTTCAAGTGCTCAGTTGCCACTGGAGGATGGTGGTTGTCATATTGGACAGTGTAGCTCAAGGTAAAATATATATAAGTAAAGAGCACTCTTCTTTGACTGAAGAAAACAATTTACATATCTAGACACATCATCCAAGAGTCCAGCCAAATCTAGATCAATCTTCCTCCTTGAATTTTCTCTCAGTTGGGGGCACAATCACTGCTCAGGGAATATTCTGATTTTAGGAACTGCTACTCTTCTAATATTCTTGCCCCAAAGGCCTTAACTCTACTCAGAGCAGGAAGAATCGATGTATGGGAAAGGGATTTGTCATCTGTGAGAACTACTTACTGTCTAAGTAATGTTAATTTTGACTTTCTAAATCTCTGTTTCCTCACCCACAGAGTGGGTTTCACAATAGTACTTTCCTCATAGAATTGTTGTGGAAATTAAACGACATCATGAGAGTAAGAGATAAGCACAGCACCTTTGTCAATAATTATTGCTCAATAAATGTTAACTGGCATTATCCATTCTTCCATATTTCAAAGCTAATTTAACATAACTGTATATTAACAATGTTGGCTCATAGTGGACCTTCACAAAACATTTGCCTATGGAAAGTGCCTAGCAATTAAATGTCCAGTAGTTTTTACTGCCAGTTTTGGTTATTTTGATATTTTATGAACCTTAGAAAATCACCACTTATGTGATAGTGGTGGACAGTGGTGGAGGTGATCTTTTCCTTTTCTTGGCTTCCTGCTCTTCTTCCTTCTGATAGCACAATCAGAAAATGACAAGATATCAAGCTCTGAGCTTTACCATCATCTGCCCTGAGAATGGGAAACCCCGATCATGTTTTCCTACTGTCCAAGCAAAAAGTTCTAATAAACTTAGTGTTTAAACATAAATAAATTAGATTATTGCTTTTTAAATGAACAGTGTGGTTATATCTCAGTCTACTTGAGTGTAAACGCACATGCCATGTAGCTTATATACTTTTGATTCTGTGTAATGCCTCTGGTTATTCTCACAGTCGTAATAGTCAAATATATTTATTTGTCCAGGAAGAAATGGATGTGGATTTCACAGATGATAGACTTGTCTCAACTTTTCCCCTGATAGTAAAAATTCAATTTCCCTTTTTATTATTTTAAAAACAGAAATAATTTCATCTGATAAAATGTAAATGTGGTTAACACATCCTCTATCTCATCCATTAAAGAGCTTAACTTCAAACTTGTTTACTGTACCCATTCCTACCCTCAACTTCATTTTCCATCATTTTATCTTGACATTTTTAGTATTCTCCTTGTGCTAAACAAAGTTTCTTTCTTCAATAATTGATAAGATAAAGAAACCTAAGACTTCACAACTGGTTCATTTTTTACTCAGTTGGTTCTGCAGCCATCATCTACAGCAGAAAGCACATTCTTTCCCTGAGGCCAAAACAGTTATCTCTGACATCATAAAGAAGTTGAACTGGCACATGTGAAAACTGCTTGATGCATTTCATTCAATGAAAAGAGCAGCAAAAGGCTAAAGGTTTTTTTTTGTAAGTGGTATTAAGAGATATTGAACATAAAGAATATGTAGCTATGATGCATAGATATAACTTTTTAAAAAATAAGCACAATTTTACTTGCATTCTTGAAATCCGAGCAATGGTCAGTCAAAAAGCAATTATTATTGTCACAGAATGAAGAATTATATGTGCTTTCTGCCCTGAAGAATGCCTAAGTCTTTTAGAGCAGTTTTGGAGAACAAAGAGGCATGTAATCAACAGTAATATGTAAAAGACAGATATGACAGTATAAAATGATAGTATCTCTTTCGTTCATGCATCCCAAGCCTCTGGATAATATAAATACAATTAATATGCAGACAGCAGAGTGTTAAATAAGCAGCATCAACTGAACACAGCAGCACTTAACATAGGGCCAGAAGCACAGACTACTTTTTCTGTTACATAGATTACTTTGTCGTTGCTGTTAAGTCTGTACCATTATGATGGAGGAGGATGGTGTACTGGAAATACTGCTCTGGGACAGAAGATTCCTGGGTTCTCTTCTTAGCTGCACTACTAAGTGTGATATCACTAAACTCAGATTCTCTTCTTGAGTTTCAGTTTCCTCATCTGTAAAATGAGAGAATTGTATTAGATGCTCTCTAAGGTCTTTTTCAGCACAAACATCCCCTAATTCTAATGCTGTTATAAACCTACTTCTGGTCCCTGTGGAGAGGACATAGAACCTACAAATGTAGCCTCAGTGAACAGTGAAGGATAAATGTGCAATACTCTTCATGTGATTTCTCAGGTTCCTGTTCACATGTGAATTACTTTTTCTAATTAAAATGAAATCTATATTGTTTTGTTGTTCAGGAGAGAATAACTAAGTAGAAATAAATCATACAGTAACTTATGTATTCCTTTTAGTCTGTCAACAAGTAGGGTGTATGCCTTAAATTGTCTTGCTTTTTCCAATGTCAAATGTCCCAAATACAACCCTTAGTCTAAGATTCTGTCTTTCTTGGTGTTCATTAAGCATGATTTTCAAATTTCTGCTTCTTCTGCTGTTAGCATTTTATTATTTTATTCTTCCCATTCCCCAAGCTCTATCCATCTGCAGCCTTTCTTCATAGGCCAGCTCAGGTCCAAATGAATCAAATTCATTTCTCAGCAAGTTGCACCAAAAAAGCACCGGGAATGTAAATCAATAGTAGTGAAAGCTCAACATGAAATGTTAACGTGAAAAAATGAGTTCGGTGTGATGGCATGTATGATTTGAAGTTGTGTGGGAATGTTAACTCTGAGACAGAGACATATATATGATAAAGAAGAGAGATAAGGGAGCTGCTTGTTAAGAGAGCAGAGACATGAAGAGAACCGCTGTCCATAGCAGAACATTGGGATGACTACTGTGGTCACTTCTCTTTTGGGCCTGTTCTTTCGGCATTATTACTCTTGCTCTTGCCCTTCCCAAGCTGAGTTACTTGGGCTCTTCTCATCCATGTACTGATATCCTCTCCCCCTCAGTTTATCAGCCCAACAAAGAAATGTCTAAGTGTGATGTGTGTGTGTGTGTGTATGTGTGTGTGTCAGTGATTCAGTGATCTTTTTGCCCAGACAATCCCATTTAGACTCAGTGTGTTTGGAAGATTTGGCCTTTAGCCATACTGGGCATTAAAGTGCTTTGTTGAATAAAAGAGCTGCCAGTTCCTGGAGCTGAATAATGATTCTCCCATAGAAGGAAGAATCTGCCACCATCAGTGTTCCTATTAAATTGCATTTTTTTCCTTCTCTACACTTATAATAAATCTCTCACGTGGAGCAACATGAGTGAATCTCTGTAGTTTGCAACCACAAAGATCAACTAAAATGATAAATATTTGTTGCTTGATTTCAAAGTTTGTGTATCTTGGGATGAGGGTAGGAGAGAAATGGACTGTATATTATTTATTCTTCTTCTGATAATTGTCATTGAGTGATTGTTATAGGTGAGCAGAGGACCTATTTTCGAACGTGCATTAATTTAAACAGTAATTTCTTATGGTTTTCTGCTGCTCTTCTATTTGCAAGACAGTTACTCCTATTTCAAATTTACATATTGACAGTTGGCAAGTGACTGAAGTGAGAAATGAAACCTGGATGGATCTAACTAATAGCCCCCTTTCCATGGCATCCCACAGCCTGTAAGTCATTTTAATTTAGCCTTAAAGCTACATTATCTGATACCGTGTTCTACCTTTCCCTTCCCCTCCCCTAAATCTACACCAGCCACACTGGCCCTTTTCCTATTTCTTGAATACTTCAAGTGATTCACTTGCTCAGGACCTTTGCACTTGCTGTCCCCTATGCATGGAAAATCTTTCCTCAGATATACACTCTCAATTTATTCAAATCTCTGATTAAAATTTATCTCCTGATATATGCATTCTTTGATCATTCATTCCAAATTAGTACCACTCATTACCCTCTGTCCCCTAATATTTCCTTCTGTTTTTCATAGTCCTTAGAACTGTCTGACATTATTTTATGTTGATTGATTTTCTCTCATTATTTTAAAAATATAACGCCTTCAAAGTAAGCATTCATCAGTGCAGAAGTTTTCTCTCCTGGTCACTGTAGAATCCATAAAAACTACTATAGTATCTGTCATAGAGTAATTGTTCAATAAACATTTATTGAATGAATGAAGCAAAAAATTAGTATAGGAAAATAAGTTGAAATTCTCATAGAGTTCATCAAAAATAAGTCAAGAGAAAAATGAACAGGCAAGTAAAATCTTCATGACTCTAAAATTTATTTCAAGGTTTTTTTTAATGAATCTGAGTACACTGATACTCTTTAGCTGGGTGAAAATAAGCCTTCGCTCTCTGGTTATTTAAATAGCAATATCTCTTAAAGTGACATATCACTTAGATCAATACTCCTTTGGAGGAGAAAAGATAAACTGCTCTCTTGAGTTTCTGATAAATTTTATGAATCAAAAAATATTACAGTTGAAAACATTCATTAAGCCACTAGTTCAGTTGATTTTTAAGTCCTCTGAAATTATGCCGTAAACATAAAAAAAGTTAAAAAATACCTTTTCTTTTTTGATATGTTAGCAGAAATGGCTATGTATATAAAGCAGTGTTTAAGCAATCTAAGTGATGGGTTATTTAGAAAATACACAGATTTTTGTTCTTAATTTAATCTAAATTGAAACAGATTTTACAAGTAAGCAGGCAGTTTAAAAGCCTGGTAAAAGCAGAATGAGTGCAAAATGTTATAATACCTTATGCTTCTGTAGTTTTTCCCTTGACTGAATATAAGAACTGTGTTAATGCAATATTTCTTGCCTGCCTATTTATCAAACCACGGTAGGGTCAGGCTTTCTGGGACTAAACTGGTAGCCTTTGAGTATAAAGAATGTCAGGTAAATGGATGTAAATTGTCTGTGTCTTGACCTCAGGGCTCAGACACAGCATCAAGGGACAAGTGTTCCACAAACCCAGCCCATTAACCAAGAAAGCCCTCTGCCTGTGTATAGGGACAGAAGGTTACCAACAGCATGCAAGTAAAAACCTCACTGTCACTTAGTCACGATTTTTCTTCCACGTGTAAAATAATGCATTCTGTGTGCCAACATTATTCAGCTTGCAAATTCTGTCTGCTCAGTTCTAAGACACTGACTATCCACCTAAAGGTCTGATTAAGAAGGAAAAATAGAGTAGTCTCCAGGGGCATGCTAATTTCAAGCTTATGTGAGTGTTCCCATAGATAAATTTACCAAGGTTACAATGTGCTTGCTTGGCAATTTATCTAGATTACTGAGAAGAGAGTGCTGTAGGAAAAAACCTTCCCTCAAAGCTAAAATAATCGTTTCTATCCATTAGGTATGAAGAAGTACCTAAAGAAACTCCAATCCAAACAGAACTGTTGAGTGATAAAGATATCAGTACTGCTCTCTCTGAAGGACCTATACTTAGGATGTTAATAGGAAAGAAGGAAGGGAGGGAGGGAGGATGGATGGGAGACAGACAAATAGATGCAAGTAAGACAGTATACTTCCTACTCTAGTTTACCAGCTGTTTTAAAACCAAATTAATTTTGCTAAACCTTGTACTTTCTTTGAGATGTATGGAATATAGGGAAGAGGGTGCTAAATCAGAAATGCTCAGTATTTATTTGAATTAAGACCTCTGTGCTAGGATTGTCATTGAAAGATTTTACCCAGAAAACCTATAAATAAAAAGATTCTGGAATGCTTTCTACCTGATTCATTCAAGTTGTTTATATATGGGCAGACTTCACTCTTTGCTTCTTGGGGTCATTTGTTTATTTAATGAACTCCTGATAAGAGCTGGGCACTGTGTTAAGTTGGGAATTTAACTGTGAATGAAAACATAAAGGATTCCTGTGCTCTGGAAGATTATATATTAGTAGGGGAGACAGATATTAATAAAAACATAACACTTACATAAAAAGGCACCAAGTTATTGTAAACACACACACACAAATGTAAATAAAGGTAAATATAAAAAAAACAAACACACTATCAGTGTGATGAAGGAAAAGTCCTCTGTGCCACAGCAAGCGTATTCTTAGTCTAAAGGAACAAGGAAGGAGTTTTAAAGATGTGGTATTTGATTGTAATTATGTGAGGGGATGGAGTTGTTAACTAAAAGTATTGTGGTAATCATTTTGCAGTATATATGTGTACCAAATGTCATGTTGTACACCTTAAACATACACAGTATTAAAAGTCAATTATATCTTTAAAAACGATATTTGAAGAGAGAGTAGAAGAGTTTAGAGGAGATAAACTGGAAGGCAGCAGGAGCAGTCAATACGGAGGTACAGCAGTGGGAGAAAGGGAGCCAAGACATCAGAAGGAGGCCTGCAGCCCAAAGGGAAACAGATCCTAGGGCTGGATGAGGGTAGAATGGTAGACAGGCTTGTATCATTCAGAGCCTTTTCTTTCCCATTACCTACAAAGAATGTAAAGCGTAATAAAAGATTCCAGATGGTTTCCCACAGTGATTTTAAAGTCCATGACATCCTAGGGTTATTATCATCTCAAATACTTAAAACAAATGATAATTAAAACAAAAACAAAAAAAACACTGGTTTGCAAATAATAATTTGGAAAAAGATAATCTGAATTTTTAGAATTTTTACCTTACTGAGATTAGAAATGAATGTGCTCAAGTGATTAATGGAAATTATAATTAATGGGTAAACACTTTAAAAGATATAGCTAAATATTTTAATTACTACACACAAATTAGTATTTTATATTTTGAGAGTTCTATATTGTGTTTTTGGTTCAAATAGTCTTGTAGAAATTATTTTTGTGTTTTGACTGTCTAAAGAATGAATTATTAGGTTTTACATTTGAGCTGTGATACAATTGGCTAAACAGAAATCTTTTAAAATCTCTAAGGTATCTTGCAAAGAGGTCACCAGGAATATAAATAAAGCAGAGAAGAAAAATTGCTTTTAGAAATGTTTGTGCCCTAGAGAGCTGTTTTCTTTTATATTTAATTTAGCTTCCTTGCTGTGACTTCTTGGCTTTTGAAATATTAAAGTGAGATCATTTAAATAGACGAAGACAAAATCATTAATTTGTTTGTGATGAACACGGTTGTCATGGACTGCCAGAAATAAATATGTCCAAGTATAATACCACCAGGATTTTTAGTAGTATTTTTTAAATGATTTGTATTGCTATGCCTGCATATCACCATAAAAATTTTCTAACTACATTAATGTCCTTCCTGGTGAAAACAGCTCTACTTTTGTGTCATTTATGTGAATAGAATTATGAGAATCATAAAGGACATTTCATATTTAAGTACTGAATTTCTGTTTAAGAAAAGATATTTGCCCTTTATGCCTATAGGTAAACAATTGTGTTTGGGGTCCTATTTTGAGTTAGCTAGGTCATTCTTAAGTTTTGCCGTGAGTATAGCAAGTGTACAAATATCTACACAGCTGATTTTATTTGCACCTTACTAAATATTTGCTAATATTTGACTAATGTTTGGTTATTTGTCTTACTCTTAACTCCACCTATTACTAGAATAATTTAAATTATTCACATATTATTATTATTATTTTTAACATCTTTATTGGAGTATAATTGCTTTACAATGGTGTGTTAGTTTCTGCTTTATAACAAAGTGAATCACCTATACATATACATATATCCCCATATCTCCTCCCTCTTGCGTCTCCCTCCCATCCTCCCTATCCCACCCCTCTAGGTGGTCACAAAACACCACCGAGCTGATCTCCCTGTGCTATGTGGCTGCTTCCCACTAGCTATCTATTTTACATTTGGTAGTGTATAAGTCCATGACACTCTCTCACTTCGTCCCAGCTTACCCTTCCCCCTCACCGTGTCCTCAAGTACATTCTCTTCATCTGTGTCTTTATTCCTGTCCTGCCCCTAGGTTCTTCATAACCATTTTTTTTTCTTTTGTTTTTAGATTCCATATATATGTGTTAGCATATGGTATTTGTTTTTCTCTTTCTGACTTACTTCACTCTGTATGACAGACTCTAGGTCCATCCACCTCACTACAAATAACTCAATTTTGTTTCTTTTTATGGCTGAGTAATATTCCATTGTATATATGTGCCACATCTTCTTTATCCATTCATCTGTTGATGGACACTTAGGTTGCTTCCATGTCCTGGCTATTGTAAATAGAGCTGTAATGAACGTTGTGGTACATCACTCTTTTTGAATTATGGTTTTCTCAGGGTATATGCCCAGTAGTAGGATTGCTGGGTTGTATGGTAGTTCTATTTTTAGTTTTTTAAGGAACCTCCATACTGTTCTCCATAATGTCTGTATCAATTTACATTCCCACCAACAGTGCAAGAGGGTTCCCTTTTCTTCACACCCCCCCCAGCATTTACTGTTTGTAGATTTTTTGATGATGGCCATTCTGACTGGTGTGAGGTGATACCCCATTGTAGTTTTGATTTGCATTTCTCTAATGATTAGTGATGTTAAGCATCCTTTCATGCGTTTGTTAGCAATCTGTATATCTTCTTTGGAGAAATGTCTATTTAGGTCTTCTGCCCGTTTTGGGATTGGGTTGTTTGTTTTTTTGATATTGAGCTGCATGAGCTGCTTATAAATTTTGGAGATTAATCCTTTGTCAGTTACTTCATTTGCAAATATTTTCTCCCATTCTGAGGGTTGTCTTTTCATCTTGTTTATGGTTTTCTTTGCTGTGCAAAAGCTTTTAAGTTTCATTAGGTCCCATTTGTTTATTTTTGTTTTTATTTCCATTTCCCTAGGAGGTGGGCCAAAAAGGATCTTGCTGTGATATTAGTTTTTCCTTTATACTGTTAGGACTTGTAAAATTTTAAGAAATTTGGTACTGATCATAATTTAAAGATTTATCCAGATATGAGTGTTCCAGGTTTCCATTTTTTTTTTTTTATAATAATTGGGCAGGTTTCCATTTTAAGGTTATATTTAGCTCTTCTACTTCAGAATATTTAAATTTTAATTGATATTTTACAGAATTTCAGGGATTTATTTAGTTTTTCAAATCTCAAACTTCCATTAGCCATAAAATCCATGCTTACTTTTAACGATAGCTATTTTAATTCCATTGGGAAATGCTTTTCTTTTTCAACGTACCTTTTTTAATGAGAAATTTAAATGTAAAAAGAAAAAAGTAGGGAATATAAGTACAGTTGTGTGTTTTTACCATGGATTAGAGAACTGATTTTTAGAAGCCAAGTGATGCACATATGTACTGTTCTATCTTTTCTCTTTTCATGCCCACACATATATAACATGCAATTCTCTGTCTTATACATCTCTCCTGGTATTTTTTTCTAGTGCTTTGTATAGAGTAGTTATTTAATAATAATATTTGTTGGTAGAGATGAAGAAGGAATGGACAAATCAGAGTGTCTCTGTGGGACAAGTTAGCAAAGGATTTCATAGACATTGTTGGGGAAAACCATCCATACTACAGATGTTTATTAATCACAGATGGTGTAACTTTGTGACCAAAATGTTATCTAAATTTTTTCACAGAATTGTAGAGGTAAAAGTGACCTTATAAAGGAAAAAAGTAAATTTTTTTCTTGTATGTGTGCATGTTTATTTTGGAGGGTGGGGAATGAAAGGGAGGAGAACTAATTTGCATAGCTTGAATTTGAAAAAAAAACCCTGCATATTTTAACTACCATCAGATTTTCAGCATTTATAAGCTAATTAGAGAGCCCATCCTTTTTTAAAAAGATGCAGTATCATTTGACTTTTGGCATCCATTTGCACCGAGGTAGCCGGCACTCACCAGGCCGCTCGTGGCTATTGACACCACAGCAGAGACCTCACTTTGATGTCTTCCTGATTCCCACTGATAGATCTGTTGCATTAGACCTCCATGCCTAAGTATTGAAACACAGCCCATTAATTCCATGGAGCTTCTGTCCTTTATAACAAACAGGCTTACATTCATTCCCCTTAAAATCATAGAAATCTAGACTCTGAGGGTGCAAGGTTCATCTTGTCTATTTTCCTTGCAAACCCCCATAGGAAGCTGATTTCTATTTGGCATAAAATCCCTGTCTCCTGCTATCTGTATTATTTATGACACCCTTGATAATAAGATCTCCCTAGGAACCCATGTATATTATTTAAAAATGTAATCCTATTTTGAGATTAAAAGTTTGATTGCTCTTCTTTTTCTTTAACTTATCTTAAATTATCTGTTTATTAAAAATATAATTTTGATTGTTGCAGCATAGGACAGAGTAGTGAGATTTAGAAGTCAGTTGTTAATATCATCTGAAATGATAGGACCTTCCATATTGAGTGCAGTACTGACTATTGCAAACAACTTCCTTATATCAAGTTGATACTTGGTTTCTTCCCGTAGAATCCATTTACACCTGTTATAGTCTATTCATAAAGAACATATATCATTCCTCTCCCCATGACAATCCTTCTGCTATTTGAGAACTGCTTTTTCTTTAAAACATCTTATCTTTCCAAGTTAGACATTCCCAGTTGCTTCAACATTTCCTTGTCATCCTGTTTGTCCTTGCACACCACCCTCCCTCGCCCTTTTTAAATCACTTTAGAAGTGTGGTATCCTAGATTAGGTAGTATCTTTCAGATGTTGTCTGCACAATGAACAGTGGCATGGGACTATAACTGCCTGCCCGGGCCCACATGGGACACTCCCAATAATGTAGCCTAAAATTGAATGACTTTTTTTCAGTTTTATCACATTTTTCATATGCATTGACTTCATTGCTCATTAAAATACCTATGTTAAACTTCCTTCTATCTACAGTATAAATTTATTTAGTTGAGTGTACGTGCATTTTTTTTTAACCAAAGGAATGATTTTACAGGTCTTGGTACTGTCATCTAGTTAGATTCAACAAAATACTTGATAAGCAAGGAATGTAAATATATTTTTGGCTTCCTTTTTTTTTATTATTTCCAACTTTAAGTCATTCTTAGTATTCACCCAGGTCCTACCTCTATAATGTCATTTATTTCTCCAGATGCAATGAGAACGGGTTAGTACTAAGAGATAAGCATAACAGGGTAGAGAAGCTATTTTACATGAACATGAATGAGGGAACAGCCTCAAATTATAGAATAAATATTTATTGAAGATTTATTGTATAATACTATAGTAAGGTAAGCTAAGAGTGGAATAAAAAATAATTAAAAGAAACGCAGTGAATCCCTAGTCTTAGGAAATGTTTTATACATATTATAGGAAAATATATACATAAAATAAGGGACTATTTCTGAGCAAATATATTTGAAAAAATATAAAGCAAATTCAAAAGGGCAAAATGTATAATTGAATGGCAAAGGATGGGAACTAAGGAGATATTCTGAACAGGATATGAGTAGCTACACAAAGCATCCTTGAAGAGTTTATGTTTGCATATCTTGGAAGAAATGTTCAAGGACAGGACTTCCAAAAAATTGTGGTATGTTGAAATAGTGTTCTTCCTATTGCTAGAAATAGACTGATCTGATTAATCATATTTCTGATGATTATGGTGGGAATTCATGAATTTTCTGACAGGTCTGCTACCTGACCTCTGCCTTCTTTCTACCTTTGATATCCTATGACAAAGAAAGTAAAGAATAAAGTTTTTTAAAAATCATTGCTCTCTTTACCTACAGCTGTGCTTAGATATCTCAAAGAAATCAGAAACATAAAGTCTGACCTCACAGGAAATTACCAAAAATGAAAGAATAGTGCAGTAGTATGTTAAACAATGATTTGCCACACCACCTGGAATTGGCAAGTAAGAAGTCATGTTTCTCAAAGATCCATGTAGGCCAGTAACGTCAGATGCGTTTTCTTTAAGAGGTGGGAATTGAGTGGTGCTTTGAAAGCAGAGAATGAAAGTAAGATTGATGTTCCAGGGGAGACTTTCAGTGGACAGTGAGCCATGGAAACATACAGCAACAGGAGAGTGAAGAGGATGATGAGAAAGCCATCTTCACGGCATCTCACCCTAGTTCAGGACCTTATTCACTCTAAGAGGCTTGGCTATCCCAGAAGTCGTGAAGGGCCCAGGCTATTTCTAGAGTGGTGCCTTTCAACTAATGCTGGCTCATAGTTCCAATTTCATGCTGATTGCCAACTAGTCTTCATACCTTTAGTCTCCCATTGATACTCATCTTTGGGGTCCTTAGCCTTTAATCATCCAACACACCATGTCAGATCAATCTTCTGAAAATACTGCTGTGTTTAAGAATCCATAATTATGCTCAGTAGTCCATGTCTATTCCATATAGACTGATGGTAAATTTCATCCATAGTAATATTGCTAATAATTATTTATCGAAGATTTAACGTGTATAAGGAACTGACCAAACATCTTCCATGCATTACTTAATTCTCATAAAAAACCCTATGAAATTGGCAACTTAACTTTAGGACACACAGTCTAGTATTTGATAGTATGATGTCTGTATCAGTTCATTCATTCAATTACTCATTCAACAAATATTTATTAAATGTATATTATATATTGGGCACTAATGTAGGATGGTAGATCTCAACTGGGGACAGTTTTGCCCCCTAGGAGACGTTTGGCAATGTTTGGAGATATTTTTGTTTGTTACACCTGAGGGGAGTGGCTACTGACAGCTGTGGAGTAGAGGTCAGGTACGCCACTAAACCTACTATGCACAGAGCAGCCCCCCACAGCAAAGGATAATCTGGACCCACATGTCCATCGTGCTGAGGTTGAGGAATCATGATGTAAGGTTAACACATATAATGCCTAACAAATCACACACATCTCTGCCCTTGTAGAGCTTGTTATTAGTTTGGAAAGCAGATATAAAATCAATAACCACTAAATTAAATACATAGGTATTAAATGTGATAAATCAATGGAAAATAATATATAGGGTGCTATAAAAGAATAAAACTGGAGGGGTTAATTTAGATTTTGTTTCAGGGAAGTGCCAGGGAAACCTTTTAGAAAGCAATATTTAAACTGAAATCTAATGGAAAAATAAGAGTTCACAAGGCTAAGCATGTGCAGAGGATCTGAAGAGGAAAGGAACATTATACTTTCGAAGAGCAGGAGAAAAGCCAGTGGGAATGGACCAGAGTGAACTGGGTGTGTGTAGATGAGACAGGAGCTGGTCTTTGATTGTCTTATGTATATGTCTTTTCTCTCAAATAAGTTTTCAGATTCCCATGAAGAGAACATGACAAATACAGTATTCGTTTTCTATTCTATGGAGCACTTGAACAATATTGGGACATAATAGATACACAATAACTTCTTGCTAACTTGACTTGTGCATTTTTCCAAGGAATCCAATTTCTAGATTGTATTATGCCGGTTTCCACTTTGGGGGAATTGTAGTGCCTTTGACAATCTTTCCGATTAATTCAGGGATTGCTTCCCATTGAGGACTCAGCCTGAGCACTGCCATTTGTCAGGCACTCACCGTGTCTGCAGGCCACCCGGGGCTGCACTAAGCTTTTTATATAACCACTATTAGTAAATCACTTCTTGTCAGCTGGCCTTATTTTGGAATTTGAATAAAAACTATAGATGATGTTATTCTTCCTGAAGAATTCTTAGTAATTACCACTTTCCTCTACTAAGTATTTGTAAATTGTTTAAATATTAGGACAGATAGTCACTTTACTATATGAAGAATTCAGATGGTTTATAAGATCCTGAATTATCACAATCCACTTAAAACTTGGAGTAAGCTAATATAAATACTCAAAATATTTTAAGATATAATAAAGAAAATAAAAACCCTTTGGAATCTGAGATTTTCTTATGAAACAATTTTCAATTATTAACATTGGAGGATGAATTTTTCAAAGGTCCTGTGAGACAAAGGGAAATGTTCTAAAAAGAATACTTTTGGTGCATTCCAAATACTCTCTGAATTTATATTATATTTTGTAAAGGAAGTGAAGGTGTCAATTTAGATCAGTGAATTCAAAAATTCTTCACGTTTAAAAAAAATGATTAATACGCACTTTTTTATAATTTTAAATAAAATTTAGAATCATCTTGGGCCGAACTGGAATTTTGATTAAGCTTCTTCTAGAGAAATAAATGACTGATCTTTAAAAGTTCATAAAAGGAATGACCTGTTTTTATTGTAATAGGTAAATGAAATACCTCCATGAACAGCTATATATCCCATACACAGTTGATCTCCAGCAACTTAAGTATGCTGAATTTTAATATTTTGTTAGATTACTTTCTAAAGTGTTTCTTGGTGTATTTAGCATATAATCAGTGTTCTGTGTGCTCCATAAATATTTATTGTGACAGGATGAATAAATAATCATTAAAGGCCTAATTGTGTCATATACCCTGAAATATAAATTGACAAATTGTGTGTGTGTGTGTGTGTGTGTGTGTGTGTGTGTGTATATATACATATATATATATATGTGTATATATACACACATACGTACAAATACAGACACAGCCTTTTTCATATCATTTTAATAAAACTTTGGGCAATATTTAAATTTAGGGAAATTTTAAAAATCTCTATCACTTTGCTCTTTCTTCGTTCTCTTGATTAGTGAATTGCTTGCTTTCTGGAGTTAGCCTGATATTCTTCCAAGGCAGCAAAAATGGTGCAAACTTATCAAAAGGTCAGTTCAAGCTCATGTTCCTTTGGCCTCTTGCCACCCAGGGGATAAGGTTCCTGGCAGAGGACTATATAGTCACTTCAGAGAATACTTTTGTTTGAAGGAGTAAAAAGGAACAAAATATATGAAAAATTCATGGTCCTTCATTTGCATGCATACTGTTATTCGATTTTCATCAGACAGTAAATGAGAAGAACCTGAAGTCTTGTTTGTGTTAACAGAGCTCTTTTAGATGCTGGACGGCCCCTGTAAATAAACACTCAGCATGTCATGAAAAATTCTACCACTGCATACAAGAATAGACTTTGTCACATTGGGGCCTAAATATAGGCAGTGATTTTCATGACTGGCCACTATTAATAAAACATTTACATTAATAACAAAATGCATGGAAGAGAAGATGCATCATGAGATAAAGTTACCATATAGGGTCCAGAGGCAGGTGTGAGATTTACAGTTCATTAGGCATGCTGATTACATTCAGAATTAAATTAATATAGAGAGATAAGAAGAATATCAGTTTTTGCAAGTATATTTTGGAAAGCACGTTCTGCCTAATCTTTGAGCTAAGTGCTGAAGGTGAGGTTGAAGAATTTTCCATCTATAACAAAATTTAAAACATATTGAATTGAATTACAGTGACATACCTTAAATATTCAGCTTTCTCTAAATGATAACCATCTTTAAGTCATATATATGTGAATGAGAGGCAGTGTGTGATTTATGATATTAGAATAGCATAGCACGTTAGAGCTGAAAGTGACCTTAGAAATCATCTAAAACTGTCTGCTTCATTTTGCAGGTGATGAAACTGACACCAGTAGAGTCAAATGATTTCTCACATTTTCATGATAAATTTCTAAACTTTTTTTTCATTATTTCCTCCCTCTACCAATCTATTTAGCTTCTTATTATCACAGAAAAAAATTTTAAATATCACACTTTCACTTACAGAATTCTAAAATTAAGCTTTGGTCCATTGCTCCTTATTTATTATTTAGTAATTTCCAGGTTAATATCATTGCAAAATCATAACAGTGGGCTTATGTAAATACATGATCTATTTCATATAGACAACTTGTTTTGGAAGTAGGGAAAAATGTGCTAAAGGGCTCAACATGCATTTTGCAATATGTAAGAGACAGGCATTTTTATTTAGCTGTTGATCTGCTGCTTTTAGCCATGAAGCAAGGAATGTGCTTTGGTTTGCTTTTCTCACAGCTACGTTCCTCATATGTCTGAGTGACACAAATAGACAGGCTGACAACAGATTTATTACCTAAAGCTCAGCTGAAAAATTAAATGATACAGCTAAAAGTCATAGTCTGCCTGAGCACCTGCTTGCCATTACAGGAGTGAGTGAGCACTAAAAAACCCAGAATAATAAAGTGGTGAACTATTTGGGAGAAAAAGAAATTGGGAATAAATCACTAATTTGATCAGTCTTGAGTGACTGACTAAAACAGGGAAATAATTCTTTAAAAATCTGTCCATCTTTAAATTCTTTGCCTTTCTAAATAGAGAGAGGGAAGTCTAGTACTTTCCAGTAATCTATTAGGTTATCTCCCAGCATTTTTAAAATGTGATAGAATTTTTTAATAGGAATTTTCCATCTTTCCTCAGATTATCTGTTGAGCATTACTGGAAGCTCATTTCAGCAGAATGGTATGTGAAGGTATTCACCAGACTGAAGTTAGAGGCCAGAAGAATGTTTAATTTACATATTTTCAGATGACACTGCATATATTAAATACATAATTTAAGGTAGCTAAAAATAATCATTTGTACAGTAAAATTGGCAAGACCATTAAATTTTTCTTATTTTTTTATTGAATGTCATAATAATTTCTGAAATGAGATTGACTCAAAAGCTTCCTTTTAAAATATGAGCCAAATTAGCATTCTGTATTTGGTACAACGATGGTCTTGAATCCACTTTATTAGAGGTAGTTTTGCATGTCTTTCTTTTATACTGTTTCAAGAGGAACATTTAATGACTCCTGTGTTATTTTTTTTAATTTCCACAATCATGGTAGAATTATAAGAAAATGAAAATATGTTCAAGTCTGGGAAATTTTGGTTGGTGTGAACAACATGCCCAAAGGTAAAACTAATCTCATGTCTTATTGAATATGTGCCAATACTTTCTCCTTTTTATGATTAAGTTAAAGTTATTTACAAGAGCTGCAGGATGCATTATCCCAGTGTACTTATACAGTGAGGGTGAAATAACATGAGCAGAATAAAAATATCTTTACTTTGAGTGCCACTTAGGTAGTATGTATGATCACAGAAGTATATCTTAGAAGGAGCTACATCCTAAATCATTGAACTTTTTTTTTTTTTTTTTTTTTTTTTCCCAGAGGTAGAATACAAGTGAAGGAGTTAGAAGTGAGGAGAGGCAGGCAAAATAGTTTTGACAGTTTGCTCTTCCACCTAAAAGCCTCAAAGTTCTCTAATGTATTTATTCAGAATTATCCTCGCATGATATTGCTCTTTATGGTTGTCTGACTTGCTTATGTGATACTTTCTCTATCTTAGGTTAAAAACAGAATGAATGCAATAGAGCTGTGGAGTCGTTTTTGATGAATAGAACCATTAGTGGAAATCTAATAAATTCAGACATAAAATATTGATTGATCTTGCTCTACTTATTCTCGTGAATTCTTTTAAAATTATAACATCTTATATTTTCAAGATTACGTGAAAAGCAAAATATAAGGCTAAAGTTTGCTCTCCAAATTATGTCTGATTTATCCTTTGTGACGCTGAAGGTCAAATTCTTTTATTGAATAATTATAGTAATATTTAACATGACAAAATGCTCAGATTGCCTAGGATAATAATGAACCAACCTGGTGCCAAGAGGAAAACTGTCTTTTTATACTTTCACCTATGTTCTTTATTCCCTCAGGTATTTAAAAAACAGTGGAAATGTTAGTAGAATCCAGATATACTAATTTTTTGTCTTTCTCTTTACTTCTACAACATGTGACTCTTAAGAGAATAAACCCTTTAGATAGTAATCACTACGATTATTCAATATGTCATAATATTAGTAGGTCTAGATCTGCATGCCTCTATGTGTGTTTGTGCGTGGAGAGCTACCCTCCTCAGAAACCCCTAGCAATCATTTCTCCTGAATATAACTGGAACAATATTATACAATGTGTTCACACCTATTCACAGGCCAGCACTAACATTTGCAAGGCATGGAACAAGAGAACAGATGGAAGCCCACATACAATAGGTCTTAATATTTAAAAATTTCAAATCATGCTAAGAAACTGTAAATTAAAATATGTTTGAATTGACTACCTTGACAAATATATCGCCCTAACGATCTGAAGAATTGGTTTGAATTTAGGATACTCGGATTCCTTTGAATTCCTCACTTAGCATGGTGATGCAGATAAAGCTGGCCCCTTGTCCCTATCCATTCACTCTTCTACCCCAGACTACATCTTTTGTAAGAAGAGCCTTTGCTTGAAAGTGTGGACTTCCCAGATCATATGTCAGTTCTGCACGCATACCCTTAAAGAGAGTTGCCTATTAGTTTAGCAGTGGGCAAACCAGAGGAGAGACCCAGTTGAGTTCTGAAATGACTTGATGACCTTTGGATAGCTAGTTCCAGGGTCTTATGTACCTGGAACATAGTTTGGAGCCTTGCTATTCAAAATAGCCCCCTATAAGCAGAATCAGTAAAACCAGGGATCTTGCTAGAAATGTGGAATCTCTGGCTGCACCTCAGAATTACGTAGTCAGAATCTTTGTTTTAAAGGATCCCCAGTGATTCCTGTGTGCATCAGTGTTTGAGACCCATTGGTCTAAAAGATGGCAGTGTGGTTGTCAGGGACTCCAGCTGGGCACATCTCCTTTGCCTCTCAGATTTTTCTCTCTCTGATATCACTAACTTCCAAATATAGGCTATAAGGTACATAAAGATGTATCTTAGTCACCACTGTAGCAACTGGCTATATTGTTTTGTTTTTTGAGTAAAATTTCAGACCAAAGACATGTTCTAATAGAATAATTTAAATATATTATATAATTCAAACATCCTGTCTCATACTGATAGGAAATAATGATTGTAATAGGAGGCCTCAGTTTAAACAATCAAATGATTTATTTGACTGTAAAGATTTAACTTATTATTATTTGTTTTCTCCTTAAAGGCATAAGGTCAAGTTCTGTTCTATACATGTAAATACATACATTTTGCTACATGAAGTATACAAGCAGCTGTTGATTATAGCCCAAATGCTAGCTGCATAAATGCACAGACTACAACCCAGTTCCTTATGTTTAGCATCTAATATATTTCTAACATTGAAGACTACAGTTAGTTTTATCATTGGTGCTTTTTTTTTAATTTTAGTTTTACTTCACATCTTTCTTTACTTTCTGCCAACATTAATCATGTACATATTGAAAAACATCAATATGATGGCCATGTTTGTGGTCTCAGTTGCCTTACATGTATTTTTAAAATAACAACACTGGTTGAAATCCTTAAAATGTTAATGAATTTTTATATTAAATATTTAGAAATATAAGGACTTCCCTGGTGGTACAGTGGTTAAGAATCCGCCTGCCAGTGCAGGGGACACGGGTTCGAACCCTGGTCTGGGAGGTTCCCACATGCCACAGAGCAACTAAGCCCATGCGCCACAACTACTGAGGCTGCATTCTTGAGCCCACGAGCCACAACTGCTGAGCCCGCATGCCACAACTACTGAAGCCCACATGCCTAGAGCCCGTGCTCAGCAACAAGAGAAGCCACTGCAATAAGAAGCCCGTGCACTGCAACGAAGAGTAGCCCCCGCTCGCCACAACTAGAGAAAGCCCACATGCAGTAACGAACACCCAATGTGGACAAAAATAAATAAATTAATTAATTAAAAAAAAATTAGAAGTATACATTTATCTTTAAGGTTTATGTGACTGATGACACTATTTTTGATGTTGAATATTGACTTCTATACCAAGAAGAATTACTATTAGAGGGCTAGCAGTATTTTGCCTTAAAAATTATTAATGACTATGTAATTAATTACTTAAAATATTAAAATGTTTAAATCATTTATGTTCATTTTATATAATCAAGTATGGTTCCAAAAATTTGGTTTAGAATATTCTAATTTGTTGTCAAATATCTAGTTAAAATGTAATATTTGTTAAAAAATAGCCCTCAACTGAATTAAAATAGTATTATATATCATACAAGTAAAATATGTATATATATTTGATAATTACATTTACTAGATCAACTGAATTTTAACCTCATTAATTATGATTACTGACCTATAGACTAGAACATTCAAAATGATTTATAGTTAGGAAACTTAAAAGAATGCAGTTATAATAAGTAAAATATAATTAGTCCAGCCAACGTTTATTTTATTCATAATTGTTAATAATCTTCTTTAACTTTATGTAAGTTAGGAGACACACAAACAAAGAAAATAAAAGATTGTGGAGATAAAAATGATAATGGTGAAAAAGAAGTAATTAAAAATGTGGTTAGGGAAAAATATGATAGAATGGACTTCTGCTTCATGTAAGAATGAAAGATTTGGTAGAAATAATATAATTCAAGAGGAAATAAAGGACATTTGGAAGTTTTACATTCTTAGAAGGAAATATGTGTATAAATGCTGTGATTGATTAATAAGTAATATTTGATGTGTTTTATTTTATTCTACTCCTTGAAAGAGGAAGACATTCCAAAGCATAATAAATCAATGCGCCAATGTGAGAATATGAAATTGAAATGTGTAGATCACCTAGATATGCATAGTTCTCCTGCTGCTTCAACTTCAACAGTCTAGAATTCCTCAGCTTGATTTTACAGAAAGCTAGCCATTCTAAAACACAGGGACTTGTGGGCCATGGATCTAAAATAGGCACCAGGTATATACACATTCACTCAAAACTCAATAAGATAAATACACATTTAAAAATATGTAGAAGACTTGGACAATCACTTCATCAAAAAAGATATTTTATGGCAAAGAGGCAAATGAATAGGTGCTTCACATCATTTGTCATTAGGAAATGCAAATTAAAACCACAGTGGGATACTATTGCATACCTATTATAATAAGTGAAGAAGTCTGAGCATACCAGTTGTTGGTGAGGATGTCGAGGGACTATAACTCAAACTATTGCTGGAGATGAAAAATGCTACAACCACTTTGGTAAACCATTTGGAAGGTTTTAAAAATTAAACACTCTTATCATATGACCCAAGCTTTCCACTCCTAGGAATTTACCCTAGAGAAATGAAAACTTATGTTCATGCCAAGACTTGGATGTAAATGTTCATAGTAACTATACTTTTAATAGTGCAAAATTGTAAACAACCCAAATGTCCATCAACAAGTGAATGGATAAACAAATTGTGGTATACTCATACAAAGAAATACTACTCAGAAATGCAAAGGAAAGATCTGTCAATGCATACAACAACAGGATGAATCTCAATGTTACTGAGTGAAAGAATCCTGACCAAAAAAGAAGCATGTATTGTATGATTCAATTTATAAAATTCTAGAAAAAGAAAGCTAAACTATAATGACAGATCAGTGGTGCCTGGGGATGAAGGTAGGGGTAGGGAAAGGCAGGAGGATGGTATCAAATTGAAGGCTTTTTAAGTATGTGCAATTTATTGTATGTAATTTTTATACCTCAAGCTATTTTAGAAAATACTGCAAAGATAAAATAATGAAAAGTTGGGCACCAATGCAAAACAATAAAACATAATATAGGTCAACATTCTATATTTATATGTAATATATGTGTATGTGTGTGTGTGTGTGTGTGTGTGTGTGTGTGTAGAGAGAGAGAGAAGGAGAGAGAGATGGAGAGTGAAATATAAAATGAGGTTAGGGTGGAGGCATCATAGAAGACAATTAAGATGACGTAGTTCAGGATGGTTGACTGGAGCATAGCTTATCAAGAGTTACTGAGGACAGAATAAATAAGTACCGAAAGACAGGTTGAAGCTAGATTGGATCATGATATGGATTTTTCATTGAAAATAAGGAACTGCTGGGTCATGACATGTTTAGAGCTGTTCTTTAGGAATTTCTAAGGTTGAGGTATAGATTTGATAAAAAAAAAGATACTGAAAATGAGCAGATCGTTTATGAGGCAATTATAAAGGTGTAGGAATAGCCAATAAAATCCAACTGTGCTTAAAGGCAGGGTCTGTGGAGAACATGATGAATAAGGCACGATTCTTCTTCCCAAAGACACACATATGAAATACAAGTATAAGGTCATTTATGAAGTAATGAAAAGCTTGGTAGGATGGGGACAACAGGAATGGAAAAACAGAGCAGGTTCTAAAAAATAATTGGAAAGTACAGCATTTGGATATGATTGGCTCTGGACAAGAAGAGAAGCCAGGGATGACTGAGGTTCTATGCTGACAGTCTCTAAGGAGTGATACAAGGGGAACATGATAGGCAGTTGATTAGGAAGGTGTTGCTTCGTGACTTTTCTACTATGGGAGAGGAGATAGTAGAGCTTTCTCAGGATTGGGGCTGATGAATTAGTGATGTTGAATTAGCAACCACTATCCCATAGGGCAAATTAGAAAAAGGTCCCTCCTCCCTGGCAGGCAGGTGCATACTGTTGGGTGTAGGGCTTGGCAAGAGGATAGTAGTTTTGGGAGAAGCAAAGAAAAGCTTTCCTTAGACTCCACACAGCCAGCTCCAGGGCCATGTCTTGGCCAATTAGGTGCAGGTTGAAATTCAGCCAAACATGTTTATGCAGTGCACGCTTCGAACTACCTAGCAGTTCTGTATATATTAAGGTGATTTGAGCTGCAAGTTTTGTGAAATCTTGATTTTATGATACTAAAAGAAAATGTTGAAGTCACTAAAGAAAAAAAACAAAAGGAAGTCAAATATCCAGGTATAGAAATATTGAGAAAAAGAATGAGCATGTTACAATTTTTAGAATATGTTCAAATATTTTAACCCCTAGTCCTTCTTTTTAATTATTTCAACCCGGAGTTTTAATCTTTCTTTTGCTTTACTGATTTTTTTTATTTTGAAGTTTGGTCTGGTGAAATGATCAATCTAACTATCAATTGATCTAACACATTCAGTTTATATACAATCGGTATTCAATAACTTACCCTTATTTTCTATTCTAAGGACCAGAGGCCATTAGGGTTTCTTTAACTATCAGATAAGAAACTTTCAGTGTACAGCCCTATTTCAGTACTTATTCCAATTCTAGTTCATTCTCCCTGAGGCAAGCTCAGTAGTTTATTTTGGTGGTACAGTTTGAAAGGATACCTTCACCTTCTCCCAATCCCCACCCTACCGGTCCTAAACTCTATAGAAAAATTACAAAGAAAAGAAAATATTGTCTTGAGAAATAGATATAAGTAGATGGATGACTGGCTTTTGGTTGTTTCTTTGAAATTCCAGAGATAGATATTTCTAATATCCTTTTAAACATATAGTGTTTTTTTTAAAAGATATCAGATCTGTCTTGAGACTAAGGAGTAGTTTGTCTTTCTTATCATCTGTTACGACAACAACAGTGATTTAAATAAAATATAAAACAAAACATATGAGTTGTGTTACGGACTGAACTGTGTCCCTCCCACCCCCCAATTCATAGTTAGAGCCCTTACCCTTAACATGACTCTATTTGGAGATGGGGCCTTTAAAGAGGCAATTAAGATTAAATGAGGTCATAAGGGTGGGGCTTTAATCCAATATGACCAGTGTCCTTAAAAGAAGAGGGAAAGACACCAGGGAGGCATGCTCACAGAGAAAAGGCTATGTGAGGACACAGTAAGAAGCAGCTATCTATAAGCCAAGGAGAGTGGGCTTAGGAAAAACCAACCCTGCCAGCACCATGTTCTTGAACTTATAGTCTCCAGAACTGTGAGAAAATAAATTTTTGTTGTTTGGCCCACCCTCTCCTCAAAAAATGTCAGAATAATTACTTAAATATTTATTGTTAATGGTGATGATTTTTTTATTTCCAAAAAAGAAAAATTTATATATTATAATACATATACACACACATATATATAACACAGTTATATCCTTTGTCTATTAACATTAGATGTATTAACAAATTTCTGTCAATTTTGTATTAACATTTCACTTCAGTTGATAGAGAAATTTTAGAAATTATGCATGTATATATTATTTGCCTTGCCATTTTGAAGTTAGGAAGACATTATCAAAGGTACAATAAATAGGAAGCTATAGGAAGTTGAGGAGTCTTCTTAGGTCAAGGACTCTAATCCTGTTTTTAATTCTGGGTTTTTTCATTCTTCTTTTGTTGGACTTTCTTTGTTTTGAAGTTTGTAGTACATAATATTTTCCAAAAACTATATACTAAAAATTGAATGAGCCAAAAAAAATATTGTTTTGCCCTTCAGTATAAATAAACATTTTGCCTCCTTATTTATATTTTTCTTGACATAGTTTATTTCAGGCCTCTATCATACCCTGTTTGAACTATTACAAGAACCTCCTAAGTGGTCTAATTTTCTTCATTCTTTATACTGATGACAGAGTCCCTCTCTCAGAACATAGCATTGATTGTGCTAATATTTTACTCAAGAAAAAACATAAAAACCAAAAATTCATGATAAGTAAGGTGTTTCTAGAATCTGCAAAGTACAGTTCAATTAATTGGCATAATATTACGGTCCTTCATTTTATCTTTTGGCTCTGAACTTCCTTACAATGTCCTCATGTACTTTAGAGCCCAGAGTGGAAGAGTGTAACACTCCCATGTTCAAATACGTCTATTTTCTTGCGTTGTTACTGAGGCTTGAAGTACGCTTCTGCCCCACTTCTGCTTATTAAGATACTGCTTATTTTTCAAATTTGAGTTCTCGTAACACTCTCCTTCTGATAGGATTCTCCCACCGTCATAGTGAAAATAAATTGCTTCTCACATTTGATCTAATCCATCCTGGTTTATAACTCTATTATAACCATCACATACCATATTGCATTATTAATTGTGGTCTCTTCGGTGAACTTAAATTTCTCAAAGAACTTTCTTGTTTCTGTGAAATAGGAGTAGGAAATGGATTGTATATGTTCAGTAAATTGACCTCAAGTTTTAAAATTATCTGTATTTTAAAGAATATTGCACATAAAATAATTGGAGTATAGTGTCATGTGAAAACATAAGCTGAATTTTAGGTATGTTTTATAACAACATGTTAGAAGCATATAGTTTTCCCATTTAGTGATTGGAATTCCTAGTAATTAATATTTATGCATGAAATACTTTTGTTAATTGGTCAGTACATTCTTTTGCTCCTTGATATTTAGGAAATGTTAAAAATTGTATTTATTCTTCAAGTTGTCTTTAGGTTTATTATAAGTGTGATATCTACTGAAAGTATTGGTAATCAGTAAGGATTATAACATCTTGTGCATGTCTGTATTGGACTATAGTGTCACATAGGTACCAGGTGATGACCTGGGTGGTCTATAAAATCTAGACTATATGCTCAAAAATGTTTCACCTCATCTTAAAAAATAAAGAAATAGATTATATGCTACAGTGTTATATCTGAAATATTTGCACAGACAGAGCAGTATTATTAAGGTCATTGTGACTACATTACAAGTTGGAGATTCAAAACTCTAACTAAACTTGATAGAGCCCTATTTACTGCCACAAGCACTACATTACTGTCTAAGTTTCTGTTTGCAGGTATGAGGCAGCTCCATTTAGCTACTCCACATAATATGAACAATATCGCAGCTAGATTATATCTGTCATAGATGAAAGCAATATATTTTTCTCCTAGTAATTCATTCATGGTTTTATACATCCATAATCCCCTAGGGAGTGTCATGAATGCACATAATGTTCCCAAATGCTAGATATTGCACTTGTATATGGGATTTAACTGACAGATGTATAAAATCACACACAGCTAGATAACCTTGCAACGACTGTACAGCTCTGAATCCTGAAAAATGTCAGTTATTCCAGCTGAGGTAGATGTACAATATAATCAAAATAATCTAATTCCAATTTATTCTCCTGTTTTAATTGCATGTATGCTAAAGATCTTAGAAACAGTAAAACAAATGACCTGTCTTTGACTATTTGTAAAATAACACACAGAAACAATGAATAAAGATAAAGAAAACTAATTATGTTTTTGTTGTGATTCCTTAGTGGAGATTATAAGCTGTATAATTCTTGGTGTAGTGCAGCAATTGTTTACGTGGCAGTTAGGTATTGATAGATATCATCATGGCCTTCCCCTTTCCCTAATGGTGTAAAAGGCAGGGAGATTGAGGTATAGAATAGGTGAGAAGCATATGTGTAGATGCAAATTATTGGTAATGTTCTATTTTTGGGATTGCTGGTATATTCCTCTTGTTCATTATGTAATACTTTATAACTGATATGTGTATGTGCATAATTTTGTATAGTTCAAATATTATATTTAAAACTCATATAAGAGGGAAAAGGAGTGAGACTGACTTCTTTGCTCCTGTATCCCACATTAGTCATTGAAGTTAGTGTGCGTGTTCTACAAAGGAACCAGGGAGGAATTGGAAGGCTACAACTACCCAATTACTTGTATCTTTGTGTTACTTGATTCAATAATAACTTAAAGATCAACTGTAGATGGATTTGACTCATTATTCTCACCAATCAGATCTCGTGACCTTCCCTAGCCTAGTTATCTAACAAAACAGTTAGTGGCTTAAAGAATAGCCATTTTACTATCTCATGATTTTGAGGAACAAGAATTTAGGCAGGTCACTATTGGGGAATTCTACTTTTTATGGCATCAACGAAAGACACCCACTGATATTCAGCTGGCAACAGGGCTGGTCTGTAGAGTTCAAGAAAGTGTTACTCACAACTGACATGTCTGGTACCTTTTGGCTTCTGTTGCATGAGTCTCTTGAGATAGACTCTTAAGTGAAGCCTCAGGCCTCCACGAGAAGTTTTTTTTAGAAAGTAAGATGGAAGCGGCAGGGCCTTCCTAGCTTCCAAAGTCATGTGGCATTTCCTTTGCTGCACTCTACTGGCAAAGAGATCACATGATTGCCTAAATTCAAAGGGTCAGGGTAAGACCCATGTCTCAATGAGAGAGGTGTCAAAGAATTTGCAGCCACGTGTTTAATCCACCACACTCATACATACATAGCATTCTGTTTTGTGCCATCATTTTATGAATTCTGTATATCCACCGACTTTTTCAGTCATTTTTCCTAGATGTCTCTCTGCATATCAGATTCTGAACTGGTAAATTCTACCAGGACCCATAATGAAGCTTTGTAAAAAAGTACCCTCTACTTTATTTATTTTCTTCATGTGTTATTGCCACCATTCAAGGCTCTTTCATCTGTGTAAATTGGTCAGTTGGTCTGTGGTATAACACAGGTACATATCTTTCACTACATAGAGAGGTAGAGAGAGAGAGAGAGATAGATGGAAGGAAGGGATGGAGGAAGGGAGGGAGGGAGGGAGGAAGGAAGGAAGGAAGGAAGGAAAGAAGGATCATTTCTATCCCTCAGTTGGTGTAGATGCTGCTGGAAACAAAGTCCATGACCTAAGCTTGTGCTTTGGAGAGCGCAGGGTTGTGCCTCCTGCCACTTTAGCAAATGTACCTTTATTCTTCTTGAAATTCCTTTCCAGTGTCACAGGTACTCCCTATTTGTTTTGTCTTTATTTTTCTCCTATTTCCATTGGCCCCCACCCAAAAGCTGCTAGCAACTCTGCGTTGCAGTCAGGAATGCAGCTAATTCTCTCTGCACCATTCTTTTTTCCCTTTCCCCTTTCTTTCCTCATATTTGTACTGCTGGCTTCTTAGGCTATTCTGGTTCTGCTTCTTGCTGTCAATATCACTTTCTTTTTATGTCGTCCACAACTAATAGGCTTAAAAAAATTAATAAAGTTTCAAACACAGAACCCCATATTCTCATGATCTGGTTACAACAAATTATTAACTCACAATCTATCCGGTTTTATCGTTTCAACATCTAGATTTTTTTGTTTGTTTCTTTGTTTTTGTTTTTGAAGCAAACACTGATATTTCTATCATTTTTTCTTCATCCATGAGCTTAAATACTTGTATAAAGAGAAAGTTAATTTCATCAATGATTTATATACCTGAATTGCTGTTAATGTTGGAAAGATGGGATAAATGTTTGATACCTTTTTTGTTTGTTTATATGTTCTTGACAGTTTTAAAAATAACTAGTTGGTTTTCTGGCATCTTCCAGAGAAGTTTGTTTTTGTGTTTGCTTCTTTGTTTTGAGGATCAGTATGTGTTCATAAATTTAAGTATATCTGATGTGTTTTAATCCATTGAGGTAATTACTCAGTCTCATATTTGACCAGTGAGTGCCTCTTCAATTCTTTTGACATAAAATCAGTAGACTTTCATGGCTTTCCAGCTTTCCAGGCTGTACATTTCTTGTCCCTAAAAGCTATTCATTCAAGAAGTCCCATTTCCTTTTAATGGAAATATATTTAGAGACCTCAATTTTTGTACTAGAGTTGCTCATTGCTACTAGTATTGCCATTGTTCCTGGGCCTTTTCAGTGACAGTACACACATAAAAACATACACGCATACACCTATATATTTTAAGACAAATACATTATGTCTGTGTTTTGATACTTCCAAATCAAATTTTGGACTATAGAGATTCTACTTACTGGTACTAATCTTACCTCTGTTTCCTTGATGCCATAAATGTGATGCAGTTTTCATTCAAGTCAATGAATGAAAAATCAGAAGGGAGAAGACCAGAAACTTTTTTCATACCCTTCCCTCAAAACCCAAAGAGCTAAATGCCATTCAGACCGTTTGAGGATTAGCATTAGGAAAAATGAAAATTTAGGCCTCCTTCATTTATCCTACCTTTTTCTCCACTCTTGATGACTAATATTCCTTTAATGGAATTCAGTCAGAATTCTACTGAATAGAAATTAAATACCTATATGCACATACCTAGTATATATGTACTATATCTAAAATACAGTCACACTAAGAGAATAATCAGTTTATCAGTACAAGGGCAAATGGCTTATCAAAGCCTTTCCTGTTTTCAAATGGGGTGACGGACAACCTGCAGATGGGGCAGATTCCTACTGAACAATGTGGAAGAGAAAGGAGAGTCAGACGATTCTGAACACATTGTAATTCCTGATCCTCAGTTCCTATGGTGGCTTACTGCCCAGTTACACATACAATCCAGCTACAAGAGGCCTAGACAATGAAGAGAAAGAACTGACTGAAGTAAGAGATAAGGATTGACATGGTTGAAAAGAAACATTGAGTAATGAGACATAAGCCTTGCAAGACTCAAAAGTTTTTTCTAAATCTGTCCCCATTCACATTCAACAGAGCCTGGATGACCCAGAACCCCATTTTTCACCCTAATGCAGTTCGTGCAGTGTAACAAGAACATTGTCATTCAAAATTCAATAAAGTATTTCCTGAACACCTTCTATATCTACTTTGTAAGAACCAGAACTGTTCTAACTGGCCAGTCCTGCCCTGCATAATTTATGCAATATTTTTAATTTTTTTGTAATGAGTCAACTTGCTTTTAATAAAATTTAAGTCCTAGAAGATGGACTCATCAAAACTGTATTTTAGGTTGAGTCAATACTACGCTATTTAGAGTCTGTAACCACCTCATGTATGGTGGGTGTTTTTTTCTTTTGTGTTTTAAGTGTGTATTATGGCACATATTTCTTAGTCCTGGGTCTTTCTATCTATACACATAAAGGATTTTTTTCAGGACACTTTTTTTTTTTTGCAAGAAATGGGTTTACTGATTGGGAATACAAGGAATCCAGGAAGCAGTACAAAGGATAGAACTAAGGCACATCTAAGGAACCTTATCATCTACATATTTCCCCATTCTAGTGTGTTTTTCATTCCTTTCTAGTTTGGCTTCAACTATGTACCATGTAAAATGTTTTGGTTTCAGCTCTTTCACTGGTCACAGTCTCTTAGTTATCCAAGCATACATTTCTAAGAGAATCTGGCTGATCCTTTTCAAAGCAGAGCACTCATATTATATATACCAGGTATATCAGGTATCAGGAGAATAGGATTGATTGGACTGTGAGTTTTATGACAGCATATATCCATTCGGCCACTCAGCAGGCATTTCATTGGGGGAGGAGTATCTTACTCTTTTCTCCAGATGAGAGTTGGAGTAAGAGTGGGGAGTCAAGCAACTCTAAGTATGTCTAATATAAGATCTATTTACACAGCAATTATGCGATATATTTACACTAGTCTTTTTTCTTTTGTATTTTAAAGTGAAGTAAAAATATACCTCAGTGGTAAAATACACCTTCTTGCCTACTTTACAGTGGGGGGGATTTTTTTCCTTACAAACCAAAATAACTTGGTATTATATAAATTGGAAAAGTGCCTTAACCACTTTATATATATATGTATTTGTAGAGCACTTAGGTGTGGTAAAATTATTTTGACTGTTCTCAAAGCAGATACAAGAATGGGGACATACAAAATAACAACATCACTGTGCAGTAAAAAATGGACAAAGATCTCGTTGTCTTCATCTTTTGCTTCTTCAGAGTTAAGGGCCGTGCTTGATACATAGCAGGTATTCTATCTTTATTTATTTATTCAAAAACCGTCATGAGTGCCTACTACACACTGAGTTCTATATGAGAAAGTGGGTTCCTAATAGTGAATAGAGAAAACCAAGCCATCAGTAAAGGGATAGCAAGGACACAGATAATTTCTATACGAGGCCAAAAATGGCACAATAAAAATAGCACAGTTTCTGTGCCATTAGTATTTGCCAGTCTCTGATCTGAGTGCTTTATGGATAGATTCATTTATATTTTTATTATAATTCTACAAGTCATGTACTGTTACTCTCATCCCATATTAGAGTTGAAGAATTTGTGGCACAGAGAGATGCAATGTCATGCTCAAGTTCACGAGTAAGTGATGAGGCCAGTGCTCTAGACCAGGTGTTAAACACTTCTAGTGAGTAGATGTGTTACATGAACATGACAAGAGACACTGTGTAGGCAATCTTAATAGAAAATTGATCATCTGGTAAACACCTATTCCTGAATTTCCATTCTTTCTATGATGATTTCTCGATTTATCTATATATACAAGGAGTCAGCTCCTGATCATAAGCTCTTTGGGGCCTTCATTATGTGTTCTCTTGAACCCCACATGATGAGACATTTAACAAGACCTGTTCCACAGAACTTCATGCCCTTTGTGAGCTTGGCTCATTAAATATTTGTTAACAGTCTAAGAAGTCTAGGATTTGACCCCCAATCCTCACATTCAAAAGTCCTAAAAAAAAAAAAAAAAAAAAGAGTCTAATTGGAATCTAATTTAACTCTGAAAAATGTATCCTACAGTTTCATATTCCTCTCACATTTTATACTTGATTATTTATAGTGAACCCCTTCTCATTCATACAATTCACTCATTGTGGCATACAGTCTAGAAAAAGTGTTCATAAAATATGTATACTGTTAGCATGACCTCAGATTAATCGCTTTAAAAATGTTGCTTAAAACTATATTCACACAAATAAGTTCCTTTTATAGATTCTTTGTCTTTTTATTTTCCTTAGTAAATCTAATAATATGATTAGAGTTGCTCAGATAATGTTCCATCTCAAGGTTTTATTCATTTCTGATTCATTGTGTCTATTATTAAACCCAGCTGTTGATGTTTTTGAACAAACTGATTTCTGAATTAACTCTACATTGTGTTCTATAATAACCCCACTTCAGTATTATCATGGGTTGCTCCCAATTTACTTTTAGATAATTAAAGCCTCTCTTTATTCGTATCCAAGTTGCCTGTTTTATTTCCCAGAACACAAGGAAGTGATTTCATTCATGTTGCTCTAGGGGTCTAAAGTTGATAATCATTTTTCTACATCTGCCCTCATCAGTGTCAGCTTGCAAAATATGCTGCTGTGTCCCCATCCCTTGGCTTCCTCTCATTAGCATTCACATTCCCACTGATATAGTGTGTTTTTCTGCCACAAGCCATTCCTTGTTGTTTTCCTATAAAGTCAGTACTTTAGCATCAGAATTGTCCTAATTTCCCTAGCATATTATATATTTTCCCTATATTGACTTGTTTACGTGGATTATTTACATATGACTGCATCTGCTTCAGAATTGATGACATCTATTACTGAAATATGAAAAATATATATATGTTTCTCAATATCTGAATAAGCAATTTGCAAGTTGGTATAGGAAGAGAAGAAAATCTAGGTCATCATAAAAAACTTTGCTTATATCCCTTTAATTTTCATGATGAAAACCTGAAACATTAAAATTTGTGTATTTGTTAAATCAGAACTAAGAAAAAGTGGTTTCAATAACTGTCATCACTAATATAGTCTAGTGGCTATTTATTTATATATACATATTTGAATGTATACTTATACAAGTGCAGGTATATTTTATATTCTATCTACTTTACAGGTTTCCTCGATATTTTATATACTTTATATTAATATTTAATTACTCTGATTCCTTACCACATATCAACCCCTAAAATGACAAAATGAAATAATAAAATTTTCAGAGAATTTGTGGAATTGCTGATATTCTGTAGTTATGATTTGGAACTGATGTTTTAAATGAAGCTTCCTAGATTTTATACATTAGTCTCATTTTCTTTGATCACCAAAATGCAAATTTCCTAGGAAGACTATGTTATTGTATACTTTTATTGTAAAATAGGCATTGAAAAATACAGTTGATATCGTTAGGAAATTTCCATAAAGGTAAAAGTCATTATCCTTATTATATGTATGTATTACTTTGTTATTTAATATCTTTCTTATTTGCCTTTTCTTGACCTGAAGAATAACATCTATACCAAAAAGTTCATATATCCAAAAAACAGGAAGGCACATTTTGAGATTGTACAGATTAATTTAATGTTATGTAGTCGTATTAAAACACTTCAGTTTTATCTCTTGGAGATAGCTAAACCTCTGTACTTTCCCACCCCACGATTTTTATCAAGCCAAAATACAGATTCCCTTAGTTGAGCATTTTTAAAACAATTTATCAGTATAATTTGCCTTTTAAAGAATAAGATTTCCTCCACATTTATTTTAATCTCTCTAACAGCATGCACTTGAAAAGAATTAGAGTTAAAATATTAGTAATCCGGATACTCTTACTTTTCTATACTCTCCACCCGTGTTCGATGTATAATAAGTACTACCATAACCAGATGTGAAGGGTTTTTTGAAAGCTTTTCTATTTTACAAAAAAAGGATTTAGGAAAATACTTGCTTACAAATTTAGGCCTCCTTTCACTTGCTGGTAGGGGTATAAGATAGTTATAGTTATTTTTCTGCCTTTAGAATTTCAGAAATTTGATTCTAAGTCGTTGAACAGAATTTGGGTGCCATTATCTGATGTCTAGAGATTTTTCTGTACAGTTCTTGAAGTGTCATATGTTTCCTATACTATAAGCATCTCAAATCTCTTTAGTACACAGGAAGGATGTAGATATAAAAATAACCTTTTACAGTTATCATGAAGACAGTTAAATATGAAAATACAATCTTACAGTATTTTTCTTGATGTTATTGAGGACATAGAAATGACAGGAGAAGATTGAATAGATAGACCTGCCCGAAATATACACAGGTTGCTAGTGAGGGAATTAAAAAATAATAAATAAGGTCAACTGTGTGGGACAGTTTACTTTATGGGATTTCTATATTTTGTTTGGCTTTTTTTGTTGTTGTTTTACAACAAGCTCTCTCTAGCCTTGGATTCTAACCTTTTGCCTAATGCAATTATCAATTTTCATGTAAAAATCTCTCAGTAAATTTAACTCAGTGATATTTTCTATTAGTCAATGAGAACTAGAAAATTAGTTGTAACATCTGTTCATAATCTTTAGTAAAAATTTAGCTCACTGAGGCCTTTAAAAACGCATTACAATGTTTCCAAACATTTGATATTTTTCAACTCAATTTTGGCTTTTTAGTTTATAATTTTACCAGTGTTTCCAGTTCTTACTAAGACTAAGAATTAAGTTGATGAGTTAAAGCCACTTGTTCTAAACTAAATGGCGATCAGTATACTCCCGTGTTCCTAAACATAATTTTTATTTAAATTTTAAACAAAAAAGTTATTTTTGACAATCTCTTGGCATTCAAGAAGATTACAATATTTTCTGTCCTCTTCTGTAGATTCCAGTGAAAAATGTCAGCTTTGAACCAGTGACACTGTATTACACTGTTTGTGTGTTTTGTTGCTTTACATACAAGGTTTTCCTTACAGTTTATTTCTCCCTAAGAGGCGGCACTTTGTTAATATGGCTGTGTACAATTTTCTGACAAGTGCTGAACCTACGCTAACAAAAAATGGTTCTTATTTATGATATGTCAAATTACTGTTCCGAGAGTAGACCTTTTAGGTTGCATTCAGCCTTTAATTTGACTGAATTTAAATGACATAAAATGCCTTTTAGTTGGGCCTTGGCTGGCATATTATGTATCTCATTTCAATGAAAAACATTCACATGCAAATATGGTTTGTTTGGAGTGAGGACAAATGTGACTATCATGACTGATGAAGGCTTTTGATCACAATTCTACAAACTGAAACCTTGAAAAAGAAGAGGCTATTTGGACTGGCATCTGCAATCCCATGAATTATTTAGTTCACATTATTCATAAATCTATTTGAAGAGGAGGCTTTATGAGGTTTTAAGGAGGAGGAGGAGGAGTGTTGCCAGTGTCAACGTATGCTGTAACTGCCTGCATGCATATGAACACTTCCTTTAAATGTTAAGTGTTCTAGAACCTGTAAAGCGTGTCACCTGAGTACTCTAGCTAAATTGATCTCTTAGAAATGCAATCTGATGCCCAACCCTTCCTTACTCCTTCCACCATTGGGTCTATTGGAGAAGGAAAGGAGCAGTGCACATAGATGATGTGTAGAAGTGGGTAGGGCACATTAACAGAACATACAGTTTCCATTCCTGCTTCGTAGCAAAGCAAGCTAAAAACCCTCCTTCCACCAACACCGTGATTGTCCTTTCCTTTATACTTTTGCACTGATGCAGCTGCCTGGAAAATCCTCTCTCCTCTCCTTTTTCAGGTTTCCAACCAGCTTTCCAACCAGCTGGTGAGTTGATTTTTCTATAACTTAATCCCACTACTAGTGGCATAGCCTAGTTTTATGTTTACATTCCTCTCAATTACTTGTTGACGTATTTGTTTCTTTTTCTACATGATAAGATCTCTGAGGACAGGGATCTTGTATTAATCAAATTCTTTGTTTCAGAGCATTAGCATCCCTGTAATTTATAGGGCGTGCTCAATAAGTGGATGTTAGATTATCTTGAATTACCCTCACACTGTATCTCCTAAATGGAACAATGCATATATCTTACTTACATTGCTCCAAGTTTTTATAAAGGACTATAACTTCAAAATTATTTTGAAATTTGAAATATTGAGGGAAGTTTAATACTGGTTACATTTTAAGCAAAACATCTTATTTAGGGATCTTCTATTGGCTTTCTGCTGGCACAGGGAAGTGACTCATGTTCAGACCTAGTTTTCAGAGAGTGAGTCGAAAGGCTCAGTTGTAATTTGCTCATGTGAATTTTTAAGTAATGCTTTAGAGTTTTAAAATTAATGAACAGTTGCAGTTTATGCTGCTGAATAGATGTCCCCTCTATTTAGAGTTCACAGTATTTGATAATCAGTGCTGCAAAGAAGGTTAGACCACATAATCTTTAAAGGTAGCATCTAACTCTGAGATTCTCTGAGTCTCTGAAATCATCCCAGGTGGGAGTTTAGGCTTAACAGTAGATTCAAATGCAGACAACCTGAATAAATTTACTTACAGTTTGACTATTTTAAAATCCTGAGAACTGACTTTATTTTGTTTTCTTTCTAAAATATATTTTCCTATAAACTGTTGGGACTTCTCAATATGTTTATTAATGTGTACATATAAAATTATTTGTGGAATTATGAAAAATAGCATCATGACAGGAATATTTCTTTCCTGGGTAGATGGATTATTGTTCCATAGATAAGAAGAATCAGTACATGGGTACTAAAAGTCAGGTTGTACAATGTAAGGGAAAAGTCCCTGTGCTGGGAATTGGAAGATTCAGAACCTTCTCGATTCCCCTCCTAAGTAGCTAGTTAGTACTGAGAAGATCTTGTACTGTCCCTCAGGCCTTAATTTCCACATCTACAATCTGGAATTAACAGTGTCTGATCTCAGAGTTTCTTTGTGAATCCTATGCAGTGATAGATATGGAAACTTTAAAAAAGCATTGTTACTTTAAGTGTGAGATTTGCTAATATCAACCCTACAAAATTTAGGATAAAGTATTGTCTGTAAAGAAAGCTTTCTTGTTTTAAGAATTCATTTTCAATTTGATTCAGTGAAGTTGTTGTTGTAGGTTTCTTATCTTTTCAAATTTACATTCTAGACCCAGTTGGTGTGTTTGAATATATCTTTCATTCAAAGAGATCACATAAGATATTAGTGCTAAAATTATTATCACTTTTTCATTGTGAATGTGGCTATTGCAGACTTCAAAGTAAAATGTACCAGCTTAAAAAAAATAATGTTAATAACTATGATCTTCTTTAACAGGTATTTATTAAAATATAAACTGTTTATATCATTATGATTATCTTACAGATACAGATTTAAACTAGCAGTATTTGATATGTAAAATGAACGTATTATTCACCAACTGAGCATTATCTTACAATCCCAAACTAGCAGCTAATTTACCTGTAGCACAGTATGACATAATCTACCCACTTGCTCTCAGTAGCAATCTGAGGTAGGTACCAGGAAAATGAGGATCCGGAACATATTCCTGTGTACTTGTCTTCATCAAAATGTATTTTGTCTCTCTCTTCAGGGACAAGGCTCACTTCAAAGGGCAGTGTTTTGGCTATTATTTTAAACTGCTTGAATCTAAGATAAATATAAAATAATATAGTTTTCTTAAGTGGATCTTGAAATCTAGATCTTTATTTTGTATTTTTCATCTAGCCTTTTTCATCTAGCCTTTCTCCTAACATTTTGCACTAATCTAGAGATGACCATTCATGACATTCTAAGATATTTGTAACCTGATTTGCTTCTATATGTGAAATACAAAGTGGCTTGTTTAGTACATTGTAATTATGTATTTTGTAATTACAAGGATTTTCATCTCTATGCAACTCCCTCTGCCATTTTGCCATCGTATTTTAATAACACACTCTTAGAAGTAACTTTGTCCCAAGATACTCCTTTGGTTAGAGTTAATTATCAACTAAATAAAGTTTACCCAAACTGATGTGCAGAAGATGGTACAAGGTACACCAACTAGATTTTCTGAAATTGAACACCTAAGACCATTTTTCCATTTTATCTCCACACGACCCAATTAATATTACCTATTGGCATTTACCAATTGAGGTAAACTATGTTTGGAAGATTCCTCCCTCCAAATATTGAAATAATGATAGTTGTAATACTCCATTCAGAGAATATTTGACTCAGATGAAAATATGTATAGTCCAGATCATAGCAGTCTTTTTTGCAATTACTATTCATGTTTATTAAGACTGTATTTGACACACAAATTTGGGGCATGTTGTTTTTTTTACTTCATTTATGTAATAATTTCAAAATAACTTTTAAAATACATTTTAAAAAGTATCTAAAATTCCTGAAGTGGTCCAGATTATGGTACATTTCCTTTTCTTTTTTTGTGTGTCTTAAAATAGAGTTGTGAGACCCTCATCATATCTCTGAGAAATGTCATCTATGTTGGTCTTATTCTGGTGGATTTCAAATTAAGATGTAGTCAAAGTAGATCTTCAATTGCTCAACATTTGTTGTTATGCCTTAAATAAAATGTTAATCATATCTTTCAAACCATACTCTAAAATTCATGTTATGATTAGTATTACTATATCAGTCAAAGTAGAATAATAGTATATATTGATCCATCTGTTGATCAAGAGAGTAACATAGCACCTAATGAAATTTTCCTGCAAAATAAATTATACAGAAAGTACTGACTATATCAATATAAAATAAAAGTGTTAAAAGGCAAAAGCAGAGAAACATAGGAAGAGAAGATGCCATTGAGGTTCTCCATAATACACACAGGAACCAAATATCAACATCCCAGTCTTACCTACCTATTTACTGTTGAATCAGTAATGAAAGTTCTCCTCTCACTCATTATGACTGTAAGTAAATTAACATCTATGTGTCAGAAAGTCTTAATTGCATAATATTACAGTAAAAACTGCCAGAGATCATATCTGAAGAATTTGAAACTGACATGTCTAAATGATCACATTCCCTGCGCTTGGTTTATAGAAGTGATGTACTAGAAATAGGCATCTAAGTGCTCCTTAAAATTAGCATGCCTTAAATATGAATGTATGTTAAGTGTGTGTATTCTGGGTCTGAACTCTTTTTAGTGTGGATGACTTAATTTTAGGCAATCATGACCCTTCCTGATGTATGAGTCAGGATGAGATCAGAGAAGCAGCAATGTCTGATGCACAACATTCTGGGGGTCACCTTTCACTTTGCTTGAGCTCCTCACTGGGATGATTCACTAGAGGGTAAAACCAAGTATTTCTTGATCATACTCTTATGCATGGAGAAGCTTGACTTTGCCAGCCCACTGAAATGATTGCCTTTGGATCCCTTGAAAATTGAACAAGTTACCTGCTCTACACTGAAGCAGATTAGATAGATTCCCTTAAGTTATTCCTAACCACGTTCTCTATTTGCACAGCTTTTCCAGAATTAACCCATTATCTGGTAATTAGGAGTTAGGGTACATTGAGTTCACGTTTACTTCATGAGTATTTACTTGAATGCTGTAGGCCAAATCAGCACATGGTGCTGAGTTTCACACCTCTATTTATACATCTTCTCAAAATAATCTCATGAAAACATTTGATTATTTCTGTCAAATATTTTTTCTGTTTCTGCCCCTTGACCCATTTCCTGTCACTACCCTCCTTAAGCCCAAGCTGTAAACTCTTGGGGTCCATGTAAATTCCAGGTGGTATGAATTCTCTTCCTTTACATCAGTGAATCCCAGTCATCTATTATAATGATTGCAAAAGTGTTATCCATCAATAAATGTGTTTACTAGGTGCTACTACGGTTCTCTGATTGAAACCATTCTCAACACTAGTACAGAGTTCAGTTATTCTTTCTAAATAAAAATAAAAAGTAATAATTACCAATGGTATAATATGAACTGAGTAAACTGTTATATATGCATGTGATTATACAAAGTAATTACATAATATTGTATTCTGTGTACATATACATACACACATATATATATGCATACACACACAGACACACGGAGAGAATGTTTGTGTCCTACTAATTTTCTCAGGTCACCATCTGCCTTAGAATGTGAACTCTTATTGGTAGATACCATACCATTATTGGTTCTACATGACAATTGGAGAACTTTGATGGCTCAGAAAGTTTTCAACATGCATATACAGTTGCTTTACTATTTTACCATTACTATTTATGGACATAAAAGTATCATTTACTTAGCATATGTTTAAACTAGTAAAATGGAATATATTTTAAAATAAATTATTGAGTATAAAATGTCTAATTAATATAGTAATTTAATAGAAAAAACTGAAAATATAACTACAGCATCTAGAAAATAGGAAATATGACCAATCTCACTGACATTAGAATTTAGTTTTCTTAGTTTCTGTTTTTAAAACATTTCCCAAATCTAATAGTTTTATGTAATTAACAACAATCTAAGGTATATATATTAAATTTATCCATCAAAATTAGCAAATGAGAATCGGGAATAATAGAAGACTAATATCCATTGCTCTATTTTATTCCAATTATAGATTTAGGATATTTCGAAGATAGCTTCCTGGTTTTGTAACACAGACATAAATATAACTTCAAATGATGCCCGTGTACTTTATTTATTGAGAATCTTTTATTCTGGTAGTGTCTCAAAGCTTTAATAATAATATATGATGGATACATCTAAGGGTTTGCATTTATTTTATTTTATTTTTATTTTTTATTTTTTTAGAAATTCACGTTCGTTTATTTATTTATTTATTTATTTATTTATTTATGACTGTGTTGGGTCTTCGTTTCTGTGCGAGGGCTTTCTCTAGTTGTGGCAAGTGGGGACCACTCTTCATCGCGGTGCGCGGGCCTCTCACCATCGCGGCCTCTCTTGTTGCGGAGCACAGGCTCCAGACGCGCAGGCTCAGTAATTGTGGCTCACGGGCCCAGTTGCTCCGTGGCATGTGGGATCCTCCCAGACCAGGGCTCGAACCCGTGTCCCCTGCATTGGCAGGCAGACTCTCAACCACTGCGCCACCAGGGAAGTCCTGCATTTATTTTATAGTCTCTTCTAGAGGCATGAGTTTGAGTCCAATTTTTTTTTACAAAGTCTTGAAAACTCCCTATATTTATCAGTGTAAAAGTCATAAGCCTTACAGGGCAGTATGGAGTACAGCAGAAGAAAAAGAAATTTATAAATTGGTAGTGACTCATGAAGTTTGAAGAGATTCTTGACAGCAAAAGAAATATAGAATAAAGTAGTGTAAATATTTTACATGTAAGCTATCAGTGCTAGAAGCATAAAAACAGTGGAGAGAAAAATTCTTAATACAAAATAACAGTTATTTTGATATATATAATTAATTCTGTCTGTATAGAGTGAGGAAACATGGGAAAGAAATAATTATATAGATTACTATATAAATACTATAAATAATTATATAGATTACTTAATTCTCAAAATACAGTTGAATGAAGTAGTCAGAAGCTTAAAATAAACTTCTGTTTCATTTCTGCAGAAGCAAAATGGTTATTTCATAGAGGAAATTACTATGTTCCACATTTTAGAGACTAAATTTCATAAACCAAAATTATTTGAATGGTGCTTGTTTGCCTTGCACATACAAGTAAAAATTTACTCACATAAGATAATCTCATTCAATACAAACACCAGTATATAGCCAGTACTGTGCTGTTTTATACACTATTACATGTAATCATATTATAGGAACATTGATGTCAAGAAATAAACCTAGATACTTAAATAATTTTAAATATTTTTTTTAGTATCAGAAATTTCAACCATCTATAAAAATAGAAAATATTATAAACAACATGCATTTCAAGATTATTTTAAAAGGAATTGCAGGCAACTGGTCATTTTTCATATTTAGTTTTGTGAAAAGATAATGACTTAAAAAATATATTTACAATACTATTATTCCACCTAAGTACTAACAACAATTCTTTAATATTGTGAAATATCCAGGGCTCAAATCAGGATCCAAAGTAGTCTGCACATGCCATTTGCTTGATATGTCTCTTAGGTTCCCCCTTCAATTGGTATTTTTTATCCCTGATATCTATTTGCTAAAGGAACCAAATACCAAAATTCCTTGTGTGTGGTTTCCCATACTCAAGGTTAGACTAATTGCATTGACAGTGCATTTTTTTTTTGTTTCCTGTGTATACTGGACATTGGAAGTTCAACGGAGAGGCACAATTCTATCCAGATTTGATTATATTGCAGAAATACTTAAATGGTATTGTGTCCTTCCAGGAGAAGGTATGTAATGCCTGGAATTCTCCCTTTTAATGATGTTAGCATTATGTATATACATAGGCAGCTACGTATAAGAACTTATTAAAGATTGTGGAACAGTGGTTTTTGAGTTCTATTATTTCCTCTTTATTTATTGGCTGGGGTATTTGTGTTGGGAGAAATTTCCACTCATCAAATATTTGGTTACTCTTGGGTATATCTCTTTTAGCAAACATTTCTTTCTCAAGCATCATTTTTACACATTTTTCCTAGTGTGAAATTTGTGTGGTTATTAAGAAAGAAGAACTTGTGAAAGAAATTAAAGTCACACTTTTTAAAATTTTCATTTCTAACGAGCCTTAGAAGAAAATTCTCATGTTTAGATGATGTTAGTTGATAGCTAAGAAAGATGTTATTTTAAATAAATCTCAAGTGATTAGTGAAAGAATGTTATTAACTTTGTACTGGATAGTTGGAGAAAAAGGAGGAAATATAGGTGGTTATCTAGCCCTGAAATGCAATTATTTTAATTTCCATATCTTGAAAAGACTGTAATACCGTGGTAAGTATCTGATAAATTAGATGTAGTAGTACTTCTTTTTAAAATCAGTGTGATTTCCTCCTTTGTAAAAAGGAATAAAACTCTCCTGATATTAATTAGCACTACATTGTTATACTGTATCTAATGATTGCATTTTGATATAGTGGATTTTAAAATATACATGTTCAGCATGGTGTTTTGGTTGTAATTTTGCTACCAAATAGCTTTGTGACCTAGAAAAAGTCACTTATCATCTCTGGCTCCCAGTTTTGTAATATTTTAGATCTCTTAGTTTCTACTGTATTTCTTCTAGAAAGTAGTGGCAATATAGTCTCTCTTATTATTATAATTTGCACATATGTCTATAAGAGTAACTTTCATATTTAAAAAATTTTTATTGTGCAGTGTCTATCAATGGCAATGGGTTTGTTTTGTTTTGTTTCATTATAGATTAAATTTGGGGCAGGAGGAACACAAAATATATCTGAGTATGAAGTTGCAGATGTCAGGAACCTCTGTCTCCTTGGAATGTCAGTACTTGCTAAGTTTATTGCTTCTCTATTAAGAAACGACAGTCCCTTATCTATAAATTTGTTTATGGAAGGAAGAGTAAACAACACTAGGCTAAAATACCAAAGTTTTCAAAAAAAAGGCTACATAATATTAAAATAAAAAGATCCACAATGCTTTAGTATTAGCTCTCTGTGAATAAATTCCAGTAATGTCTTTGCTATTTCCAAAATGTTTTATTGCTAAGTAACTTTTCAGCAAACACTTCTAAAGGCAACTACAAATCCAGTATGTTCTACATTATCCATACATTACAGATACTAATAAAACATATCACCATTTTGTTATGACATAAATCTTAAAATTAGGAGTAGAAATTAAAAGAACAGGGAAAATGTGGCTAGGTCATACAAATTATGAGGTAGGTAAAATTTATCTCATCTCCTCTGAGAATGCCCTCATGCCCTACTTGTAGTGCCTGTACTTCATTTTGAGAAACACTGTTTTAGATTCACCAATTCTTTGCAGAATTATTAGTGATACCTTTCAAATAGACAGACACTTGAATAATTCAGTGAACTAATTAACTAATTGGTGACATAATCAATTAATTATATTTTTACTTTTTAATCATCTGTATTGGAGTTTTCAGAGATAAACCTCATTAATATAATGCTTAATATTCACTAACTATTCAGCATTCATATGTAAATAGCTCTGGTATTTCTGTTATTATTCACATGATTTTTCTTCAAAAATTACATACATAAATTTTCACATTATTAATATCAGAATTATTAGCAGTTACAAATTTAATATTATAACTGACCATCTCTGGAAAAAAGTGTGAACAACTATAATGTTACAGTTACAACTTGCTGCCTTTATTATAAAGGTGAAGAAATGTTAATGTCATATCTAAAACTTTTCTCAGGTCAAAGTACCTTTACTTCCTTTCTTTTCATTTTAACTATGAACCGCTAAAATTGTATTTTTAAGATAATTTTCAGTCACTTTTGGGTGGTATGCAGTGTGCACTTTACAATTGACTTATAATTGGACTGTGCTGACAATGGAAAATCTTACAAGTATTGAACATGACATTTATGACAGTATTGCTGTCATCTTGGCTTCTTTTATTGAATATGCAGAGAATTATAATTGGGCTAATAAGCCTGGTAGCCTGGCCGCTTTCCAGTTATATTAACCAGCCTAGTCTAGTATTAGCTGCCTGAACACACACAGAAACAGACATAGAGCTTTTGTTTTCCTTTCTAGTTTATTTTGGTATCTACCCAATAATCTAAGAGTAAAATCATCTACCATCATGTAATGTTTGAGAACTTTCAATAATTCATCTCCATCCCACTGAGAAATGTAAAGATTGCCTTCTCTATTTTTATTTCACTAATTTTTAATAAAAAAGATGAATTTTTGTAAAAGACTAGTTGTATCTGTTAACACATTTGATACTATTGTCTCAAAAATTTCTAAAGCTTTTGGCAATTTTTCTTTGAATTTGTGCTAAAAATGTTAAGTGATAACTTTGAATTTTAAGTAAAATTTCTTTTCATGTGAACAATTTAATATACTGATACATTGAAATATTTTCTTTGAAATTGAGTGAAATAATATTTTTGCATAATCTAAAAATAAGTCAGCTTTGTGTAGTCTTAAAAACAACACAAAAGATGAAAATAATTCCTAATGATTAGAATTCTGAAATCTACTAAAATTCTACCAAGGAATTAAAAACTGAATTTTTAACTGAAAAACAAATATTAAGAAAAGTTAAATGAAACAGCTTGTGGTTTAAAAGATCCAAGGAGGTTGCAGTGTAGCAGTCATCTGGAGCACTAGATTCTGTACTTCTGTTTCTCTCCTTTTTTTCTTTTCGCTGGTTTTCTCTTATTTTAGAGCATTTAATATACTTGCATATTTTTATCCAAGCTTTCTCAACACTTCCATCAGCAATATCTAAGGTCTTCATCTTTGTCAGTGGTTTTCTGGATAGAAATATGAAAAAAACCCTGGGAATCTGCCCGTCAGAAACAAAACACCAGTTCGGTATAAAAGGGATATGACACAGGATGTCACCAGTTCGGTATAAAAGGGATATGACACAGGATGTGTATTGCAGCATTGTTATTAGCAGTAAACAAACAAACAACAACAAGAAAACAAACCTAAAAGCAACCTGATTTTCTGTCAATAGGGAAATAGTCCCATACTTCATACACACTATAGAAAAATATACAACTATTAAAATTAGTGAGTTAGAACTCCATGTATTAACCTGGAAGATGAGGGAAAAACAGACTGCAAAGAACTGTGTATAGTATGATCCTGTTTATGGAAACAAAATACACAAAGTATATATGTTATTGTTTTTTATAAGAATAGCAAAATATATTTTTATAACATTAGCAAACTGTTAATATTGATTATTTCAGTAGCAGCCTTTGGAGAAGGATGAGCTATTGGTTTTTTTTTTAATCTATGTCACCTCTTATTTTTTGGCATTTGTCAATTTGTAATAAAAATAAGCAAAAAAATAGAAGTATTTAATTCATTAAGTAGGAGCAGAATTTCCTGGTAAATGACTTTTAAAGTTTAGTTTAAGTTTTAACATTAAATATTTTAGGGACTCTAATGGGTGACAAATTTTGCCATGAATTGTTATATCACAGTAACAATATCACAAAAACAGCTGGTAGTTTAATTTTGGGTCTTTGCTTTTTAAAAGAAAGTTAGTTTACATTATATTCATAACAGTATTGTGAACATTCTCCCTCTCCAACCACTTACCTTCATTTTAAAGCTGTGGAATAAACAGAGTTTGAATGGGTTTTTGTAAGGACTTAAGCAAGGTTTCCTGAAATAATTTTGCTTTTACTTAATATGGTTTTATTTTTAAAAATTTATTATTTAAAAAATATGATGTACATTTTTTATGAGCTAGCAGAAGATAAATACAATAAAAGATAGTGTTTGTGATTGTGGATAAAAATGAAATTCTGTGTGAGTAGTCTGGCATGTATCTAGACTTGCTAGAAATTTTTCTTTAGCTCTAAATAACTTGAAAGAAGAAAGTGTAAATTAAAAGTTTCCATTTGCAGTTCATAAGCACTCAGTCTAAAATCTAAATTAAACTTCACTGGGGTCAGTATGCAGGCTAGAGACTGCCTATTTTCCAATTAGGGGATGGACCACTTCATCTTTGACATCATTTAGAGAATGAAAAAGCACGCCTTCCTCTGTCAATCTTCCTTTTTAAATATTTAAATCAAAATAGAACATATTACTTCAAAATGTTTGGGGTATCTAATTATGCATTTTGTCTAGAAGTTTTCCTTTGAGTAAAGAATTCTCCTGTCAGGACTGTTCTAATTTCCTCATTCAGTTTACTTCTGCCCCAAAGTGTTTACCAATAGATATAATAAACTTAAATTTCTACTTCTTAATGAAAATAATGCCATTTAAAGTAATGGAGTTTTCTAGTTTCATAGCTATGTGATCAACCAAGTACCAAATAGCTGAAGTTTAATGAATCATGAAATTTTGATTTGGCTTTATAGACCTGATATTCGCAATCCAGTTGGTGACTCGGTGCCATAAATCCCAATAGTGTAAGGTAGTATCTTAGAGCACAGATTTTAGGTTCAGACACACCTAGGATCAAATCCCAAATTTGCTTATTTCCAGCTGTCCCATAGTCAGCAAGTAATGTAAATTTTCTAAGTTCCAGTTTTCACATCTGTGAGGCAATAATAACGCAACTTACTTCTTGAGGTGGTTAAGTGGAAGATGTATGGAAAGTACTCAACTCTCTCTGGCATTTAAGTAAGCACTCAGTAAGTGCAAGTGAACGGCCTTTGTGATTTATCCAAACATTATGGATTACATTTGAATTGTTAAATAAAATGAAATATATTTAAACTATATATTAGTATTTTTAATTGAATTATTAACTAAACTTTAGAGTTAAAAAAGACAAAGAGAAAGAAAGAAACACAGTTTTAAAAAAGAATTTTGTGCCTTGTGGTGTTTGGTATTTGCACTCTGTGGCTCCTATCTGTTTTACTCTTTCTTTTTCAAGGACTTTAATCATATACTAACAAAATATAACCAATTGTCATTTTCTTTGTTACAAGTCCTATTCATCTAAAGTGCATTGATGGTGTAATCATAAGCATATCGTTTTAGACTTTAACTAATAGTGATAACATATCTCTTTTACTTATTAGAGACTCTGCCTAATAATCTAATGTGTTTGTTCTCTTCTTCTTGTGCAATCTTGGTACCAGCGGCTGCTTCAAAGAATAAAGCTAAAGGTGAGCTATTGTCCATTCTGCATGATTTACCATGATTGTTTTCTGCTTAGTCTTGTGCGTCCTCTCAAATGATAGAGCTAGTTCTGTTCGTGATAATACCAGTTCAGTGTGTAGATACTAGTTGTAAATTTCTACAAATACAAATATATATCATTTTAATTATTCAGTTTCTGATATATGTCTGTGTTTCCATGATTATTTGTGAGTTTATTTTCTTGTTTTATTTCCAACTTTATTCCAAGTGGAATAAGGTGCTTTTATGCTTAACATTTTGCCTGCTGACCTTAGTTTCCTTGATAAAATTGTGAACTGGAAAAAAATACAGCATAAAATAAAGCTGATGGAAAGTCTCAAAATTGAACATGCCTTCATAGAATTATGTGAAAAGAAAATTTTATCCTTTATTAAACTCCAGTTTTCTATTTATGGCTTTTTTTAATCCATTTCCTAGTTGTATTAAATTTCATTTGCTAGAATCCTGAAAATACATTTTTATGAGGGGGATGTGCTTGTCTAATGCCAGAATGTCCCCCTGAAAGAAAAAGACTTTTGGCTTGATGTGTCAAAGTCTTTATGGTTTCTAAAAGAATTCAAACGTGTGTGTATGTGTGTGTGTGTGTGTGTGTGTGTGTATATATATATATATGATGTGTATATATATATGATATCTATGATAGTGTCATAGGTTTATAGTTTATGTGTTTCAATTTCATGTTCTCTAGAACAAGCTATATATTTTTTAAATGTTTTCTCCTTATATAGCAAATATATATATATATTTTTCTCTTTCATTTATTTTTATACAGCAACACTGTAATAACCTTATTGGTCATATATCTATTATCTTCAGTTGCCTCATCTACAGAGTGTGAAAAACAATAAATAATTCAAAAGGTTGTTGTGAGGGTTAAGTAAAATATGTAAAACAACAAGTAAACTTCCTGCTGCTACTAGCATTTTAAACAATGCTAGCTTCATTTTGCTTCTCACAAACGGGCCTCTTCTTTGTGGAGAATTTCTGACTCTTCATTATTCAATATTGCCCTGCCTAATATCTTCATCTATGTGCTCAGGAGAAATAACCAGGTGGTTTTGTCTTTCTCCATTTCTCATATTCAGATCTACCACAAGGCCACCCTTCTCTATTATTCCTTCCCCTCCAGCCCTGCCCTCCCCCAGGTTGTAGTTTTACAGCTAGTTTTAACACTATACATAGATTTATGTTTGGAGTGTTAACTGATCCCTATTTATAAGGCTAAGCATTTAGTGTGCAACTAGTATTTTCCGAGGAATGTATTTGTTTTATAAAACACTAAAAATATAAAAGATGAGATGGCAAATTTCTTGTTACCCTTTGTTTAATCCTCCACACTTAGCCTAGTCTCTTTTTCAATACATGTGCTAGAATTAGCCAATTCTTGCCACAGTAATTTTCTGTCTGTGGACAAAAGAAATACACTCACGAAACAATTAAGAAATTACTTGACAATGAGTATATATTTATGAACTATATTTATATAATAAAAGATTATTTTGCAGTTTTAGGAATGAAGAATTAAGAACGATGTACAATATAATGTGTTAATTGTGGGATATAGAACTTGAGTGTAAAGGGAGTTAGCAAGATTTACATATTGAGGTTGGAGTCCTTGTTCTCAGAGAATGCTTTATGTGGCAGGTGGGGCTTGAACTGATTGTTGAAGGATGGGTAGTATATATAGAAGAAAGTAGTACATAGAAAAAGGAATTTGAAAGCATAAGTAAAGGTATAGAAGCAGGAATGAATATAGTTTATTTCATATAGTGAGGGCACCTTTTAAAAGAAGAAGACCTGTGTTTTACGAGAGTGGAGGAAGTTAAATTTGATGATGGAGTGATCATGAGTCGTTACTGCATTTGATTACATAAAACCTCTCATAATAATCACATCTGTGTTCACTTTATAATTCTTGAAAACGATGGACAATAATTCAAATTACAATATACAGGTTACAAAGTATTAGTACAGGAAACCAATTCACCACTGAAGGAATCCAGCCGTACATTATATTATAGGTGTGTGCACAGTCACATCAGGACTCAAGCTGGCTAGGATTTTGCGATACAAACATGTTTATGTGTCCGATTTAGGACGCCCACGTTGCCATCCCTGTTGTTCCACACCTATCCATTTTATTTGAATCTCTTTTTTTTCGCTTGTGTACAAGCCTGCAGGGGGCTTTAGGACACAGTTCACCCTATGCCTGTATGTTTGCATCTACAAGGTGTTATAGAGATAAGAAATGACACTTTCTAAAATGAACTATGCCTCAAGTAGAAATTGAAATTTTATTTCTAATGACTGAGACAGATGTATATTATGTAGACAATAGAGAGAAGTACCCAATGCTTTTATTGTCCAATTTCGATGTCAAGGCAAATGGTCTTCAAACAGGAAAAAAAAAAAAAAAATGTGGGTAAGAGGAAAATAAAACCCAAGATAATATAAGAGCAGATTGCTTAAAAATACTAAATTTCTCCTGGCCCAAATAAAGTACATCCCAGGGAACCCAGGGAAGTTTTGTAGAGGATAACAGCTCATTCATTTATTCTTACGGAATCATGCAAATGTGGGGAACTTCTGCAATATTGGAGAGAGGTATGTGCTGTGATATTTGTTAAGGAGAAAGGATTACATTTGAGAAACCATAGACTGGTAAATTTGACGTTACCTTCCCAGTAAAACTATTAAACTCTTAAACAATTTGTGAGTGGTTAGATTAAAAGGATTCTCTAGGAGTTAGTTAGCAGTTACTAGTAATGGCATAGAAAATTACCCTAATTTTCTTCCTCTCTTTTTTTTTAAATATTGATTATTATACCAGTGTCCAAGGGCAGTATATAAACATGTACTATTTGAATTTCATCAAATCATGTAGTAACTCATTCCTTATTTTGTAGAAACTGTCATTCTGAAGTTTGCCAATTATTCTTTAGTTGTCAAATGAAATGGTGGTTCCCCAATCCTCAAATTACTCATTTTTCTGCTGAATATAATGTTTCTTTTGATTTTCCACTTCCCTTGATTCAGTGTCTCTGTTACAGGTTTCATTTTCTTTTAACTCCTCTTTGCCTCCTTCTTTCCCTCTCCTTTTCTATCTTGTTCTGGAATATAGGTTTCATTCAGGTTAATCTTTGACCCCTAAAGAGATCACTTCTCACAGTGTTGCAGCTCTCCACTTCCTTTTTTGAGAGATGACCTTCACTTCCTACAGAATTTTATAAGCAGCCATTTTGTGCATTATTGAGTACCCACAGCGAACCTCCCTCACCGTTATTGAATGTTAAGAGAAAGACAAATGATTCGATCAAATTCCTCCCCTAGAAACTTAAAACTGAGAAGTGAGAAAGGAGCAACAGGAAGGAGGAGAGATGGGAAATAAATTTTGTTACACTTTGTGGCTGTGAATTTCGTATGTAGACTGAGTAGGAAGATGAATTAAGACTGAGAAATAAGAGAAGAATGAGCAGGAATGTAAAAGAGTAAGAGGTTAAGAGAGTGCCGTCTTGGTGCTTAAGTCCCTTGTTCTAATAGAAGGTTCTGTTATATCCTTGCCCTTTGGGTCTCTGACACAGCTGTCTTTTCATTAAGCTTTCTAGATAGGTTTCTCTTGCTTGTAATCAAAAAGAGAACTGATTAATATAATTGTTTTCTTTCTCTAAACTTTTCTGAGTTCATTTCAGTTATGACTTTTCTAGACTTGCTCTTACTATTAAGCTCGTATCTGATGTTCCCGGCACCCTGCTGAACATTTCTAACTGAATATTAAAAACCGAAACTCTTATTTTTCTTTGTAAATTTGAGCTCTCAGGGTTTGTTATGTCTTCTCTTGAACAAATGTTTACCTAATTTCTTAGTTTAAAAGATTGGAAGTATCTTTTACTCCTCCATCTTAATGGCACCCTAACCAGTCAATTATCAAATTGTCCTAATTTTATGGGAATAAAATTATTGTCCTAATTATGTACTAATTTTACTATGGGAATAGAAGCATTTCCATGGATCCCTCTTCTTCAAATCACTCATTCCTCAGAGCTTGCCTGGAATAGTTCTAACTTGTCTTCTGATTGAATTCTCAACACTCTACAATCTACCCTACCTTCATATAACACAGTGAATTCATATATCTACACTCTATAATCTATCCTACATTCAGATGTCAATAAGATCATCAATGCTTTGCCACTTAGAGATAGAGAAAAAGGTAACCTAGAGTATTCCTAAAATTTCTTTGTATAAAGTGATTTTATTTCACTCTATTACAAATGTATAGACTAAATGTATCTTACTGATTAATATTGTTCCAGAATCATACACAATTTCTAAATAGTTTTAATGCAGTAAATTTATTTTTATTGTTCAATCTGATTTGTAGGCTTTATTTTTTATTCAAAATTTGACAACTATAATAGGGATAACATTTTATGCCATTTCTAGAATACCAGCCTTTAGCTATTCCTTTCAATCAGATAATCATAATTTAGTGCTCAAATAAAAATTAACACAATTATTCTGACATTATATAAGAATTTAAAGATAATGCAGGACACTCAGCAGTCTATACTGAGATATATGTGGTATGAGAAGAATCACTATTTCAGTTTACTGTATTTAAGTAATAGTCATACATAATATTATTAAATAAATTATTTATTTAGGTATAAATATAAAAAGTCTGCTGTTCAACCAAAATATGAAATTTAGTATACCAGGTTTCCCATCACATTACATCTTTTAAAGGTGAATTGAAAGGCACATAAGAGATTGAAAATGAGGCATTGCTTCAAACTATTCTGAGATTTTATCTTAAGTGGGGCACCTATGTTTCAGTTTATACTATATAATATACACTGTATATTAAGAAGCTCCATTCTGTAGTCAGAACTGCATGGATCAAATCCTGGTTTTTCAACTTACTTGATTTGAACACCTGGACAATTTGATTATGTTCACTCAACATTCAGCTGTAGTGGCATTTATATGTGATAATGTATAAAAGGATATTAACCTAAGGGATGGCACATAGTAAACACTCAGTAAATTTTATCTATTATTATTGTTATTATCATCATTACTATTATTTAAATAATGTCTGTAGAAAATAAAACGAAAAACCATGTAGTTAAAGACAAGTCCCAGAACTAAAACTTTTCTGTGAGTATGAACTGTATTTCATCTTCATGGTGGCATTCGTATGTTTATATTTATTCTAACATTAAAATAAACACATACAATTTAATGTGAAGGATCCACTAAATATATGTATTTTTTCTTTCTTCACATTTAAATATTAAAATCCAAAGTGTATAAATAGTATCATTAAAGAATTTCAACTCAATATCAAAAGAAAGAAAAATTACAAAAACTGTGTCATATAGAGGTTTATATAATACTTAAAATGTAAAAATTACTTGCTTTTATTATCAGTGAAGAAATTGAGGAATAGGGCTATATATAACTTTTGTGGAACACATCCCTTAACTCCTTTTCTTGAAGCTATATTTGGATTTTAATTTTAAAAATGTAAGGAATTATTCAAATTCTTGCATAATAGCTATAAAATCTTCATCGAAAATAACTTGAGACAATTATGGGAGCTTATGTTTGTTATCCCACATTAGGCTGATCTGAGGAAATATGTTGGGAATGATAGAAATATGTAAGGAAATTTAAAAGCATGGTGTGTTTCTATAACATATTCACTAAGTGTTCTAGGTGAAAGGCCCTGAGGTGGTACCTTTTAGAAGATTAAGATTGTTTTCTTTTTTTTTTAGATTTATTTTATTGAAGTATAGTTGATTTACAATGTTGTGTTAATTCCCACTGTATAGCAAAGTGATTCAGTTATACATATATATACATTCTTTTTCATATTCTTTTCCATTATGGTTTATGGTTTTCCATTATGGATATTGAATATAGTTCCCTGTGCTATACAGTAGGACCTTGTTGTTTATTCATTCTATATACAATAGTTTGCATCTGCTAGTCCGAAACTCCCAGTCAATTTCTCCCCCACCCCCCTTCCCCCTTGGCAGCCACAAGTCTGTTCTCTATGTCTGAGAATCTCTTTCTGTCTTGTAGATAAGTTCATTTGTGCCATATTAGATTCCACATATAAGTGATATCATATGGTATTTGTCTTTCTCTTTCTTACTTACTTTACTTAGTATGATAATGTCTAGGTTCATCCATGTTGCTGCAAATGGCGTTATTTCATTCTTCTTTATGGCTGAGTAGTATTCCATTTGTGTGTGTGTGTGTGTGTGTGTGTGTGTGTGTATGTGTGTGTTTGTGTGCACCACATCTTCTTTATCCATTCATCTGTCAGTGGACATTTAGGTTGTTTCCATGTCTTGGCTATTGTAAATAGTTCTTCAATGAACACTGGGGTGCATGTATCTTTTTGAATTAGAGCTTTCTCCAGATATATGCCCAGGAGTGGGATTGCAGGATCATATGGCAACTCTATTTTTAGTTTTTTGAGGAACCTCCACACTATTCTCCATAATGGCTGCACCAGTTTGCATTCCCACCAACAGTGTATGAGGGTTTCCTTTTCTCCACACCCTCTCCAACATTTGTTATATGTGAACTTTTAAATGATGGCCATTCTGACTGGTGTGAGGTGATACCTCTTTGTAGTTCTGATTTGCGTTTCTCTAATGATTAGTGATGTTGAGCATTAAGATTGCTTTCTTAATCCACGTTCTAGTTTATCTCACTTCTCTAGGAAAATTGCTGAAGATGTTGCTATATATGATGGTACAATAATGTTTTAAAGATATAAGTTACTACTGCAACCTTTTTCTAACTTTTAAAAAAGTAGATAACAATAATTATAACAGCTAATATTTCTTGAATGTTTACTATATGCCAGGCATTACACTAAACATTTTATATATGTTTTCTAATTTAGTCCTCATAAAGCTATTTGAGATAGGGACTATTATTATACTTTTGTACAGTGAGGAAAATGATGCAAAGTGTTAAGAAATTTCTTTAAGTTAACAAAATGAGTAAGAGGCAGGGCAACAATTCCAAATCTGAGATACTGACTACTGAGTTCAAACTTTTAATCTATTAAAGCCTCTAAAGATACCAGGTTGATCAATGTTAGAATTCATTTAATCTTAATCATTTGTTTAAATGCATTTACCTAGGTCCCATCCACCCAGGTAGGACTGGGGCTAGGTATGGAAGTAAAGTAAAATTGTAATGAGTTGTTATTAGGAACAAATTAATTGGGCCTACATTGTTGAGTATATTGGTGAAAAAAATATTCTCCCAGTACACTTTTGTTGTTTCTCATTCTTTTTTTTTAAATTCTTTTTTCTTCTGGGTTTCTCATTGATTCACCATATGTTAACCTCACTTATTCCTTCCTGGGAAAGTGAGGAGGTAATTTGTTTTTCAATCAGATGAGTAATGGTCTAGAAAAGATTTAGGCATAACTAATATAAAATGTTTTACTCAGAAGAGGGTAACAGGGTTAAAAAGTATTTTCATGAAAATTGTACTGTAAGATGAGTCAGTGGGTCAAAATGTAGATAATTTTACTTGTTTTTAAACTGCATCTTCATTTGACCTGGTTTCTGATTTTTACTTCTCAGTGTACAGGGATTTTGACTGTATTTGCTCTGTGGAGTATCTCAGTATTTGCTGCTGTGTAACTGTCCCTCTTCATGTGACACATTACAAACTAGTATGGGTCAGGATGGAAAGACAGCTCTAGATACTCTATTTGCAAATCTGAAAGAATATTATTTTTTACCTGATTTAATGAAGCTTCATTTTCCCCTCTCTCCTTCTTGAAATGCAAATACAGTCTTGAGCTTTCCTGTGGACATGTGCATAAACATAACTCATTTGCCACCAAAACAGAGTACAGCTTTGTACAGCAATTAGAAATTACTTTAAACATTGCTACTTTAAAGTGGTTTTTTTTTGTTTTTTTTTTTAATTTTATTCATTTATTTATGGCTGTGTTGAGTCTTCGTTTCTGTGCGAGGGCTTTCTCTAGTTGTGGCAAGTGGGGGCCACTCTTCATCACGGTGTGCAGGCCTCTCACTATCGCGGCCTCTCTTGTTGCGGAGCACAGGCTCCAGACGCGCAGGCTCAGTAGTTGTGGCTCACGGGCCTAGTTGCTCCGCGGCATGTGGGATCTTCCCAGACCAGGGCTCGAACCCGTGTCCCCTGCATTGGCAGGCAGATTCTCAACCACTGCGCCACCAGGGAAGCCCTAAACATTGCTACTTTAAGTTTATGTCCTCATTTCCATCATAAATAAATTATTATAGTACTTTTTATTTTGTCTAAAGCACATCTCATCCAAAAGGCAGTATCTTCTGGGACTCCATTCATTCAGTTGGTTCATGTCATTCTATTATGTTAATAAAATAGGTATTTACTTATTCTACAGCTCCTGTGTGGAGGTTTAGAGGGGCTGTAATTAAAATCCCAAGGTTTGTGGCTTCTTACAGGTTTCTAAACAGGAAAAAGTCTATAATAAGGAGAAATACAGTGATCAGTGTGTAACAGTTAGACATTTAGGGGCATTTGCAAACAAGTGCTATAAGGCTAACAGCTAAATTACACTAAAAATAAATTCAGGTTTATATTTCAAGTCAGATAGAGTGATGGTTATATGTTTTCAATGGAAAAAAATCCTTTGACCTGACAGCGTAATACAACATATTTATCAGTAGCAAAGTATAATGTTAAAGGCTTTGGAGGTTATCAGAGTACCTGGGTTTTAGTATCTATTCTACTACTTATTTCCTCTTCATAGCAGTAAAGTAGGGGTAAACATATCAGTACTACCTACATCATAGAGTAATAATGATTGAAAGAATATATCAAAGTACTTTTAAAACAACCAACTAATATCTAGATGTAAATCTTTATTAAATAAATAAGGTACAGTCTCAGAGCCAGGAACTTGATATTTAGTAATGAATAAAAGGTGCCCTTGTTCTGAGCCCATGCCAATGATCTATGTGCATGGAAAAAAATTCGGTAATGATATTTCTTTTATGCTTTATCTTACCAAACATCCTTGGAAAGAGAGTAAACCAAGTATGTTCCTTAACTTGATACATTTTTATTGACTGTCTTTACTGTGCTAAGATATAATGGGGAGAAAAAAAGGTATATATACTCCTTATTTTTTCTTCATGGGGCTTTTACTCATTCACTCATTCATTCATTCATTTATTCATTCCTTCATTCAACATTGTCAGGGATGGCTGCAAATATATCAGTGAAAAAAAAAGTAAGTTATACACTGTAGTGTGTTACAATGTGGTAGGTGTTTTGAAGAAACAATAAAGCAGAAGAGTGAGACAGGAATGCTTGGAAAAGTAGAGAGGTGGTTCTGATTTTGAACAGGGAGATCAGAAAAAGGGGACATTTGAGGAGAGAATTGATGTTGAGGGACCAAGCCGTGTGGATATCTGGGAGAAGCATTCCAAGAGGAATCAGCAAGAGCAAAGGACTTAAGCCAGTAAGATACTTAGCTTATTCAAGGAACATTCAACAGTCCTGTGTGGCTAGCCAAACCTGAGCTTAGAATAGTAGATAAGATAGAAGGTCTTAGAGAGAATGAGGACCCAAGTCATAAGGATTTTTGTTTTGCTCCAATTGAGATGAAAAGCCACTGGAAGTTTGAGCAGAGGAGAGACATGTGCTGATATAATTGTAGCAAGATCAGTATGGATGCTCTGGTGAAAATAGACTGCAATGATTGCCCTTGGAAAGATTTTTCAAGAAGTCAGGGGACAGATCATAGTAACAGGACTAGAGTCATAGCAATGGAGGTGATTAGAGTGGTCTTTGCAAATTACATCTAGTAGAATTTGCTGACTGAAGTGGGACATGATCTAAAGGATGAAGTGCATGATGATTTTCATGTTTTATTTATTTTTGTTTTTGCCTGAAAAACTGAAAAGACAGATACATTTACAAGATGGAGATGACTTTGGGAGGAACATGGTAAAATAATGGGAATTCAGTTTCAAATATGTGAAGTTGGAGATGCCTCTTCAGCATCCAAGTAAAGAAGACAAGTAGAAATTGGCTATATGAATATGAAATTCAGGAGAAAGTGCTACACCATAGATAAAAGATCTGGAAATTGTTATCTATGGATAGTACTTAAAGCTATAAAATTGGATGAGCTCATCTAAGACATGGGTGTAGTGAGAGTAGAAAACAAAAACCTCAGGACTGAGTTCTCAGGTATTCAACCCTTAAAGAGATCACACACATAATGAGATAAATGCAAGTGATTCAGAGAAGAAGAAAAGAAAATAAATGAAGAAAATATTTTCAAAAAGACAGTGGTGTTCAACTGAGTTAAGTGTTCTTGATCTATGAGAACTGGGAATTTACCATTGGATTTAGCAATGTGGAATCAATGGGAACCTTGGTAATTGCCATTTAGTATAAAATATAGAGATTAATCAAATATTCACCCGAAGGAATGCAAATTCGCTACTGTGAAACAATGGTACAATGGTGTAATGTTATCTGATTGCAGCAACATTTACCCTAGTAAAAGAAGGTTGTGGGGAAGACTTCTTGGAGGAAGTGATGATCAGGAGAGAGCTGAAAAGCTAGTTAGAACTAAGTATACAAAGAAAAAAGGGAAGAACGTTCAAAGTCAAGGGAATGACAGCAGGAGACTAAAAGAAAGCCAATTGTAGTTCCTGTGGAGGAATCAATGGGATTCAGGGTCAAAGTGAGAAAGAATATCAAATCAAAAATATCTTTATTAAGACCAGTGTCTAGGAGCTTACCTCCTGTGTTTTCTTTTAGGAGTTTTATGGTTTCAGGTCTTACATTCAAGTATTTAATCCATTTTGAGTTGATTTTTGTGTATGGTATAAGATAGGGGTCCAGTTTCATTCTTTTGCATGTAACTGTCCAGTTTTCCCAACACCATTTATTAAAGAGACTGCCCTTTCCCATTGTATATTCTTGGCTCCTTTGTCAAAAATTAATTGATTGCATATGCATGAGTTTATTTCTGGGGTCTCCATTCTGTTCCATTCTTCTATGCATCTTTTTTCTTTTATTTCAATGACAATACCATGCTGTTTTGATTATTATAGCTTTGTAATATACTTTGAAACCAGGACACATGATAACTCCAGCTTTGTTCTTCATTCTAAAGATTGATTTGGCTATTCAAGGTCGTTTGTGGTTCTATACAAAGTTTAGGATGGCTTGTTCTATTTCTGAGAAAAATGCCATTGGAATTTTGAGATGGATTGCATTGAATCTGTAGATTGCCTCAGGTAATATGGACATTTTAACAGTATTAATTCTTCCAATCCATGAACACAAAATATCTTTCCTTTTATTTGTGTCCTCTTCAATTTCTTTCATCAGTGTCTTACAATTTGCAATGTACAGACCTTTCACCTACTTGGTTAAATTTATTCCTAAGTATTTTATTCTTTTTGATGCAATTGTAAATTGAATTGTTTTCTTAATTTCTCTTTCTGATAGTTTGTTGGTATATAGAAGCTCAACTGATTTTTGTATATTGATTTTGTACACTGCAACTTTACTGAAATTTTTCATTAGTTCTAACAGTTTTTTGGTGGAGTCTTCTATATGTAATACCCCACACAGTACCTTGAAGTTTCTCTTACAGAGTTTTGAGGTTTTCGTTTGTTTTTGATTTGCTTGTTTCTATTCTAAGAACAATGGAGAGCCATTTAGGGGTTTTAAAAGTAAATAGGAATGGGGATGGTAGAATATTCTCATGTTTATACTTTGAAAGAGATTACTGGATGCTCATGAAGAACAAATTAGAAGAGATCACTGTGGGTGACAAGAGACAGGTTGAATTGTCCGGGAAATTGCACTAGTCCAGGGAGAAATATTGGCCTAAAGTGTTTAGTGGTAACATCAGAGAGAAATTGGTAGTGGTAACATCAGACAGATTTGAGAGAATAGAAAATCCTTTCAAGAATATAGTTGAGGGACTTCCCTGGTGGCGCAGTGGTTAAGAATCTGCCTGCCAGTGCAGGGGAAACAGGTTCGAGCCCTCATCCCAGAAGATCCCACATGCTGCGGAGCAACTAAGCCCGTGCGCCACAACTACTGAGCCTGCACTCTAGAGCCCACGAACCACAACCACTGAAGCCCACGTGCCTAGAGCCTGTTCTCTGCAACAAGAGAAGCCATCACAATAAGAAGCCCGCGCATCACAATGAAGAGTAGCCCCGGCTCGCTGCAACTAGAGAAAGCCCACACGCAGTAATGAAGACCCACCACAGCCAAAAATAAATAAATAAATAAATTTTTGTAAAAATCACTTACACTTAAAAAAAAAAAAAGGATATAATTGAAACATTTAGCAGAAAAAACCTGAAACTGAATCATGAATAAAATAAGTGCCTCTAAATATTTATAAAGTGTTTAAAATGCTTTACTATTCTTCATTTCTCTTCATTGTCATTAACACTGCAGACCTAAAGGCAGAAACCTAGAATGGCAGTTCTTATCTTGTTGTCTGCCCATAGAAAAGTACTTTTATGTTGTATTGTGGAACAGAAGTAGAAGTGAAGGAAAATTGTAAATTGTATTACTGGAAAAATATTAGATAACGTCTTTTTAAAAATTTTTTTAATTTTTAATTTTTTAAAATTTTTATTGGACGATAGTTGATTTACAATGTTGTATTAGTTTCTGCTGTTCAGCAAAATGAATCAGTTATACATATACATATATCCACTCTTTTTAGATTCTTTTCCCATATAGGTCATTGCAGAGTATTGAGTAGAGTCCCATGTGCTGTACAGTAGGTCCTTATTAGTTATCTATTTTATATATAGTAGTGTGTATATGTCAATCCCAATCTGTCTCCCCCCTCTTTCCCATCCTGGTAACCATAAGATTGTTTTCTACATCTGTGACTTTATTTCTGTTCAGTAAATAAGTTCATTTGCACCATTTTTTTAGAGTCCACATATAAGCGATATCATATGATATTTGTCTTTCTCTGTCTGACTTACTTCACTCATTATGACAATCTTTAGGTCCATCCATATTTCTGCAAATGGCATTATTTTGTTTTTATGGCTGAGTAATATTCCATTGTATATATGTACCACAACTTCTTTATCCGTTCCTCTGCCAGTGGACATTTAGATTGCTTCCATGTCCTGGCTATTGTAAATAGTGCTGCAGTGAACATTGGGGTGCATGTATCTTTTCGAACTATGGTTTTCTCTGGATATATGCCCAGGAGTGGGATTGCACATCTTAATTAAGTATATTCTAGTTGTTGTTGGTTTTTTTTTTTAACACGGCAGAATAAAGTTACTTTTGCATTTGATTCTTGAGTATAATTCAATATGAGATTATTTTAGTGACATCAACGCAGTAATAATGTGTGTGGCATAAGCTAATTTAACTCACTACTTATGTGTTTTTCAATTCTGGCCAAACAAAAGCTACCTACTGTCAGAGTAGTATTCCAAATTTTCTCCATGTAATCTGTTTTCTTCAAGATGGGATAATCATCTGATGGGCATTGGGTTCACTTAAGAAACATGCTATTTAGATAAAAGACATGAATACTGTTTGGCTTGAACAATTACCAATTAGTTCATAAAGTAACTATCTTCCATCTCAGCCAAACGTCATCTTGGGAAAGATGGTCAAATCTCTTGGCTACCTAACCAGAGTATGAGAATTCCAGTAATATATTCACAATGGCATGTGAACTAGTTTGTGATAGCATATTCAAATGGAAGCTGGGTGATAGGGAGCTAATACCTGTGTATATCAGGATAAGGCTTCCCCTAAAAATAGAGATATTTTATGTAATCTGATGTTTGACCCATTGAAAAGTGGAAATTTGTTTATCTGCAAATAAAAAGTTACTCTTCATGCATGAAATAGTTTTTTCCTTATAAAACTGGGGGATAAATTTAGATTTAGGTGAATTATAGCTATGTAGTTAAAGATAGGTAAATTTTAAAACTCCTTATAAAACTTTTGAAAAGTGTTAACAAAAGTTTTGGGATTTTTCACATGCAAATCTTATTTAATACATCTGGCATATCCAAGAGATGATTTCAGCATGATAATTTGACTCCATATTTGTTAGAGCAAAATATGTTTACTGAATATTTCTTCTATAGCTATTTCAATCATCATAAATCACCTCATCTCCTTTTTTTTTTTTTTTCGGTAAAGCAGACAAGTTGGGAGAAGCCAAGTTTTAAAAAGTCCTACTCATTTTTTAAGGAGATTCCTTAAAAGAAAAAGAAAACACACATAATCACAGCCTAGTAAGAGATACACTGAAAGAAAGCATTCCTTGTAAACTGCAATTGTTCTCTTTTAAAATGTAGCAACTAGAAATTAATTCATTCACATTTAATTATCCTTCTATTCATTTCCAAAATATTTGTTGAATTTATGTATAAATTACTAGTCAAAAATAGTGATAGTATATTTTATATTTTAAATTAAAATCTAAAATCTTAAAAGATATATCAGTCTCAGTGATTCAAAATAAACTATATGTAGCTGCAAGAATGAATATATGTTTAGGATCTAATTTTAAAAGACTACATAATGGTTTTTTGCAAAAACTTTTCCCCAAAAAGTAAACATCACAATTTTGTCCTAGATTATCCAATTTATCATTGACTTCCACTTAGCGTAATGGAATGAAGATTGCATTATCAGTTTATATATTCTATTATTAAACTTATTAAACTTTGACTAGTACCGATTTACATACAAAACAAATTTTGAAGGAATAGAGTCATGCTGCTTTTGTTGAAAAGTTCTCTGTAGCCTTAAAAGAAACTGCCATCTTGAAATAGATTGGAATATGGGCAGTAAGTTTTAAGATGTCAATCATATTATCACTTCTAAAACTGGTAGAGAGATGACTACACTAAGATATATTTTATGTTACTGAGGTTTAAACAAATTAGACAGGATTTGTTTACTTTTAAAATTATATAACTGCCTCAGCTTCATCAGTAGTTTGTATAAATATACATGACAGATCCAAAATTAACTTGGACATATAATTGAGGAAGAGAAAAAAGTAATTTAAGGGGAAATAATAAAGTGGCTGGAAAATGAATAAGCTGACAATAAAATTATTGAAAGTACATATAAAATGCATGTTGCATTCATTGTGGGGAACATAATGTCAGAGAGGGCTCTTATTTTGAAGATAATAGAACTATTTTAATTTTAAATATCAAAGCACTTATATTTACAGGTGAGGAAGCACTGGGAATAGATAAAATTAAACAATTGCCTAAATATGAATAAAAAAACCAGCTACCTCATGAGACAGTCTATTACGGGTAATAAAAAAAAAAAATAACAAAGACCTGTCAGAAAATCAAAATGTTAAAAATGTGAATTCTTATCAAATCCTGTGACGTGATGCCCAAGCCTGCATTCAAAACAATTATCTATTTATTTCAGTTATTGAGAGTCATGTGCAAAGGGCAGATGTTATCTCTGTTATGAGATGAAAGCATTTAATTCTTACTCTTACAAATAGATTTAGCTTAACTTATAGAATGTTTTATTCTTCCAATAGATAAACAGTATGTTCTGGTTGTATGCCTTGTCCCAATGAGAGCTCTAATAGCATTTGGTCCAATAGCTTAAGTCATAGATCAGGTATAATGAACTCTTCCTGACAGCGTGGAGATCAAATAGCTCACACTTTTCCACACTAATTCCAGAGGTTTGCTTCAGTGACTACTTTTTCAATCTACAGTAGCTATTCTTCAGGTTTGTTGAGAAACTTTAATTTTTGCTCCACTTTGGTACTTACCATTACCAATTGCACTGTCTTTTTATTCTCTGTCTTCATTTTTGCTTTTCTCCCCCTATTTTTTCTTCTTGGAACTATAAGGAATATGAGGTCCTAATTATCTTCTTCTTGTATCGGTATAGCCGTTTACCACCAGATTCCCTAGTTTTTCCAAATTACTCTAACAATTCACATCCATATTTAAGAATTTCAAGTCGCTACTGTATGCAATATGTTATAATAACCTATAATGGAAAAGAATCTGAAAAAGGATATATATATATATATATATATATAATATACATATATAAAACTGAATCACTTTGCTGTACACGAGAAACTAACACAACATTGTAAACCAAATATACTTCAATTAAAAAAATTGAAAAAAAAAGAATTTCAAGTCTGTAAGTCAACTGGTTCCCTTCCATTAATCGTTCTTTTCCTGTACAAGGCATTTGCCCAACAACCCTACCACAAAATACTTGGAGCCAACTTCCTTCTTGCTTTCTTAAGCAGCTCTATAGTTTCCCAGCTCGAATTAATTCCTCATATCTGATATTGATATGTATGTTTACTTTTAAATCATATTCTCTACATTCAGAGCTCAACTCTATACTCACCTGATCTAGCAGCTTTTTCTGGAATAGCCCAAATAGGCATCAATAATTCTTCTCCAGGGCAATAGTTCTCCTTCCCCTTTCTACAAAGTGACAGGAACTTTTTGTTTCCGTATGCCTCTCGAATAGCTACTTACTGAGATACCTAGTGTCACTTAGTAAGATTTAATTGAATCTTGCTATGAGCTTTGTTCAGTACTGTTATATAAATTAATATAGCCGTAAGCAAAGAAGAGTTGAAATTCGTCAAGCATGTGACCTGAGCATCTAAGAGGTTTAGATATTATCTTCTATTTCAGTTTGAGATCATTTCAGCCAACAGCTGCCCTGTTTATATTTTCAAATTTTCTCCATATGATTGATAAGTGTATTAGTGCAGTGTCACTTGTTCTTGTCTTAGATCATTTATTTTCCCCAGGAGGCAAAATTAGAGTAAGTATTTTATTTTATTGCCAAATAACAAATTATCTCACATATGGAAAATTCCCTATCTATGCCAGGACCACCTTATATTATTCAAGCTGAGATTTAAAAATGTACTTGTTACTCCCCTCATCTGAGTTGTATATTTCACTCTTTCACTCACTTAGAAAATAAAATTGGAACTAAAGTATATATAATTTACTTTCCTTGAAAAGTTATCCTGTAGCTCATAGAGACATCTGGAAACTACTATTTCATAAATCTTTTGAATTATAAGGAATCATGTAGTGAATTTCTAAATTCAGAGCACTTCTTTTTATAAATTATTACTTCCTTAAAAGTTCTTGAGAGATATAAAATATGTATTTTTCTAGTAAGTCGACTACCTATTACATGTTAGGCACAGGTCTAGCAGCTAGGAATATAAAAGGCTTTGTCTAGGAGTATCTAACACTCTCTCATTTCCTATTACCAGATTATAGAATACAAGAGCACATATTGACATTTCAAGAATTTTAAAATAAGTATATTGTTATTTTATATTCCTTGTTAGAGGCTTGGATTATTGATCCACTGTCATTATGATAGTGTCATCTAGTTGTTCCTATGCCAGATGGTAGGCACTTGCTTGTATAGGTATTCTTTTACTTCCAACAGGTGAATTTCACCTGATAAAGCAAGCTGTAGATGTTATGCATACATATCTTTCTACACACATTAACCTTTTCTGGGACCTGGTGTTAAAAGCCACTATAAAGAAATATTCTCAGTAGGTCACTGAATATAATGATCTGATTGTATCTGTCTCTCCATGCCAAAAAGCCCATGATAAACCCTTAAGAAACAGATGATAAAATAAGTTGAACTGGTATTTTTAAATTAAGTATCAATAACTTAAATTATAAATTTTTTTGCAGTTTTTATTGATAGTATTCAAGAGAGTAAGTACTTAGGAGCAGGATTAAAACACATAATCTGGGACATCATGAAAATTATTTTTCAAAACATATCTGAAATTTATCTTTTCCACATTAAAAAGTACTTAAGTACTAATATAATTCTACAGTTTCAATTGGCAATCCTGTGACACCCTCCAATCTGAGGATAAAGGTCATCTATCTATAGAATATAAATAAAACTTGGTGATGGGGCTTGTCGAAGCAGTTCTCAAGTTCCTATGCAGCACCGTCATTCTACAATCTTCTTTCTTTAAAAAATAATATATTTTTGTGTGAGATTTTTCTCCTCCGACTGCTTATTATTTATGTACTTCATTGATTTAGTTCTACTGTGTGATTGCACATTCCTTTCTCTGAGTCTACCAATTTCTGCAAAGGTATGGCCTGAGCAGCTCACATTACTCTCTGGGTGGTTTATGTAAATAATAATAATAAAAACCCCTGAAGCTTTATCCCTGTTTCCAGTGGTATTCCACTGACCTCTTTTCAGCTTGAAGAGGTTCTGTCTATGGCTGATTTTTTCTGTTTCTTCCCACGGGCAATTTTCAGCCTACTGTGCTTCTTCATCTGATTTCTTGACTCTTTCTTGACTTAAGAATTAATTATTGAAATGTATCAGATGCACTCTGAAAATGTCAGTGTATTTGGTTGGATTTACTAAGAAGCACAGCTTTTCAGCCAACATGATATTGGAACTGAATTTCAAGTAGTGCCTTTCTCCACACATTGTTTTCACAGGCAACGCAAAAACATAATGCAGATGATCTATACCATCGCTGAAAAGGTTTGTGCGGTACAAGGCCATTTGTCTCTATCACTTTAAAGCAGAATGTTTACCTTTGCATTTTAGTGCCTTTTTTCTCATTGAAACTTTAACAAACACTTTGTATAGAACTACAAGAGACTCACAGAAGCTGTCCATCTATCCTCCTGCCTCCACCAGCCTGTGGCTAATTTAATCTGTCCAATTCAGATGGTTATTGATCCTGGTATAAAAGGAATTCATGACCTCTCTTGTATTTGGTGGAATATTCTACAAGCCTTATTCTCACAAACTGAGACACAGGAATTCATACACTGAATAGCACAACAAGGCAGCTTGAGAGTGAAAGCAATTTAAACACAAAGATTAAAATCTCCTGAAAAGAGATTCAAAATATTTATTAAAACATTTCAGGTGTGGGTTTAAAAAGGGAAGGGCTGCTTTAAATCACAAGACATAATTTTAAAAAAATATTAATAAAATAATATTTTAAAGAGCTTAGACTTCATACTTATTTATTAACTTCTAAAATAATTATTAGGCCCCTACTCTTGGCCAAACTCCGTTTCAGGTGCTTCAGTTTCATGGGTTTATATAATGAAGGAAAGAGAAAATCCCTATCCTTATAGAATATATGTTCTAGTGGGGGAAGACAAGTGACAACATAGAAGAATAAGGAAACAACATAGTTATGTTTGAAGGTGATTAGTACTATGAAGAAAACACAGGGAATGGGGTTAGGACATGCATGGAGGTGGGAGGATTGCTATTTTTAAGTGAAGTAGTGAGGGGAAGGCCTTATTGCGATGACATCTGGACAAACTGAAGGCAACGAGGGAGCAGGCCATGAGGATATTGAGGACAGAGGATCATGTATCAAGAATAAGAGCAATGCAGGACACTTCAGGAAGGAGTGTGCTTGCATACTTAAGAAAGAGCAAGGGATCTGGTGTGGGTAGAGCAGGCTGAGGCAGGAAAAGAAAGGAAGTGAGATGTGGAAGGAGTAGATGAAATCAGTTAGGTCACTGGACCTGGTTGCATAGGGCCTGGTAGGCTAGCTTGTGGACTCAGCTTTTAAACTGAATGCAGTGGGAAAACATTGGAGGATATCCAGCAAAGAGTGACATGATCTGTCTTATGTGTTTAAAACATAAGTCTGGTTGTTGGGGGTGGAGACATTAATGTAATATTATAGGAAAGAGATGATGGTGGCTTTTATCATGTGCTAGCATGAAGTTGGTGAAGAAGAAATTGGAGTTGATTTAAAAGGATAGCCAGTAAAATTTTCTCAGTTTGGAGGCAGAATACAAGAGAAAGTAAAGAGTCAAGGATGTCCACAAGGTTTTGGTCTATGCCAGTGGAGGGATGTCTTTCCCATTAGCTGAGGTGGGAAGAGTGCAAGAAATAATGTAAAAGTATATATGGAAAGTTTATAGTTTATATCCTATCTTCACAGCTGAGGTAAATAGCTGATGTATGTGATAGACATTATTCATCTGTATATGTATATGTACATGGGTATAATATTCATAATAATACACAATTGCATATTTCATAATATGAATAATCCAAAATGTTTCCCAACTCATAGGAAAATTTAGGTTGTTTTCTCTCGCCTCCCCCATTATACAAAGTGCTTCAATAAACAAGCTTTATTGAACAACCTTTTATTTCTATAACATGAGTACCGAGAAGTTAGGCTGCTGGGTTAAATTATACAGCTATTTGTAAAATTTGCTTTTACATTATTCCAGATTACTTTCATATGAGATTGTGAAAATTCACTCTTTTACCAACACAAATCCACAAATACAAGAGTTTCCACTTCCCTGAATCTGAGCCAACATAAGGTATAATCACTTTTTAAAAAGTATTTTGTCTAACTTGATAGCTAAATATTATTACATTCTTGCTTCCATAGTATCCTTGTCTACCTGTTGTAATTATTTAACTGGAATTCTCTTAAGCATTTTTGAACCATCCTTCTGAAAATAAAGAATCGTTAGTCAATATGTTCTTCTCTCAAATCAATTTTTAAAATATCCTCTTTTTTCTCAAAAGTATTTCAGAAAGGCAACATCTTTAGAGTGGTAAGAACTTATGTACTTTTTTTTTTCAGATTTAATATAATCTTTAAAACTGATGTCAGAAGGTTTTATATTCAGAGATTAATTAAAAGAATTATAAATTATGCATTCTGCTCATTTATTTATTGTTACATTATAATAACTTTTTTAAACACAGGATTATTTGTAATAATAATGATGGAAAATGTATATAAATAATTTTATGTGAAATTCTGAGTGTGAAATAAATTAGAGAGCCTTCCCTATTTTCTTTCTCATATTTCTCCCTTGTTAATCTTTCTCTCTCTCATCTATTTTTCTTTCTCCATTTCTCCATGATCTATTTGTTTTTCTGTTGATCCAAGCCCATCCCCAAGTTTACCCTTCCTTGCTCCAATGCAATGAAAAGATCAATGACATTCATAGTCAATTAGGAAATACAGAAGATATGTGTGTCAGGAAAATACAGTGATCAAATGAAGTAAATTTTCTTCATTATTAGCACTTTTTTTCAAGCACAAAGACATTTTTGTTTAACCACTTTGATGGAAAACCTTTCAAAATAGCAACTAGGATGGCATCGTCATGAACACAAATCATTTCATGGCAATCCTAAGACACCATGGGAAGTGACTGACATAGAAATTGCTTGGGGACCTCGCTGGGGGAGCAGTGGTTAAGAATCCGCCTGCGAGTACAGGGGACACGGGTTCGAGCCCTGGTCCAGGGAGATCCCACATGCTGCAGAGCAACTAAGCCTGTGCACCACAACTACTTAGCCTGCGCTCTAGAGCCCATGAGCCACAACTACTGAGCCCGCGTGCCACAACTACTGAAGCCCGTGTGCCTAGAGTCCGTGCTCCGCAACAAGAGAAGCCACCACAATGAGAAGCCCGTGCGCCGCCATGAAGAGTAGCCCCCGCTCAACGCACCTAGAGAAAGCCTGCGTGCAGCAACAAAGACCCAAGGCAGCCATAAATAAAAAAATAACAAATAAATTTATATTAAAAAAAAAGAAATTGCTTGGGCTTTTAGATAGATTGCAGCTATTTAGGATTCCTTTTTGCTTATTTCCAGTTTCTAGGAATATGCCAGTTGATAATTAGGATTATTTTATTATAAAAATAAAAGTGATGTATATATATTTGAGGAAACCCTGTGTATTCTACCTTTTCATTTAAAACAAAGATTTTAGAAGTGAAAATAAAGATAATTCATATTGTAACATTAAGATTCTAATTCTTTAAAAATAAGTGCAGATAATGTAACTGCATTTTTCTAAATTCAACAAAATATTATTTTGTGCCATCTTTTTACCATGAATCTTATCTCTCTCTCTGCCCCCTTCCCTCCTCCTCTTCCCCATCCCTCTGTCTTCCTCTCTCCTTCTGGTATCATCATGCAACCCTTGAGTCAGGCTGGGGACCACAGAGACTCTGAAGGGCTGCTGAAAATTCTCTCTTCCTGGACTGAATATGCTGCCCTGTTTGCTTTGGGGCTTGTCCCAGCTCTAGGAGCTATTCAAGCGGAATTGCTTAAGGATTCCTCACATCCTTCTGGGGCTTCTCTATCTACTTGTGACTCAGGGGCTGACTGGTCCCCTACTTCTAATCTCTCTGCTACTCATGGATTTTTTTCTTGTGGATGTGTCTAACCTCCCCACCTCACCCCCATCATGTTTCTTTCCAAATCTTTTGTTTAAGTCCAAATTTTACTTCCTAGGGTCTAGGCTTTTAAAATCTGAAGTCCAGGAATACTTCATTTCCTCTAATTTTTGAACATATATATTTCCCCTGTGTTACGATACTGAACAGCCTAACTACTTCATAGTTTAGGAGAGGGGGGGCAGGGTGAAGAGGAGACCTAAATGGATTGGGAGATACATGAAAGAAATGTAATAATAATATTTCAAAACTATGCCACCATATTACAGTAAATACCAGAAGTATTCCGAGCAACATCCTGTACTTATCTGACCCTTAAATGTTTATCAAGCACTTTTGTATTTTAAAAATTTTCCTTTATTCAACCTTGTGAGATAGTAGTTTTATAGATGAGGGATACATGACTAAAAGATACTAAGTAATTTATTTTAGGGTTATCTATGAGTAGATAGTTAACACATTACAGAAACCCAGATCTTTATATTGCATGACAAATAATTTTCTACTTTACGCTTTCTTAAATGTTTGTATATTAATAGAAATAAATTGTCCTCCCTCCATCTAAAAGGAAAAGGTGAATAAGACACTTATAGTAAATAATGAGAGATTGATAGAGTGCTGGAGAAAGAGAAGGAAGAGGAAGAAGAGGATGAGGGGCATAGGATCAACCCCAAAACAGCCTTCTGTGATGTTCCAGTGCCTTATAACTGAGCAAAGGATATTAAATACTTAGTGATAGCAGCAGTGCAATAAAAAATATGAATCAGTGGTCCCTGATGTAATGTGAAGACTTTCATCATTTGAAATAGAATAACTTCAAATTTATGAAAACTTTGGACCTTGTTAGATTCAGAAACATTTAATCTGTCTTAGATCATCAAAATAGCATAATAAGTTTCATATTTATTTTGTTTTTATATATTACATAGTATGTGGGAATGTTTTCTAATAGATTATGTGCTATAAGATGACATTCTATGGAAAGGACAATTAGTGTAGGCCCAATATAAGGAGGTATAGCAATTGATATATTAAAAAACTTTGATATAAATGAGTTTCCTCTGTAAGCTGTAATGGAATTTGAATCAAAGACAGTTTTTTTTTAACATTTTACTATGATATCAAATATCTTTTCAATGTGTCTTTAAAAATTCATGTGTATGAAATTGTTTTATAAGTTGAGAACTTTTTTTTTCTTTTTCTGTTGAAGCATAACTCCATTAGTGGAAAAAGAAGACTCTTTATGAGACTCTTTAGAGATTTTTTTTCTCTATGAAACTCTTCAGGAACATTCCTCTTCTACACTTCAAAGCCTCTCTCTTGTCGTACTGCTCTTAATAGGTCTCAGTATTGTTTGGTTTTAAAATAAAAGCACTGCAAAGTTCATTGTATTCTTCTTTTAATCAACTTTATCTCATCTATGTCTAGACAGCCATTAAAAAAATAAGCACACAGCATTGCCAGAAGAAAATGAAGCAGGCAAAACAGCTTAAATTGTCCTTGTCTCTCCTTTTTTAGTCAATTTATTTCTCTACCCAGGTTTCTGATGGGTATCTGTGTTTGTGCAGGAACTCTGACTGTATCTACTCCAGCTAAATGCGCACTTATCTGAGTCAATAATATCAGGACTGTAGATGCAAATGGGATGGGGAAGACCAAGAGAGAGAGAGATTGTGTGAATCATGCTGTATATGGCTCAGTTTTACTTGATCCGAAGATCCGAAGTTTTACTTGAGCCTTCTCCACCTGGTTTACTCACCCTTTCCACAGCTGCCCTCATCCCCTTCACATCTGGGTGGCTTTCTTTTATGAGCTCCCATGGTCCCCTGTCCCTTCCTCTCTCATAACGCTTACCACACTTGATTGTCTTTATTTAAATGTTCCTTTATCTTCATAAACTGTAAGAAACTCTACTGGTCTCTAATATGGTGCCTAGTAATCCATAGGTATTCACTGTATGTCTTCTGAATAGATGAATAATGAAAATATTCAAGGAGTACACATAGATGCAGCCAGCCCAAGATGTGCTATAAATATAAGATTAAAAATATCAATAATGAAAACAGTAACAGCTAACTCTTAGTAAGCCCTTACTAAGTGCAGATGCTTTTCTAAGCACTTTCAGCCATTATCTCATTTTATCTTTATTGCAACCCTAGAAGAAAGAGAATTGTTATGGGCTTCATTGTTATGAAAATAATTTGCATGATAATTATTCTTCTGATATCTCCACTTTCCTAGTATGACCTATTTTTTTCTACTTATCTTCCCATTATTAAATGCTTTGATGAAGTGAGATCAATTTTGTTACAAATTACCAATCTAAAAAGAGTATTACCTTCTCCAAAATAGATACAATTCAAGATATATCTGTATCTTAGAACATTTTGTAGAAAACGACATAGAAAAATAAATGCCGGCAGGGAAGTCCACGCAGTAATTAAAAGAATAGACGCATTTTGTGTATTTCTGTACTAGGAACAGGAGAGAAGGCATGCAGCAGCAAAGCCACTATCACTAAATCCAGAATATTTTTATATGCATATGTTCAGGAATCCGGTTAGGATTGAAATAAAGTAAATGTATCATGATTTTAAAAATATCAAAAGTTCAACCTTGATCATACAATTTTATTTTGCTGAAAATGTCTCGTGATCTTCTTGCTAACTCCACATCTTTTGGGATGTGTTTTCATCTTGAATGAATTTATTTTGTCACCAAGGTTAGCATTTTCTGAAGTGTGAGTGGTGTCTTCTCTGCTACTTAATTTTCTGAGGTCATCCCCCAACCTTTCTAAAATTTCCTACTTGTCCTTGTGTCTTTAATCCTGCACATGGAAACGTGGGAACAAAGCTGAATTGTTAGAGCTCACAAACTGAACACACCAACACTCTTCCTCTTGATTTCTCACCACATTTGAAACATTCTGTGATTCACTAAAGGTTACTTTGAGTTACAGCATCAAGCGTTACGGCAAATATATTCAATATTCAGTTTTTATGTTCTTAAAATATACTTGTAATACATATTAAAAAGTAGGATGAGAAGCATTTTTATTATTTCTTTTTCTGGTGGTAAGAAGAACTAAGAAGAACTCAGATCTTTTAGTTGAACAGTTTTATAGTTTAATAAATCTATTTTATTAAGCCTATTTTAAGGTTTTATTAACCTATTTTAAGGTAGAAAAAATGTCAAATGCTGTGGTGCAAGATAATTAGAGTTTCAGACATCACTCCGATGTTGCTGGGACACTGAGAGAAAAAAAACTTTGAACTATTATTTTATCACCTAATTTACTAAGCTAGGCTCCTCCATGCTATCATTGTGCTTATCCACAGGGGAACAAACATAACTTCAAATGTGACACTACTTACCACATCTCACAATTTAATAATCTGAGTAAAAACTTGATTCATGAAAAGTAAACACAACTCTCTCAGAAGACTCTTTACAAAATTAGGTATAAGTATTGAATTTGGATTTCAGAGAAGAGAGCAATTCAACATTAACTAAAATATGTGCAATAGATCTTTTAAAAAAGTAATTAACCAGAAGTCTTGAGAACAGGAACGAAAGAATGTAGATTAAAGTTGGAGATGGTAAAACATGGGGAGTCAGTGGGAGCTGAGAAACTCCAGAGCTGAGGCAAGAAGGCGGTAGCAGTAGTGGTCGTGAAAAGGCATCTAAATTTCACCCTCACTTTAACCCTAGCCCTAACATCTAACCCTAACCTGTCCCTAGTCAATGAACATAAAACTCATTGCGGAAGTATGTTTGGGGAGAAAAAGGACTAAATATGCCTGATCATAAAGTGAACCAGTTGTAAACTGAGCTTCTTTTTTCCAAAAGAAAATACTTTTCAAATGTTTTCAGTATTTCGAATGTTAAACTCTTAAAGATATTCTTGGCATGGTTAGATGTCATCTTGGAATATTTATTTATCAATTTAATAATACATATATTTAAATTAATATATTTTATAAAATTCAGTAAGAAATGGTACTTTATGTCTATTCTCATAGCTCAGGGAAGTTTTATTCAAAGTTCTCATGTATATATTTGACATCAGAGTCTTGCTGTCACCAAAGCCACTTGAGTCATCTAACATGATTTTCCTAGAGCACAGCTTCACATCTATTTAAGTTGTTTAAGATATTACAGCACTTTTTGATTTGATGCTGGCACTGGAAATTTTAGTGCACATCGAAATTATCTATCTGCTATTCATAATTTACACAAGGTAATCACTTAATATATTCCTTAAAGAATCTTTTAAAGATGTGACAACCATCCCTTGCAATTATCAAGTCATATACTTATGACTAAGTCCATGTTAAATGCTGTCTACTTTTATTGTTCTATTTGTAAAGTTTGTGTCAGGTGATTTCCGTAACTGTTCAGAGCTAGTGCTAAATGCGGTCATTTGGTAAATATGTAGAGCCTTTATAAGGACTGATAGCCGCAGTAACTATTTTTTTTTCAATTTTTTAAATTGAGGTATAGTTGATGTATACAATGTTATATGTGTCAGGTGTACAACATAATGATTCACAGTTTTTACAGTTTATACTCTATAGTTATTATAAAATATTGACTATATTTCCTGTGCTGTACAATATATCCTGGTAGCTTATTTATTTTATACATAGTAGTTTGTACCTCTTAATCCTCTACCCCTATCTTGCCCCTCCCCTACCCCTCTCCCCATTGGTAACCACTAGTTTGTTCTCTGTATCTGTGAGTCTGTTAACAAAGGAGTGGGCAGAGTGTTGGAAAATCATAAGGCACAGTGTACTACCCCATGGTTGGTAACAGGAAAGTTGTTATCAATCTTCAGACAGAAAAATGAAAGAGGAGATAATGATTTCCAAGATAAGAAAGGAACAGTATAGAGAGGTCCATCTTTAAATGTGAAACCTAGCCAGCTTGATGTGACCCTATAGGAAGTAGATTCTCACCTCTCTCTCCTTTCTTTGCTGTGATCTCCTGAAAGGGTCATGTATTTGTCTAACTTAAGTAGAAGCCAGAGCAAGAAAGCCCACCCTGTAAGTCAGCCTCCCAGGGCAGAAACAGGATAAGGGTAGATTGTGGGGTGTGGATCTTTCACAGGGAAAACTTTAATCCCTCTCTGCTCCTTGAGTGTGTGTGTGTATGTGCATGTGTGATAACAAAGTAACTCAGGCTGTTCCCAAAACCATTGACATTTGGGATTTGGATTCTGGCTATATTATATTTGAATCCAGAAAGAGAGAAGACAAAGAACTACCTGGGGAGAGAGCATCCATTCTTATGCCTCCTGTCTCCTAAGCCACTCTAAAATATTACTGCCCAACTTCAAACACTAATAACCAGATTACCCCACCTGTAGAAAGGAAAGAGCCCTGGATGTTTTATTCTTCAGGTAAATAAAGACGTTTCATCGTGTAAATGTAGAGTTGAAGTAACAAAAATAATTTTCAGAAAGAATTTAATCATTCAGTTATCAAATGTGAAAAATAATCTGGAGATCATTGGTCAATTAAAATAGATAAAGGAAAAGGATATCAAAGCAGAGACTGAATAACAAATCAACCTGAGAAAATGAAAAGTAGACTTTCCAGGATTGACTGTGGTAAATTCTTTTCTAACTGGGTAGGTACACATAAAAGATGTGCACAGAGATATTTTTGTCATGCAGCTGCAAAAGGAGGCAGGTCTGCTTCCTGCTTACATCTGATTGATGATATTGTTTTTCCTTTTAATATGACAGAATTTGTAAAAAAAAAAAGCCACAACTGCGCTCCCAGGGATATTGGGAGTTGTATACAGAAGATGTATGGTTTGTATACAGTATTCAAACAAATCAAATACTTTTCAAATGCTGTGCTTTGTTAGAAAAGTACTAAGACAATCCTGGCTTTGATGAGGCAAGAGAGCGAGCACACTATAAAGGGATGTTGAAGGGGACACAAGGAGGAAGAGCTTCTATGCCCTCTCCTGACATTTCACCCTTCCAGCACTGATGTAGTTACCAATCTGAAAGCTCCCCGTTGCTGTTGTTCAAAAGTTTTTATTGAGGGCTTCCCTGGTGGCGCAGTGGTTGAGAATCTGCCTGCCAGTGCAGGGGACACGGGTTCAAGCCCTGGTCTGGGAAGATCCCACATGCCGCGGAGCAACTAGGCCCCTGAGCCACAACTACTGAGCCTGCGCGTCTGGAGCTTGTGCTCTGCAACAAGAGAGGCCGCGATAATGAGAGGCCCGCGCACTGCGATGAAGAGTGGCCCCCCTCTCGCTGCAACTAGAGAAAGCCCTCACGCAGAAACGAAGACCCACACAGCCAAAAATAAAAATAAATAAATAAAAAGTTTTTATTGAGACTTCATTACTTAGGCACAATTGGTTAAATGATAGCCACGTGATTGAACCCTGTTAGATGTGTCCCTGTCCCCTGGAGGTTGCAGGGTGGGGCTGAAAGTTCCAACCCTTTAATCACTTGGCCAGCCCCTCCCTTTAAACTATGGAAGGGGCTACCATTAGTCATCTTGTTAGCATAAACTCAAATAGGATTGAAAGGAGTTTATTATGAATAACAAAAGAAATGTATGTCATTCATGGATTTTGAAATTCCAAGGGTTTTTGAAGTTCTTGTACCAGGTTCCTGGCACAAAGACCAAATATACATATTTTTATTATACCACAGCATAAGAAGGGATTTATTGGTTTAGATGTATGAAAAGTCCAGGGTGAATCTGGCTTTAGACATAATTGAATGCAAGGGTTCAAATAATACCACTATCATTATATCTCTTTCTTGTCAAATTTTAGCTCTACCTTTTCCTTACTTGGCTTTATTCCTAGATGATCTTTGACCATAGTAGGCAATGATGGATTCTGATAGTTCCAGGTTTTCTTTATCTACATGGTTGTCTCTCCCAAAGTCAGAATAGTCAGAATGAGAAAAAGTGAGACGCATGTTTGTGCGCTCTCTCTCTCTCTCTTTCTCTTTCTCCCCACCCCTTCCCTCCTTCCCTCTTTCTCTTTGTGTGTTTATATCAATCCCTGAAGGCAGATTTTGGCCAGTGTGGATCTTATGTCTGTTCTAGACTAATTACCATGTCAGAAGAATTGGGATTGGCTGTTTTGGAAGGAATCAGAAACAAATGATTGGCTTTTGTCACCCTCATGCCTCACCCCTTTGAATGAAAATCAGTTTCTGAAAGTAAAGGATGCTAGGCAGAACAGAAAGTAGTAAATGTCCACTTCAAGTCTTTTGGAGATATTTCCCTGAAGTATCATTTTTAATGAAGAAAAGAAGGCAATAATAAGACACTGAGCAGTGTGTAGACCTTCAGGCAACTAAAGAAACAGTAAAGCCTGGAGTGTTAGAGTTAGTCATTAAATATTAGTGAGAATAAATATTTCAGCAAATCTCTCTCATCATTATTTTTATTAAAAACCACAAAAGTATGTTTTCTTGCTTCTAACAGTCTTCCTCTGTCCAGAAATTTTTAAATGTCTTTGCAGAAATAAACTTGTGTTACTAAGTATCCACTTCAACTTCAAAATGAAGTTGATGTTGTGATTTTAAACTTTGCTTTAAAATTAGAAAATTAATTTCCCTAAGTCTTTAAAAGGAACTGTTAATTTGTCATGATAATTGAACAAACTGAGAATTCTGTTTCAACTCAGCATGTGGTGTTTCTTGTTTATAAATTTGTTTTTAAGGATTTTTGAAGGAGCTGATTAATTTTGATAAAATCTTCTAAGTCTCTGAAGGTAGAAAGATCAATCTTTCTTTCTTTGGGTCCTTCAACTTCTTATTTTGAAATGACACATTTAATGGCTTGTAACAATTGGGGTATTTTTTTTTTTTTTTAAATAAGACTTCAGTGAAATTTGTTTAATGAGTGAAAAACAGAAAGGTATGTGATTATATTCATTATGGTTTGCCAATAAGAAATCATAAGTAATTTCTAAACGACCAGATTGTTATAATAGATGATATATAATATTTGGAAGCATTACATGTACAATAGACATATAAGTAATTTATTTAACTACATTGGTCACAGTAGTTCTACTTCATATTGTATCTATCCAAGTATGATATTTGTAAAAGAAAATCATATGATAACTGTTTGACATTTTGATCTTGACATGATATGTGTTACATTTATTTTTCAGATATATAGACACCATATTTAAATATGAAAACTATCAGACTGATGTCAAATAATTGGTCTTTCAAATTATCTTAGCATAGATAGTAAGATTATATTACTAATTTTTTTAGTCTTCTCTTATTTTGATTCAATTGAACATTATCGAATAGTTCTCTGTGACGGAAAATGGATTGCTGTTTTATTTTCAACTTCTTTATCTCTATGACTTTATGAACTTTTGGTAAGGTTATTCCCAAAAGTTGAAAGTGTAAGATGCAGGAAAATTTTATATAATTGAATCTCCTGCACAGTAGAAAAAGTAGGATGACATGGTTTTAATAAAAATGTCATTTCAGATAATTCATTGATTTCTATTTGGGTTAACTGAGCTCAAGAGAGGAAGATTATCTTAAGTGGAAATTGCTGAATATTAGCTGTTTATGGCCTCATAAAATATTAATATTAAGTAAAGGAAAGCCTCCACTAATAAACTTTGCCATGTACTTGTACTTAAATACCACAACAACAATTAGGAGATTAACATTTATAATGTACTTGGAATACTATAAGAAAGGAACTAAAGATAAAAGTTTGGCTTATAGATGTGTATTTGCTCATCCTTTTCTGTATTCATACATTCAGAAATTTTTATTGAGCACCTACTACATGAAAGGCAAATTGTGCTAAGTTCTTGGGTTATAAAAGTAAAGAAACATGGTTCATATATTTTAGGAGCTTACGATTGAAGGGGCTCAAAGACCTTGATCCTGGCTTTATGAAGCAAATAATCTGGTCAGTGAGATAGATAAATGGATAATTCAAAGAAAGTGTGATACATTTCAGGGATTTATAGTCACTGGATGCTATAGAAACAAAAGTAGAGGCATGTTTCATAAACTGGAGTAAGAGCTTGAATAAGAAGGGTGACAAAGACTAAGTTTTGAAAGCTTAATAGAAGTTGAGTCAAATGATGAAGGAAAGGGCTAAAGCAGAGAAATGCATTGGGAAGAGACATAGTGTTGTAGATTCTGGCGACTTCAAGTTTTTTATGGTTTAAGTGTATAGTACGGAGAACAGAGTTGTGGGAAATGAGGCTGGAGAGTGAAAGAGGATTCAGATACTGAAGGAGGATTTTTAATTTAATCTTTATGATCCATTGAAGACTCTTTAATTAGTGACCTATTTACATTTATGCTTTAAAAGAGTTTCTAGGTAATAGAGGATTGCTTTATCCTAGGCCAACCCAATTTAGTAAGTAAGTGGAGGTTTTATAGATTTCACCAGGGTGTGGAAAGGATGTAAACTACCACAGACCAACAGATGGAAAAGTGTAAAGTTGAGTTGCTTTATTTGTTTTTTAATTACTCTGGATATATTATTGGCTTGGCAGTGCTCACTTAGAGACAAAGGGAGGTAGAGAAATAATAATGGGCAGGGATATATATAAAATGAAAAGTGTTTTCTTGGTAGCACAGAGTTCAGTAAATTAGTACCAGGTTGGTACTGTCACATAATTTGCTGGTAGGAGCACAACAGAGCAGCTTGTAAGAACAGATGAGCCAGGGCACAAATAAAGTAATGAACATAAATCAGAGAAACTTAATTTACCATTAGACATCTAGATGGCGGTCAGTGAGCTGATCATTATTACCATACTGCCATGCACAGAGGAGACTCAAAAAATATTTGTTGATGGTAATTATAAACTCACAAAGAAGCATGACTAGCATTTCCCACCCCCATTTAGGCCATCTTTGTCCAGAAAGTATTTAGATGTTTATTGTGATTAGTCAAAGGTGCTTTGCAGAGAACTATTTTGATGATTATCTGAACCTTAAGATACTTTAAAATATCATGTGTTTCTTTCTAAAACAGAGGCAAATTTATTTATGCAATTTATTTTATTTTCAGTAGAATGTCTCATCTATTTATGTTTCTGATGATTCAATATTTAGTTTGGTTTTATTTGAAAAAGAGGTTTAAGTATATAATCCATTAAATTTGAAGACAAGTATTACTAAATATGAGTGAGACTTTCAGTGTAGCAGTAATCTCACCCAGGATTAATCTCTTTGACTATTATGTTGCCAATTTGATTTGAACTTATCAATCTCACATAAATTCCTCATTTTTTTGTGCACTATCAGTCTGAGTGTTCTTGCTTGGCTGTTGAAAAACTTGCCCATGTGTTTCTTTATTTTGCCAAAAAAAGAGAAGAAATATAAGTATCATTTTTAATCCATGGTCCTGAGCATGAAAAGAGGTAGACTAGAGGTGGGACACAAAACCTAAAATAAATTATTTATATATGGTATACTCAAATCTAATAAAATTCATGTTACTAATAGGAAATAACACTATTAATATATAGCTCAGCCTATTATTTGGGACAGATTCTCATTCACCGTTTGAATTGGGGCTTAAACAGAGGCTGATTTCATTTTTTTTAAAGTTTAGAAAAAAACCAATTACATCAATTACAATAAATGCTGTGACTTTAATCTTTTTCATTATTGTTAGAAATTTTTATCTGAATATAAAGGAACTGTTTGAATTGCTCTGTTACAGTTGTTCATTCCTGCCTAGCTCTCTTCTTCATTGTCCCAATTTTCCTCAAGTACATCCATTTAAAGCATTTAAAATTCAAACAAGGAAAAAAAAAAGCAACACAAAATTTAAACCCTTTTACTTATGGTGAAATACAGTATATCACAATACCACACAACACAATAAAAGAACTTATGCTCTTTTATAAGCAGTCATGATCGCGCCTACGTGTACATTTAGAAATACTGGTCTCTAAGATTTTTCTGGTCTCTATTCCATCATTGTAGATGACAGTTAAGTGTGGCATGGAGGAAGGGATAAATAGGAAAGAGGAGGGATTTATATCCTGTTTATTCATAAGTTGGCACATAACATTTCTGCTTATATTCCATTAGCCATAATATATCAATATTTACATGGCTACACCTAGTTGCAAGAGAATCCGAAAATAGAGTGTTTATGCTAGAAGTCACATACCCAGATAAAACTCAAGAAGGGAGATCAGATATTGAGAAATGATTAGCAGTCTCTACCACATTCAGTACCTTGGGAATATTGTGTCCTCTCTCTACTTTGATATTTGTTTATTAGTTTTTAAACAGTAGAATTTCAAACTATTTTTCCCATGGACTTTCTCCAAACTCTATTATAAATATTTCCTATGAGAATAAAAGATTTGTGGTGAATAAATGCACATGGTAAATACGTAACCTTAAAAAATAACACATAAATTTATGAGAAAGAGACCCCAATACTTATTTTCTTAGTGTATTACTGTTCCATAAAATATGAGAAAGACCTTTTGTGATTTCTATTGGAATGTTTTTTTATCATTTCATTTTTATAAAAGAAACATCCATATATAATGTCAGATTTGTGAGAAATACAAAGTTTTCTGAACTCTCACTGCTCTGAAAGAAGTGCTTTTCTAAAAATAAAATGTACATGTTGGGAAAATGTTGAAATCAATGTGCTAGTTGTTACGTTCAAAATTCCATTATTGTTAATGAGATTTGCAGGCATAACTTGCATAGCAAGTTTCTCTGAAATTTTTCCCAGCTGTGTCCTTGAAAGATACCTACTTCTTCTTCTTCTTCTTTTTTTAATCATTTTATCAGAGCAGTTGCTTTTCAGTTTATCCATTTCTGTCTTAATGGCATCTCTTCTACATGAAATGTTGGACTTAATTGTACAGGAAAAATAAGGTGTTTGTCTACTGCATCTATGAGTCACAAACAACTCATTGACATGAACTTTAGCACCTTAGCATAGTTCTGGTATGGAACTTCTGCATAATTCATTATAAAAGAACATGAAGCATTCAGAAGTCAGTGTTCTTTCAGGGATGCGCTGAAGTAGTAGCAGCACAAGGAAATATGCCTTTTCTATACATAATTTACACCAAGCAGCGGATATATTTTATGGTTCCTAATAGAGTTATTTTGATCCCTTTATAGTGGTTTAGAATTATTTTAAAAGTAATATATTAAGAGAAAGTATATTAAAACCAATTTTCTCAACATATCTTATTATTTTCTGTCTTGTATGCATTTCCTTGGAAGACAATTAATAGTGATTAAATCCATGTTTCTTAAAAATATTTTTAAAATGTGTGATATAGTCACATGATCTAAAAAACAGAACTCGAAAAGGTACATACCCTTTAAGATTTGTTAACATGATTTTTATCTCATCATCTCTTACTTATACCACACAGACTTGCTACTTCCTAAGAAATAGAAAATTGATTATATCATACACAATTCCTGCTGACAATATTTTATATTATCAGAGCTAATGCCTTTGGCCATTACCTTTAACTTGATTCTCCGCAAAGCAGGAGTGAAAGTAGGTATCAGGATCACCTACAGAAACATTTGCAAAACACACCTCACTACCACCACCTTCCCAAACTGTGCCTTACTGAGCCACAAAGTATTTATGATAATTGGACATTTTGTGTTCTTTTGGTTTGGTACATAAATAGAGATGGGAATAGAGTTTCTAGAGTTTTCTAGAAACTCTAATACACATTTATATTTTCCATTTTAAAAAATAATTACCAGGTCCTTAAAAGGAAAAAATATATAATTATTCTCCATGTGTTCGTAGGGACACAACCTGAGTAAAAGCAATTAATTCTATGAATAAAAACTGTCAACCCTATAAAATAAAAACAGGAAGGACATTATATTAGTAACAGCATAATGAATTCAGCAACATAATTGTGCTGTCTTCCATACACATCAGGCTTCTAGTACTTATGAGCTCTGCCCTCAAGGAGCTTATAATCTTTAATGGCTTTATGATGAACACCCAAATATAAGTCAAACAATGAACATGCACAGTAATCTATTTTTATATGGTCAGAGAAGAATCTGGGAATGTTTATTTGTTAAATAAATTAAATGTTAGATAAAAGCAATGCAATAAGAATTATAAAGTCATGTATCCAAGTAGAAAGGAACAATAAAATGTGCCCATTGTGTTAGGTGAGATGCTCCAGGAAAGGACTCTGAGATAGAGATTTGCATGCAAAGGAAGCAGGATTGGCCAGAAGTCAAAGTTGCAATGCAGTCATGCAAAACTCTCAGCTGATCCCTCCAGGGGTATGGAGCTAGGACTTCTTTTAAAAGTTGTCCCTCTCGTAGTACCATGTCCTGGGGGTTGGGGGGTATGACATTGGTGAGTTAGCTTTTTTTGACTGAAGACAATTCCAAGAGAATGATTCAGCTGAGAGTCTCCCAGTTGCTGGGGAATGAGCGCCTCAGGCCTGATGTGGGATCTGGGGGATGCCCACCAGTATCCGTTCTCCCTAATTTACTTTAAGATAGGGAGTTATGAGTAGATAACCTGGGTTTTGAAGAATTACTAACTGAAAGGAGGAAGGCACCTTGATTTGGATTGGAAAGATTGTTCAAATAACTAGGGCATAATTTAAAATTTTAACACTGGAAATCCTTTACACAGGTAAGTGAACCCAGGAACAAGTCGTAGGTGGTGGAAGAAGATAAGTTGTAGTGCAGTAGGAAACCCCACTTCATAAAGCAGACAGGAAAGTTTGTGACGAATGAACAAAGAAACCTGTTAATAGTGATGTTACGGTCCCCCTGGAGGCCCTTCACCATTTGGCACCAATTTATCTTCTCCAGTGTTACTTCTTTTCACACAATTCCCAGTTTGTTTCTTAAGCACTCACTATTTACTGGAATGAACACTAATTTCACAAACTTAAGATGTTTCTCATGCTGCTCTTCTACCTCCCCTTTCTCCATTTCCAGTCCTCTCATCCTTAAAGTCCTACCTCAGTCCCCATTTTCCCACAAACCTTCCCTAGTTCCCTCCCTCCTTGAAACTCCTACCTTTTCCTGGTAATTCATTACATGTTCCTCTTCCCCCCCCCGCCCCTTTTCCTCATCCTTTCCTCTCATTTTCTTGACTGTGACTCTTTTCTCATTTCCTTCTATAGCTTCATAATCTAGACATCAGGCTGGAGAATAGCGGCTTCTGTCCAAAGCTTCTCATCAAAGGGCTTTACATTTGTTTTCTCTGTCCGCACCTATATCCTCTTCACTGCTATTTTCTGGCGATCTTACTTACTACATTCCTTTTTACAATTATTCTACTTTGCCTTCCTTCCTCTTCTGTGCATTTTCTGACTTGTCTTGCAAGAACTCTGTCCTCCCTTATTATATTTTTAATAGGCATAGTCTATGATTATGTAATTTTGACACAAATTGAGGGAAATAAGAAAAAAGAAGAAAAGAATCTTACCATCTAGGGATATTATGTTAGCATGTTTCTTTTCCTCTTTCTACATTATGTTAAAAAATTCAGTCCCCATTATATGCCTAATTTGTATCATTTCTTTGGCTAAATTCTTTAAGTACTTTCCACATACTAAAAATTCTTTGTGAACAGCATTTTTCCAGAAGAAAATAAAAGTATATGGAGATATACTATAAAATACTCCATTCCATTCTAAAATATATTTTAAAATGAAATAAGTAATAGGAATGAAAAATTCAGGTAATCAGTTAAAAAGAATTACTGATTATTAGTAATAGATGGAGTCACTGAGAGATAGGAAGTTTAAAACTACAAATGGAAAGACATCATGAGTAAGTATGCTGTGTATAAGGAAAAAGTGGATAAAGAATTTGATAAGAAGCTGGATTGTAGCTTAATAGGGACAAAAAAGAATAATTTTTTATATTGACAATATAGAATTGAGCAAGACACTTCATGTTCAAAGTCAAGTCTTTAGTACCAAGAAGTACTTTGTTATACAACCAAACCTAAAATTAGCATTTGAAAGACTTAACGAGGATTGTTTTCCTATGTGGCATGCTTATTCAGTTCCATATTCCTTATTCATTGAGAGAAGTATCAAAGCACCACAAGTAGGGTTGTTTCCAGAAAGGAATGTGAAAATGACTGTTGTTCCTCCTAAACAATTTGCAAGCCCAGAAATGATTAATAATAATTCCTTACATTTGTATAATAAAAGTGTTATAAGATCACTTTCATATTATCTCCTTTTATGTTCACAACAAAACTGTGAAGTAGGTATTATAATTATTCTATTTATAAATAGATAAACCAAGGTCAGAGAAGTTAAATGATTTACTGAAGATGGTATTGTTAGCAAAGGGTATCCAAACCTATCCTGATTCATTCTGGTTTTTTTGGTTATGTTTCTCTACTAATGTTAAGGAGGTGGGCTTTGTTGAGGATGACCAAAAATGTCATCCTTTTATAACACAGAAATTTCAGTCTTAAATTCTTAATACTTATCCTCTTCTTGGTTGTTCGGTATATGTCCCAGTATATAGGAATAATATGTTTTCTAAGTTTTCACAAATGAACTACATTAGTGGATATGAAATTCTTCTCTGACTTATAGCTGTTACACTTTTGTCTTCTGGCAGTTGCTACTGAAAATAAGTCATAATCCTCCTGCTTTTTTTGAGAATTACCTACTTGGATGATGCTAAAATTTTAAAATATATTCTTAAAATATTAAAATATTAAACATTTCTAGCATCTGACTAATTGAGTGTTCATTAATGTTGTCTATGAGGTGGTAAGGACATTCAGCCTTCAGATACATGTATTTCTATTTCAAGATTTATTTTTAATCTTCACAGCCCCAATTATGCTTAATTCTCCTTCAGATTTTCCCAAAGTTGAGTCCCAAACCCTATCCGCCGTATCTATCATCTCCTTTCCCACTGTTTTAATTCATTTGTCACATTATTTTTATGTTCTTGGAAACTTTCAATTTTTCCTTTAATTCCTTTATTTTGGTTTCTAGTATCAAAGTGCTGTTGATTACCTCCAAGTCAGATTTTAGTTCTTCAGTTGCTTTTTAAAATTTCTTTGCACTTCTTTTTTTTTTTTTTTTAATTTTTTAATTTTTATTTATTTATTTTTATTTTTGGCTGCGTTGGGTCCTCGTTTCTGTGCGAGGGCTTTCTCTAATTGTGGCAAGCGGGGGCCACTCTTCATCGCGGTGTGTGAGCCTCTCACTATCGCGGCTTCTCTTGTTGCGGAGCATAGGCTCCAGACGCGCAGGCTCAGTAGTTGTGGCTCACGGGCCTAGTTGCTCCGCGGCGTGTGGGATCTTCTCAGACCAGGGCTCGAACCCGTGTCCTCTGCATTGGCAGGCAGATTCTCAACAACTGCGCCACCAGGGAAGCCCCTGCACTTCTTTTTTATTTTATATATTTTTCTTTCATCCTGTGGTTTTGATTTTTCATATTACTCTATCATTCTTCTCCTGTTTCATTGAGACCATCTTCCTTGTATCCTATTGAGTGTGTTGCTAAGAAATTACCATCTTAAAAGAGTTATTATTCATGGTAAGACCCTACCTATGCTTTTGTTTTGTTCACTCATCCATGAATGAGGAAATTTTATCCAATATTTGTGCTTTCCAACAGAGTACTCAGATTGCCTTTCATTCCACTTTCTTTCAGCATGAATATTAGATGAATATCCCTTTTATCCAAACAAGAGGGGAAAAGATGTGCATAGTTCCTGAACCAATTTATGGTGTCTAGTTGGCATAGAAGTACTATAGACCTGTTAGGTTAAGATGCAGTCTTCAACTCTTATTATCGTTTGGCTTGATACTCTGAACAGAGGAAGTACATAAACAATGATAATAGTAAATAATCACAAGGGCAATTTCTGAATTAATTGTGTCTATTATATTTTAAAATGTTGGCATTTCCTTCCGGATTCTGTAAGCAGCTGCCAATTCCCCTAGAGCATATATGTTGTCGGTGTGGTAAACATACAAGTTATTGTCCAAAACAGGAAGATCTGAGAGTGAAAGCCGCCTCTATTAATATCCATGCCAGAGAACCAGCATGTACTAGGATTATCCCAGGCAAACTGGGAAGAATGTTCACCCTAATTCTAGGGTGTTCAGATGGATATGGAAGAAGAGGTACTATTCCAAGAATGAAGTAGCTAGGTTCTGTTAGTGTTCTGCTACTTGGAATGGGAGCTGCCATGTAGTAGAAGAATGGACAGTAAGTGTTCAGTGTCACAAACCTTATACTTTTGGAGCAAAGAACAAACTCTTGTGAAAGTTTCAATTCTGTGATTCTGGAAGTTTGCTCCTGTAATTGCATAAGATAGGAAACCAACAATTCATTATCTCAGTTCAGTTCTTCTGACCTTGTAGTTCATAGATATTTTCCTGAAATGCTTGTGATATATTGATGAGTCCCACTGTCCAGTTTTATCATGAGTTTTCATTTTTTGTGTGTGTGGCTCTGTAATTATTTTGTTGAGTGCTGGGAGACAGTGAGTTCAGCTGTGCTACCAAGGTTTATATAAATTTCTGTTTCTGTTTCATTCAGTCTGGTAATATCTTTAATCATGTGTTAAAATCTCCACATTCTCTATGTATTACATTTAATAAATATGTGTTCTTTTTTTCCTATCATCTTTGCCATAGATTAGCAACTCCTACAGAATATGGAACAACCAATGGATTCAATAAATATTTATATTGAATATCTACTAGTGTATCATATTTTTTAACTTGCTTGGAAATTCAGCACTCTACTCCAATAAGTAGACATCAGATGTTTTACTGCTAGTAACAAAGTATGTACCATGAAGTGAAAATTCTCTCATTATCATATTTAGTTCTGTTAGTGACCACCTTAAAGCTTAATCTAATGATTTAAATATATTATCTGATTCACCTTGATGTACTCTTAATTTCTTAATGGCTGACTGGGTTAATGCTTAGCATGAGCCAGTAGGGCATTGCTCTCAATATATAACCTGGATGGCTGCTTCAAAAGCACTTAGTGAAAAGATAAAGTCTGCTTAAACAAGAGAGGTTTCAAAATGTAAAATCGTGTCTTTATGTTTATGATCTAGCTCTAAGTCATATGCTTAATCGTATACTAAGATGCAACCATGCCTATTTTCATTGATAAGAAGGAATGAAAGTTGCAGAGTAGCCACAATATTAGTTTTCTGTCCATAAATTTCTTGCACCTGGCAGGACTATTGTGATCTCTTATTTTATCAGCTGATGTCTAGCTTTCTCTGCAGCAGATGTCATTTCACCCAGCAGAGTGGGGCTACTTCTAACCACAACCTTGTAGCACTTCCACTTTCCCCAAAAACTGCAGGTGGCATTACAGAAACAATTTGAATATTTCAAAATTTTGCATGCACAAAAAAGCCTCTGGCCACATTTCAAAACAAGTTGGAAGACAGTCCCACGTGCCTTTCCCTCTTCATCTCTGTTGCTTCCAGAAGTCTCACCAAAAATAAAACATGTAAGATGTTGGTAGTAGATCTATGTTGTTTGAAAAGTGATCAAAACGGATGGTATTTTTAGAATCCTAAACTGATGTATGTTTTCTAGTCTTTCACATTTGGTTCTTTTAATAATTTTATGTAATGCAAGATGTAAAGTCTTGTATTTGTTGATTTTGTTGCTTGTATTATAATTTATTATAGCCCAGAGGATCATGTATCTTTTTATTTTCAGTACTTTCTTATAGCTTCTATGATAATTCATCAATTAAAATTTATACTTATTCATTTACCATAAGCTAGCTGATTAATAAGTGGTTTTCAGGTAAGATGGATATTTATTTAAAATATATATTATCACTGAGGTAAATAAATCCATTTAATATATCATCTAAACCCTTAAAGCATCATTATTGAGAAGTGGAACACAGGATGAGAGCTGTTTAGTATTTTACTAATATACCACAATAACTGGTTTCATTCAAGGTCACAAGAGAAAAATTGTATTTGTGGCTTGCTTTTTTTTATTTTCTTTTTTCTTTTCTAACTGGGAGCAACTGGTATTTAGCCAAACTTCTTGGCTAAGTTGATAAACATATACAATAACAATCACTATCATAATTTAACACGCATATTATAAAATTATATCTTAATTCCTACATTGAAAATTATTTCTAGATATCTACATGCTACTTATAGAAACTAGGAGATTATTTATAAATACATATATAACATATTATATATTATATACAAGTAAATAATCTACCAGTTTCCATGTATATGTGTATATGTGTGTATATACATATAAACTATTTTTCTTGTCCAGATAACTCTAGGTCATACCATTGATTATCTTATAAAAGTTATGTAAAAATACTTTATTAGGAAAATGCTGTGCCTTCTGTGCTTAGTTTTTTCTTCTGGATATTTTATATACTAATTTGATATTTCACATGTTAACAAGAACTGTTTCTTTATTTCATTTTAGTAGACAACAACTGGTTGTCTACTTGGTTTTGTCTGATTTTCTCCTTTAAGTCAAAAATGCAATATTTTGTGACATCTACATTGTAGTGCCCAGACTACAATGAAAAGAAAAGAGAAAAGAGTAGCAATTAACTTTGTTTGGTATTTTGCTGCTAGAACATAAAATATTGATAGCTCAATTAAAAATATGAGTTCAAATGAAATGTACTTGCTCGCTGCAAATTTATATGTGATTCATAAAAAAAAAAAAAAAAAAGGGTTTTCTACAGCCTCTTTCAATGGATTGTTGTAGAAAGAGGCTACTGGACTGAGAAGCAGGAAACTCGGGGCCTCTGCTAACTCCCCCAGTCACTAGCTGTGCTATGGTGGCAATCACTTCACCTCTGGAGGCCTCAGTGTTCTCCTTGGGAACATGAAAAAGTAAAATTGCATAATCTCTAATGTCACTTATAGATGAAAACCCAATGTTACCCAATGTGCTTATTTGAGAAGGAGGCTAAAATTTCAAGTTATCTTCACACTGTTGTACAAACCACTAAAACTGAAGCACCAAATATAATTTTATACAATAGTAAGATGAGATGTGAAGATTGCTTTACGATTGTTGTTCTAGAAATATGTGAAAGTCTTATCCAGATAAAAGTGGCCAGAAGATGGCAAATAATGGGAAACATAAAGCCACTGAACTGTAATATCTGGAGTATCTTTTCTAATTCTTTATTTTCCACTCAATGGTATCATTTCCTTCTTGTTTATACCCTCATTTAAAGCCAGCAAGTGGTTTTCCACTGCTCTAAATCTAGACATGTTTTGCCATACACTTTGACAATTTGTTGCATAACAAGGGTAGGGATACAGTGTTCTTAACTTTTGTATTTAGCAATGCAGTGATGTAGTACTTGGACTTCATGGTCTGTGATGGATGTGTGCCATGACAGATGTCATTTACAATATGTTTCTCTATGGCTCTGCTAACCCCTTTCTCATACAGAGTAAGACAATCCTCTTATTTTTATGAATTGGAAGATAATAATTCTTCTAGCAAAGGTGTGTGAGCCCTGGAAGTGAGCACTTTATCAATCTAAATTAGACCCTAAGCATTTTGTTCAGTGAAGCATAGACTACAGTTCATTGGTTCAGTAGCATTAAATAATTATCATGTTAGAATAATAGAACTTCCTGAACTTCTTAAACCCATTGGTCAATCCACGAATCAATCCATATCTCTCTGTAGAGAAGTGGGATAAAAATTAATGTTTCTATGGATGCATTAACAGAATGTGTTTTTATTACCTTAAGTTTGAATGAACTGAAAAGATTCTCAAGGAATATTCTAGAATGTAGTATTTTTGTGTTGTCTGGATAGGGGAAACATAGCTTGTTTATAAAGCACCATAAGTTATTTGAGTAAAATATATATCTGCCTGATATTATTCATACTTAATATTTTTAATCTGGCCTCAGCTTTTGAGTCTACAGTTACATGTTACATGCTTTTAAATATTGTGGATATTTTTGAAGGAAATGTTTAGGAAAAATGAAGAAAAGAAGTAGGTGAGGGTGAACAAAGGAATCCAAAAAGGGCTTCTCCTTTGCGGGTAAATATTCAAAAAGAACTGGAGAATGGGACAGAAACTTATGGCATGCTGATAGAATTATTTCTGAAAAGCGTATTTTTCCAAAATGAAATATCTGTCTTTCTTCACGTTCCATCTATCTAGATAGCTGATCTATAATGAGCTGAGGAAGGCATTTTGATCTTTCCTCAGAGTGTTTTGTCAGTGATCAGAAAGAACTAGTTCAGTTTCTTTCCAGGTTGAAACAGAATGTCACAAATCAAGAAAGGTGAAATTTTTCAGCAAAGGGGGTAGCAAATGCACTGAACCTTTACAAGCTGGTATAGTATTGTATTATTATTATTATTATTTTTTGGTGTGTGTGTAAAATGTATTGATAAAAGAATCTGTGCACATCTGACACTATTGGAGACAAGTGGAAATATCATGGGGAGAGAATGAAGCTGAGGTTTAGCAGGATTGTTCCTAACCAGAACATTTATGAAACATAAAACAAGTTGGACCAGTTTTAAACCTGTGCAAGTAAAGCACATACATTCATATGGAAAAAGAGAACTTTCATAGTGTTAACTGATGTTTTTTCTACATTAAAGCTCTTTCCAGTCATTTTTGGGTTTGATATTTTTGCCTTTGAATGTTAAAATCCTCTTTAATTTACTTAAGTCCATATTTAAATGATGTATGTGGAAAGTATGTGTGCATTGTCTTTGTCTCATATGTGTATGTGTTTGTCAAAGGAGAATTTATGGAATACCTAAGTTCTTGAATATAAGCCATGAATGAAGATACAGACTTCTTTTCAACCTTTGTATATTTCTAACTCAATTTCACGTCTTTTGGCACTGGTGACAAATAACAAACATATAGTTCATTACAGAATTCCAAAGTACCAATTAATATTTAATCATTACTAGGGAATATTTACCTACTTTCTTTTTTTTTTTTTTTTTTTTTTTTTTTTTTTTTTTTTTTAGTATCCAGGGGACTGGCATATCCAGGGGTTAAATAAGTATGAAATTTAGTTTAAGAGAGGAGGATAGGATACTTATGCAGACCCCAAAATACAAAGTGCTATTGAATGTCAACAAGTATCTACCTACATTTCACTTCTCTCTTGGTCTAGAGTCCAAATTTTTGTTTTTCTCTCACCTTTTGTGAGTGCAAGTCTTTAGTGTTCAGCAATTGAGGTCTCCATTTCGTCTGTTTTCATTTCCAGTTTTCTTCATTCTTCACCCCAAATCCTCATCTTCATTTTTGTTTCCAGCTAAAAATGTGCTCTTTTTGTTGGATGAGTTCCTTGATAAATATATTAATTAGGCAGTGCTAGATGCTGTAACAAATAGACCCCAGGTTGTAGGATGGTTTAAACACATATTCAAGGTACTTTTTTTCTTGTTCACTTATTGATCTGAGCTGAGTATTCCTGACCTGAGGTATGGTCCTCCTCAAAAAAAGAGTTCAGAGAAACAGGAGAAACAGGCTACCAAGGGCTTTGTCATCTTCTGAAAAAATAAAAATAAAAAGAAATTAAAAAGAAGAAGCTCTTAGATTGCCATCCCAGTCAGCTAGAAGGAGAGGAGAGGAGAACACAGCAAAGTGCTGTGGGACTTTTTAATGGGTCATACCTGCAAAATAATCCCTTTGCTCACAATCCTTTGTCATTTAACCATATGGTCACACTTAATTGAAAAGTAGGATGGGGAATGCAGTCCTCTGTAAGGAGAGGAAGGGAGGAAGAACATTTTCATGAATGCCTCGGTGCAAGAAATGACAGTAAGTGCTACTTTTAGCCCACTTAATCCTGCCACAAAAGCACCTATATCCCCAAACCTATATTTTCAGAAAAGAGAAATGATCACTTAAAAAGTCTTTTATTTGTTTCTATATTCAATATATCAATATATATTTTTAACTTAAGTGGTCATATATGTCTATGTATCAATATTAATCACTTAGGATTTACTTAGTAATTCACTTTCCTATCCAATGGTAATCTTTTCAGGCACATTTATGTGTGAGACTTGTTCAGTCATGTAGGATATCTTTCAGAGAAAGATATCCTACATGACTGCTGTGTATTGGTTTAATGTCCTTGATTTTTCTCACGCGTTAACTTGAGTGAGAGCTAGCATCCATTTCAGTCTGGATCGTTCCTGATACCTAACATAAGAATGTTGCATTATTCCTGGTAAGTGCTAAAATAATATGTATAAATATGTATCAAATGAACAGAAAAGACTAAAAGCTGATGAGATTATGTAATTTCTTTTAAGTAATAACTATATTATTAACGTCAATAGACTGGATATTTCCCTTTTAAGGGGAAGATGTTACACCTAGCCAAAAAAGCATAACATTAGTTTTTGAGGTGATCCTGCTTGTTTTGAAAGTTACCTTGTTTTTGTGGAACCTGTCTTTGATTACCCTTGGTACGTAGCTTTTGCAGTCTCATTACATTCTTTCTCATTTCTGTGTTTATCAGCCTTACACTACTATTTCCTGTAATCCTTTTACTTTCTCCAAAACAAAAAAAAGGAATTTTATGTCTCTATCTGAAAATTTACCAGAGAATCTGAGAACCAACCTGATAGGCATTGTCTATCAACAAACAAATGTAAAGTCTCCTAGTTTAGATGGACAAGAGAAAATATTATTCAAATATACATATAGATGTTTTAAATTTAATGTGAGTAGCCTGAAGACACTTTGTACAGTCCTATTCATGGTGGAATTTCTTGTCATAAGAAAGAAGCAATTAATAACAGAAAAGCAATTATTTTCACCAGTTTAAAGAGGAAGATTCTGTGAAACATTTATATATGTTAGTACAGTTAGCATATGCGAAACTGCACACACAAAGATGCATTTTAATGTAAAGATATTGAGGAGGTGATTTTCATTTTTAAAAACAATTCCGAGGTATATTTTATTTAATGCCCATTCTTTATTATCTTTAGTTGCAAAAATAGCATCCTCATGAAACATTTTTATCAGTCCTTTGCAAAGATTACTACTTTTTTCATACTACTAAAAGCTCTAGAATTAGAAAAATTAAAGTTTTCTTTAAAGCTTCATTTTTAATCATTACTTTCCTGAAAGATAATGAAGACTGCCATTCTAATAGATCATCTGATTAAAGTCAGACGTAAAATCATGTGGTACAGTAACTTGGATAACATGGTAACTGTTGTTAGGACTAAGAAGGCTATGAAAAAACTGGGAAAGTAGCAGAGTTGTATAGTTTATATTTAATAGCCAATAGGCATACTAGCCTTAGTATTATAAATCTTCATGGTACTCAAAAATGATTTAAGAAGTTTCCATTCAATTTTTCTGCATATGTAGCTAAATTATTACCACTCAGTTGAATCTAGAAAATACGCACACGCATATAATTTTATACACACATGTGCACACGCACACACACACACGTCCATGATGATGAAGATAAATCCTTCACTATAGAAATTCCATCATGTGATTTTAATAAACCTACATCAAAACGAAGGTGTAAACAAACTCAAATTTAGAAATAAATAGCATGTTTAGCAGGCATGTACTTAAGGAGGCATCTATGTGGAGCAGTAAGGAACTTTAGTGTCAAATATTGTTAAGACCCAAAACTTTAAATGCTCATTCATCAGAATTGCTTTGTGAACTTTACAGTCATTTCAAATCTTAAAAAAGGAGTACATTTACATTTCTACAAAACAATTTAATTTATCCTGTCTTAAAAGCTTTTTGCCCTATTATAGTATAATGGCATTACTAAAGTTATTATTGGTTCTATAATGCAGCGACTATTAATATATTAGTACCTGGCTCAGGTCTTGAAGGCGTAGTTCAAGAAATTTGCATAGCATTCAACAGATTGTGATGATTATATTGTAGCTTTATAAACCTGAGAAATAAAATCCATTCAGAATGCCTTATTAAGAAAATCATTTTCATCCAGAATTTTATAAACTGCTTTTTCTGTTTGTCTATGCTGACTTCTGTTCTTTAGCTCTTAGATATTTTTGGTTCCTCCAAATTCAGCTCTATAACATGGATTCAGTGCTATACTAGGTGAATTTGTGTATTACAAGATTACTAGAAGTTGATCTTCCCTTATTTCAGTTATATACAATCTGAAACAATAAACTTAAACTTACTCACTGGCATGCAAAACGAGTTATGCTCTCATTTATGAGAAAACCATGCTCCAACACACAGTTGCTATTCAGATAAATCCATTCATGTCTACATGTTATTAGGTACTAAATTACCTTTAAAATAATTCAGTTATTTAAAAAGTAGAAGATTTTTATTAAAGGATTTTTAGAGCAAAAGAAGAAATGTAATTTTAGTACAGGCAACCATTTCTAACATGAATTCACTGATCTAGAAAATTACTTTAATGCACATATCAGTATACAAGCCAGTTGCTTAAATTTCAGCAATTTCTTAAAAAAATCTATGAATTCCATTTTGGCGTGTAATGAAAATACATGAGAACTTTTCATAGTAAAATAATAATTATGCATTCATTATTTTATCCCAGTAAAATAAAATTACAAGTTTTTATTTAATTAAAAATTAGTAAACATTTTTAACTGGAAAAAGAATCATTCTAGGTTTACTGTAGTCTTCCTATATTGAAAAAAATTAAATGCGTTGATAGAAAAATACATCTTCAACTTTTTTTATGATAAAAAGACTTGGTAGCCACTTAATATAAGAATTGAAAATAGGGACATTGCAAACTTTAGAATACAATAGAGAGAGAAAGAGAGCCACAGAAAAAGTGAGAACAAATGCTCTTTTATTAAATACCTCTACTTAGATGTTTCAAACTCATGTACACTATTAAACTCAAATCATTTTTATTTTTAATATTTTAAAACTTCATGCCTGTCATAATGTTTGGCATACACAGGACACTGAATAAATTGGTTTTGAGTGGAGAGTTGAACAGAAAATTATTTAATAAAAAACCTAGTTTGAAATTTACATCTTGTCATTCCCTAGCTGTTTACTTGTAGACATATTACTTATCTTTATTTATATTGCTGATGACAATAATATACACCTTTATATTATTTCTGCTCTTTAATTATAAGGAACTATATTTTTGTGCATTAGAGAAATACTATTTCAACAAAAATGGTAAATTATTTTTAACAAAATATTTGATTTCTAATATCTTAAATAAAGACTCATTGGTAATTGTTTTTACTTTCCATTCATACTGATTTTATCTATTTAACCAAAGATTTCCATATTGAAAGGGAAATATGAATCACATATAACTTTAGTTATATGGTAGGTATTTGAAAAACAGGCTATATCTCTGCTATGCCTAAAAGTTCTGCTAAATAATCTGACTTGATTTGATATGCTCTTTGAATCACAATTTAATTCATTCCTGTTTATTTGTTCCTCTGGTATAAATCAGGTTATACATTATTTATTCATGTTTCCTTTTAAACCATCTCAAATTCATTGCTTATTTCCAAAATGTACATAAATATGCATATATTTCATTCTCTTTCATCTACTTATGAAAATTTTTCATTTTGTATTTCAGCATTATCATTTTCATAAATAAATTTTTATGACATTCTTCTCATGACATTTCAACATATCCAGTTGCGTGGAGCATATTTGCTATATTTTAAACTCATGTTTTCATGGTTGGCTCTTCTCTCACATTTGCCCATTTTCCTGTGCCATTCCTTGTATCTTCTTACCGTTTCTCATTTCAATATGACTGATTTAAGGTGAAATTCAATTTACGAAGTGTCTTCCTACAATTTATGTTATTTAGTATGTGTCTAAACTCAGTGTTCACTAAGAATTTTATCTCAAATTATCTAACTTATAGGCAATCCAATTTGTAGAATAGCTTTTTAAATGTCCCAATTCAGAACAGCAATAGAAGCCAGTCTGGATCATGCAGAAATGATGAACAATCTTTGTGAAGCAAACTTTGAAATCAAAGTGGATAAACTCACCAGTGTTACATCCTATCTCATTTTAATATGCATACTTTGTACTTGCATACATAGGATTGCATGTTCCTATCATGTGTAAAGAAAATCAGATAGAAGTTTTACATGTGTTAGAATTATTAATCAATGAGAAACTGCATTTCCTTACGTTTTCTGTTAGATTTCCTTAACTATTCATTTATCTTAAGAATGAAAGGAATTAGTACAAGGTCAGGTTAACAATGATTAGACTGGTAAAGATGTAAAAGACTAAGTAACATCTAATGGACCAATAGCTTTTTACCAATATACTATAAAGAAGAAAGGAAATATTTCATGGGCTTTCACAGCACTTAAGAATGAATAATACTTTCAAAATAAAGACGAAGATTATTTAAGAGAGATTTGCAATGTTAGGTGAGGTGTAGGTGTTCTTTTATTTACTCTCATAATAGTTCGTATTTTTATTTTAATTTAAGTTCTGTTAATGCTCTCAGAAAAAATAACAGTGTGACGGACAATCCAACATGGGTCATTGGAAGAGGACTGTTCTGACTGGACACGGAACAATAATGCTACTGACATAACATATAGCACCTATTTTGTGGTACCTTTCCTGAACTGGGAGAACACTGGTGCTGATTCCTCTCACTCTTCTCAATCTGTCTGGTGTATCCAAGCAAACATTTGGGAAATAATTGTCTATAGAACAGACAGAAGTCAACTGAGTCACATTGAAGTTTATACAGCATTAATGCTACTAAGTTGTATGAAAAAGTAAACAGTAAAATAACAAAAATCTCTCTCAAGCTCTATACCCTCTTTCAGCTTTTGTGAAATCTCTTTATTGTCAAGTTTTTAAAAAGTGTTGGTTACACTTAATATCTTCATTTGATCACCTCTCATTCGCTTCCTTAAATACTGCATTCTGCTTTCTCTTTGTATTTTTTAAATTAGTCTCTCCATAGCAAAGCCCCTAAGACATTTTGGTGGTCAGTCCCCATGGACAAGTGTCTGATCTTTTATAAACTTGATTTTCCTGCAACATTTGAGGTATAAAAATCTCTGTAATTCTTACATTTTTTTCTTGCCTTGGGATGTATCACTGTCTCTTTTATAATCAACTACTTTAGTCTCCTCTTCCAATAGCTGCTATTTTGTTCAAGTTAACCTGTATCTGTGCACTTGGGCAGTCTCTCTACATTGACCCTTGGCTTTGACCCTGTGACTTGTTTAGGCCAATGGGACAGTAGCAAACTTAAAGTAAGAAGAGACTGGAAAAGTGCTTGTTCTACTCTTGGGACCCAAGAGGCATGAAATCAAACCCAGTCATCACCTGTCACCCCTGCTGACAGCCAGTCTTCCCCCAGAATTAGAGCCCCCAAAAGCAGATGACTGGCAACTATAGACGCATTAGGGAGCACAGCTTAAATCAGAAGTGCCTGGTGGAGCCCTGTACAAATTGTCACTTCATACGTGAACTACAAAAATGATTGTTGATATAAGCCACTATGTTTTGGGGTGATTTCCTAAACAGAAAAATTTAACAGATATACTAACTTCCCCTTTTGTAACTAAATCTTATTTAGTGGCACCACCAATCTATTCTATCATCTATCTGGAGATCCAGGGTCTTTTCTCAATTTTTTTTTTTCCCATATTGTCCTTCATCTAATAGGTCTTAAAGTTGTGCTGCTAGTTTTAAACCTCAAATTATTTTAATACTGAAATGATTGAATATTTTATGAAGTTACATATTTGTGATTATAAATATATGTTAGAATTATTAAACCCCAATAATTAGAAGTAGAATGATTTGTTCATTTTGGAATATGGATTTAAATGCCTCTCTCCCTCTTTACATTCTGTATTCCACTGTCTCTTTCATAACACACAGTATTTCTGACTGCCTTATATGATGCAGGTATGAGCCTATTGTTAATTCTTTAATTTTATTTGTTATCTAATAAATTCTGAGCCTCTGATAGGTTTTTGTAGTCTTCCTTATAAAGGATAATATAGAGAATGAAAAGATAGTCTATTTGTTGAGGGTTTTGGGTTTTTTTTCATAATAAAAACCAGAACTTGTGTCTGTGGTTGTTTCACTGAGATGTAAAATCTCCATCATTTGATTCCTTGTTTAACCAGACTGTTTGCACAGCTTGCAAAGAATACTTCGATAGGAAATTAAATCTCTATAGTGTCTCTGTCTCATGGCCGTGTTTGTCAGCTTTCTGGACCAGAATTTCTATTCGCATTCACAAAGCTAAGTAATACCCACAAAATCCTTAAAGGAATTTAAAAGTAAGTTTCTGACCATTAGAATACAAGAGGGAAAAACTGTTAGATGTTTGGCATTGGAAACTTATATGAGTGTCTTTTTAAATCACACCTATCATAAGTGCTATGAACAGGAAGCATTTAAAAATACTGCCAACATTTTTTTAGCTACTTAAACTTTGCTACTTTGCTCAAAACGACATGCCCTTTCTAAAGTAATCATGGAAACAGTTGAAAACAAGGTTTCTGCTGAGCAGCCTCTCAATATAGCTTTAGGAGTTGATTGAACGTATGAATATTATAGGACGTTGTTAATGCTGACCTTATTGAAACAACAGCCATCAATTAACTAAGTTGTGTGCTTATGCACTTAGCTATTTCTTTTTACTTGCATTTAATGTGCCTTACTCATAGTAGGTATTCAGTAAACAATGTTAGAATAAATGAAAATTAACCAACATAAGTTATTTCTCTATTCAGATTTCTTTTGTAACTTTTTATCCCTTTGTCAGCAGGAAATATATCCTGATGTGTTAAAATAAATTGAGGAAATATATAGTTTTAGAGTCTAAGAAATACACTCCACCTCTTTTATAAAATGTTCTCTCTCTTTAAATTAGTGTGCTGGTTAGAGGAGGAAACTTGTGTAGAGGCAATGTAGGATTCTAAACTACAGAATTTAAATATGTGTGATAAAAATCTAAATCATACGAAATTGATGGGCGCTCCACGGGGTCAGTGTAATTGAGTGTGGGGAGATGGAGGGAGAGATGAGGAACAGCTACATGAATTTAATCAAATTGCGTTCTTCAGAAAGTACGTTTAAAATTCAACTGAATAAGAATGATGCCCGTAAAGGTCTTCCCCAGCCCAGGATGATGTGTAAAAACCTTCTCCTACCCCATCCCACTCCAACCAGTACACTGGAAATTCCCTTTTCTGTGCTTCATGCATATATTGAGTGTCTTTAAATAGTACCTGTTGTGGTTGTTATGTCTTCTAATGTTCAAAGCATTTCTGCATTCATGAACTTGTTATACCCTTAGATAACCTGGCGAGGTTTGCGGGGCAGGTACTGTTAGCCTCAGTTTTTGCCCAAGTCACACAGGTGGTAAAGGGCAGAGCTGGGACCAGAACCCCAGCTGTAATTCCCGTCCTCCTGCCGCCTAACCCCAGCTGCCTCTCTAGGCACTTTTCCCTCCTTCCCCTCATCACATGATTCTCCCCTTAGGGGCCCTTTTGTATAGCTAGTGTGCAGTTTCACACGTGAGACTCCAGATCATTCAGTCGACAGCAGATTCCAGGAAGCTGGGGCCCTGAGCATGATCAAGTGCAGGAGAAATAGAGGCCCAGGGATGTTCCAAGACATCAGATAAGGAGGGACCATGTGACGAGGTCCTCATCCAATACCAGTGAAATGAAGTTAGAAGTACTGAAACCATGAACTGCCCCTGGGGTGCTCAGGGCAGAGAAGCGGAAGAGAGGGGAGGGCTGCTGGGTTCCCTCATCCTCCTGCCCCAGCCACACACCTATCTGCACCTGCTCCCGTGTTTATCTCCTCTCCCAGTTCTGTGACAGAGGTGTCACACATCCTAGCATCAGCTAGTCTCTCTGCTGTCACTGAGCTATTCACTCATTCATACATTCATGCACTCACCCAGGCTCAGCGCGCCCCACGTGGCTCAGGAACTCCCTGCCAGGGTCCTGCCACTACCTCTCTGACTCCCACTCTCCTCAGCCTCCCGGGCATCCTAATCACCTGGCTCTCAGCAGATGACCTTGCCTCCCAGCTCACAGAGAGGACACAAGACTCTCAGGTCCCACTGTGTCATGGTCAGTTCTACGTGTCAACTTGGTCATGGTGCCCAGATGTTTGGTAGAATACCAGTCTAGATGTTGCTATGAAAGTTTTTTTTAGGTGTGATTAACATTTAAATCAGTAGACTTTGGGTAAAGCAGATTACTCTCCATAACGTGGGTGTGCCTCATCCAAACACTTGGAGGAGTTAAGAGAGAAAGACTGAGGTCCTCAAAAAGAAGAAATCCTGCCCTCAGACCTGCCTTTAGACTCAAGCTGCAACATCAGCCTTCCCTGGTTACCAGCCTGTTGGTCCGTCCTGCAGCCCCGCAATCACATAAACCAGTTCCTTAAAAAAAAATCTGTCTCCATACAAATGCACCTGTACACACACACACATATACACCCTATAGGTTCTGTTTGTCTGAAGAACCTAATGGCACTCCCCAGCAATCCCTTTAGCAAACTCCTACCCATCTATGCTCAAATGTGACCAGGGTGAGGCCTTGCCCTGACTCCCCCGGGCTCTGTATCTTAGACCCTGAGCACCTTCCATTATGAACATGACTGTGTGGTGCTGGAACTGAGCCCATCTGTGGGTTCTTTAGCACCACTTCCTTTCTCCCCCCAATATTTTAATTAATTATTAATTAATTATTTTTTTCTGTGTAGGTGCTACTAGGGATTTTTTTTTCAGCTTTATTGATGTATGATTGAAAAATAAAATTGTAAGATATTTAAAAAAAAAAAAAAAAAAAAAAAAAAAAAAGAATGATGCCCAATAAACAGTGCTAAGCTTAACCCTTTAATTAGTTTTTCTTGAGAATTTTTTATCGAAACTGGGCCTGTTATCGCTATTCTTAATATGACATCAACAAAATGTAAATTAAGTCTAGTAAACTTCAGCTACAATTAGGAGTTTTTTTTCCATTTATATAAGAAAATATTATTAGAAATCAACAATTTTCCTACTTTATATATTCAGATTCTTTTTTTTTTTTTTTTTTGGTTTGTATCTTGAAACAACTAGCATACTCAAAAATTAGATTTATATGTTTAGGGTAAATGCTGTTATGTAAGATTAGAAGGGTTTATAGGGGTTTGGTTAAATGAAATAGCAAATGCACAAAAATAAGCCATTAAAATGGCTTAATCATCAATTCAAAGCACTGATGGACCGCTGTTTACGGATAAGAGTGTACCCTACTTTCTCACCAACCCTTCTGCTTCCTATTTGGCATGCATCCGAATTTCTGCTGTGTTAACATTTGCTCCTGGGAGGCGATGAAAGAAAAAAGGTCCATAAGGTTTCCATTGGCCCAGATAGTAGAAACATCTGCTGAATTCACTAGCAGCTTGCTGGCCCAAGTCAGCAGGGAGAGTTGATGCTTATCAACCCTGCCATATGAGTCGATATTTCCTGCGCCCTGGAGCTACACAAGCTTAATCAAGAAAGAATAAGGAAGTGCATTACATGTCAGAATTCCCTCATTAAACAAGCATTATGTTTTTTAAAGTAACTATCATGGCATTACAAATTATGAGTTTAGTAGTAATGAAATTCAAATTCTAACAAATAGCAGTTTATTGGATCACTTTATCATTAATTAGATCATTTTGAGTAATGATGGATTCCATGCATTTAGAACTTTGCTTAGAGAGATTTGACCGTTAAACTGGAGGAGTTGGCTGTTGCTGTTGTCAGTGAGAAAAAGTTTGTTGGAAAAAGCATGTATTACTCTTTCTTTCATAAGGTCATCTGTATAGGTAACTTTAAGATTAGCTGGTCAATGATTCCAATAATGAGAATTGGGATTATAGTTCCAAAAGTGAATTTAGTGAATTGTTATTAAATGTAATTATTAATTTTAACACACATACACATATACTTGCCATTTTGAAAGTAGTTGCATTTAAAAGTCTACACTTATTCCCATGTTGCTGCCAATACCCCAACCCCTTGGAACTTTTTACAATTGCCCTTTGAGTCTGTGTCCTCATGTTTCAAATGCAGTGTCCTACGTTTGAAATTTTTTGGTAAATTATTGTTAAGTCCAATGATTTATTAAAATTTTTGAAAACATAACACTCAATAGATATTTAAACTTGAGCAATGAGATGAATCAGCTATTATGAATAATATATATCAGTATAATATATATCATTTATAAATATAGCATATTTTATATATTTATATATATATGTATATATATATATATATATATATATATATATATATATATATAAAGAAAAAGCTGCATCTCTAAATCTATCCATCTATCTATTATAGCACACATCTTTGGTTTCATATCTATCAAAGCATATAAGACTAGGATTTTGAAATGAAAATCTGTTGTTGCATAAATTGTATATAGAACTCCTGAAATATGTCATAATCTATTTAGCTCCAATCTGATATAGAAAGGACATAAGACAACTAGGAATAGTTTTGAGCATGAATAATGTGACTGCTCTTATTGGAAGAGCCTTTATTTCTGCAGATAGGCTATGCATAAATGTTGTTTTTTGTTAATCTGATGTTATGGTTGCAATGCCCACTTTGCTAGAACAGCAGCATAATTCTTGGTTTCATATATCATGATAATGCCCATGAGACTCAAGAAGCTTTATTCGACATCAAGTTTACCCGAAGGTCACAAGATAGGTGATACAGGGATGCCAAGAACTAGCAGAGGCTTTGTGACTCCCTGAAATGCTTCTGAATGTGCACAGTCACTCCTTACCCAAGACTAGACTGAGTTGGTATCTGCTCCCTCATCTCAGAGAAGCCTCCAGCTCTGGAATCCATTCAGCTTTTATGCCTTGTTAGTCACACAGCCTTCTCAGGATTATGTCGTCAGTTCCCATTCTCTGATACAAGGTCATCTAATCAATACCGATAATTCATTATTCAATAAATAATCTTGACAGTGAAATGCAGGTGCTTAGTCCAGTACATAGCAACTCATTTATTTTAGATCCAGTTTACACCCATGAATTCCTTGAACAGAAAAGATGATTCAACCGAGAGTCAACTTTTTAGGATTTCCTGAGACTAGAGAAGAGACCAAGAAACATCTGTAAACCCTTTCTTTCCAACACTGTAGCGAAGAGACCATTGGTTTTGCTATGGATATATATTTTTCCAGTTATCATTTTGCAACCATCTCTCCGGAACATTGTTCAAACTTGAGGAGTTAGATGAGATATTTTAAAATTCCATCTCAATTTATTTTATTGAAGTTCAATTTTAATAATTTCCACTAAACACAGTTTAATTTATTATAGTTTTCAAATTAACAGATTAAAAGTGTAGTAACCACCAACCCAAAAGGATATGAGAAGATGGTATTAATTCCTTCTCTGCCTAATCAAAAATGTAATTCTTTGAGCTGAGTTATCTGTACAAATCTATACAAACTATCAAGTTTCATTTTAATGTTTTCCCACAGCAGTTTCCACTTGCTGTCATAGGGCAATGTTCCCCTAGATATAATGTGGCACTTACAAAGGACTTGAACATCAAAGCATGTAAACATGGACAAGATGGGTGAAATCAACATTAATGAAATCTTTGTGCATTCAGAAATGATCAAACAGTGAAAAACACACCCTATTAACCACTGTTATTACATTTTACTTTCAAAAGGGAGCTTGTTCCTTAGGGAATATTCCAAGTTGATTCATAAGTTACTGCATATTGATCAACACTTAAATAATTAAGGTGACATCATTTTGAACACACTGTTCATGTGTTCAAAAATATGTATCCACTATGTCCCAGGGAATATCTTATGCTCATTAGAGAATGAAAAGTGCTGTGTTTCTACCTCTGCTATCAAGGACTTTCAACATGTCTCAGGTTTATATAACAATGGTTACCTTGGGCATAAAGTTTCAGTTATTGGAAAAGAAAACACTTACTTCTATATTAGTCAGATGAATTATTTTATAAAGCTTATAAAATGCAGTCTTATACAGGAGAAAAACTCAAATGTTTTGTTACCTCACTTTTGTTGCCTTTCAGGAACTCATTATTTATTTGATAGCATAGTATTGCTATCCACTCAGGGAAATATATCTTTGAAACAAAGAAAAATGTTTTAAACATAATATTTACATCCATAGATAGTTTACCAGCAGTACTTTCCTTTCTCCCAGATAGCTATTGCAGTTTTAAAAACAAAATGGAAGTCCTCCATTATTAATTAAAGAAACTTCTCAAGGCAATGACATTTTAGTGTGGAAGTAAGGGATAAACTGTCTATCAAAGAGTAGGGGTTATATGGAAATATGGGTAACAATCTTGTTTTAGTATAAGCTCAAGTCAGTAAAATATGGGTTTTCATTTACTAGAAGGTTATTTACAGTGTAGAATAAAAAATGCCAAGAGGTTGGTTACCTTTACAATAAATCCCCATGATTTCATGGATTCTTTGATATTTTCTCAGTAAGGTTCTTGATTGTAAACACAACTTTTACAGGGATTTGTCTCTGAGATTAAAAATCTTTGAATTAAGGATAATGATTAAGTAGCAGAAAAATTGTATCTTCTGAGAATGTATATTGAGTCATGGCACTTCCTTCAATGGCTTCCTTCAATGCTATTGCATGTAGAATAGATGTCAGCTCCTTATTATGATATAAAAAACCCTGCATGATTTGCCTTAACCTTCTTTTCTCCCTCATCTTGGGTTATCTCATCTGTTTCTCCTCATGCTCCAAACTCACTGTATTTTTTGTTTGTTTCATTTCCCAGCTCCTTCTATAGCCAACCTTTTTCCTGCCTCTGGCTCAGGACCTTTACATCAGCTAACTTACTTTTTGAAATACTGGTTCCCTCTCAAACATTCTCATCCTCTATCACTTTTTAAATGCCTGATTTTTTCTCCCTATTTGGTTTTCAGCTGAAATAGCAACACCTTTTTCCCTTTATGTATTTGTGTTGTTTTCCTGCCTGTCTTTAGGCTGTAAGTTCTAAAGATAGAACTTTACATCATTTCTACCTTGTTCACAGTTGTATCCCCAGCAGCTACCATGTGAAGCACATTCTAGGCACAAAACATATATTTGTTGAATAAATTAATGTCATGGAAGTATCTTTCATAGGCAAAATCCATTACAAATGGAAAGATAGGTTTCAGAAAGCATAAACATTGTATATGTTTATAATGTTAGTAAACGATGTTTGAGTAAATTTGAAGATCTCACTGGCTTTATTAGGCAATTCATGAATGGGGCAGCATCCCATCTATCAATAAGAATGACACTCTAAGGGGGTAGTACAAATTAGAAAGTTTTTATAGGAAGAAGGGTGTGGCAAGAAAGCTATTAGCAAAACTTATGAAAGGATTATTCTTAGGCTAGGCCATATTCTTTTGGGGGCAAGGGGAACTGCATGATTTTTAACCTGCAGATCACCTCTTCTTCTTTTGGGAAGTGGCAGGATGGAGAGGGCCAACATGACAGATTACCTCATTGGTGCTGACTGGAAAATTTCAGACTGGTTGATTAAGGCTACGTTTCTGAAGGTCAAAACTGCAATTAGGTTAGGTATTAAATCTAGGTTTGGTATCCTGGGCTTTAGCACAAGTCATGACATTTTGGGCCTGTGTTTTTTTCTGTTTAACAATATTTATAGTTCATATGCCTAATGTGAACTGATTATACATGATTAAGTGACATGTGTTTGATATCACATTTTTTCTTACCTGTATCTTACATCAATGTCATCTCAAAATTCCTTATTACATCCCATAATCCAAAGAGTTATAATCCAAACAGACATCTGTGTCATTCTTTTATATGAATATCTCTATTCAGTACACCAATGCAATTATTTAAATTTTCTGCAGAGAATAATACATGAAAGGAATATTAATATATAGGCAACTTGAAATGGTCAATATAATTTTATGCAGGCACTGTATGCATAGATGTGTTATAATCCAAAAGAAAGATGTTACCAAAATATATCTACTGCATGTAAGTCAAATCATTAACTAGCAACAATATATTAAGCAACAATTAAGAGTTGGTATAATTTTTTTTCATTTAAATTAAGGAAAACTAGCATGAAAACCAGATGAAGTCTTAATATTTTCTCAATTTATAACTTTTCTCACTATCTTTACCTTATTTTGCTAGTTATATTTGTATATTTGAAACAGTTGTATATTTGAAATTAAGATTTAATGATACTTTATTTTCTAACTTTTTATTCCATTTAACTTGTTCCTAGAAATGTTACTAGGAATATTAATTTTCCTTGAAATTATAAAATATTTTAAGATGTACTATAATGCAATATTTTTGCTGTTTTAAATATATCAACCTTCTAAGACCTACTGAATAAAACAAGAATATATGCATTAATTTCCCCCTTTTTAGTATCAGATTGAAATTTTTCCCAGCGATTTCAATTTTAAACAGTTATGTCCCACTCAGTCCATTATTTTTTTTTTTTTTTTTTTTGTCTCCAGAAGATTGATTATTGTATGCTCAGCACTGTATTCCTCACCCTGTCTTCAGAAGAGTCCTGCCATCTGTGTGTTCCTTTCCAGAATATTTCCTCCAGGTTGACATCTCAATTTAGAATTTAGTTACGTGATTGAGTTTCACTGTGAACCAGACTGTGATTGTGGTCATAAATTTCTTTTCTCTGGAAGGCTGCCTCTCAAATGTTTATCAGTTAGCAAGTAAAGCTGGTCAGTTCTAGGTCTTGCTCATTCACCCTGAAAACAGTATTCTGGAAAGATAAAATGACTTAATGCACACATAATTACCATGTAAGCCTGTTTTAATGTTACAGAAATAATTTTAAAACCCTATTATTCGTTTATATTGCCTTGCAAGACATAGAGTTTCCTTTTCATTTAAAAATTATTTCCTTTGCTTTTTATTCTTCCACATCACAAACTTGAAGATCTTTTTTGTATAGGAAGAAAAAAATCCTTGTGAATATAAACATGAACTGTTCATCGAGTTCACTTTTTCCTTGAAAAATTGTATGTGCTCATTCAAGAAATTATTGTTTGAATTTTTGAGAAAAAAACATGTTAGGGAATGAATTAAATATAGATAAATTAATGAAAACAAAATATATTTTAATTTTTTAAAATAAAAATCTATTTTGGCCGTAAAGCTAGATAGGTTTATATTTAATCTAGTTCACTAGGTCCATGGTATGTAAACAATTTTTGTTTATTATGCATTTTGGCAGGGTAATAAGCAGAAAAACAAGCTAAGAATATAAAGAACTGAATTTGTACAGATACAGGTTAAAAAAATGTTGGGAATATTTTCTTAATCAGATAATGTTTTAAAACATGATAAAGCAATATAACCACTAAGAAAGAACATAAAGCAGCCATAAAACAGTGTTTCCCAGGATTTTATAAATATTCTCTGCAGCTTAGAATTTTGTAATATAGAGAAAACACGTTTTGTGATATGGCTTAGCAATATAAGATTAATGGAAGAAATTGGAGAAACCTACTTTATGTAGAAAGAATGTGCTGGGAATATTTATAATACAAAAGGCTGAGGTATACAATCACACAAAAACATTTTTGAAATGCAAAGGAAGGCACATATGAAATGTTACATTTCACCTGTATTGCAAATTTCTGTAGGGCCAGTCCTGATCCTGATAATCAAGAAATAACGCTAATTATAAATACTATCATAGACACAGCAAATGGTGACTAGTCTTGGTATAATATTACGTAGTTAACTGGATCACCTACTGACAGTTACTGTGTAGGTCAATTGGGAATAATCCAGTGGTTATCTCATAAATTCCCTAGTCTGCTATGTGTGTCCAGGAAAATGTTATCATATTCCGGAAAAGAGAAAGAGAGGTGAAATTTCTACAGGAGAATTACGATTCTTTGCTCAGGAGCTGTGGGAGCCACTGTAAATCTGAAAGAGCCTTTTGTCATGGACCAGAAGCCAGCAAAAGACTAGGACCAGCCTTTGGGTCCCAAGAGTTTCTGCTCCAGGAGTTGGGAGCAGAATGGGTCACTCACAATGGCCATAGTGAACACAGGATCTAGTCTACAGGATTGTAACTGCTGAAGCTTCCAATTTGGCATTGTTACACTTCGGTATCAGGATGAAAAAGCCCTTCCAACCTTTCCTGGCCTTGCAAGACCCACAGCCCGCCAGCTTTGTTTCTTCCCTGCATTGGTCTGGCAGTTGCAGTGGAACACAGGTCTCCAAAGTACTTCCTGTCTCTATGGAAACTGGCAAGCAGCACCAGACTGATGGCCATGTTCTGTAGTGGCTGGGCAGAGGGGTGGCACAGAAGGTGGATAGCAGGTGTTATACTCTGTAAGGCGAGCTGAATCTGAGAGGATGGAATAGAATCAAAGAAAAATAAATTGTATGTGGTAGCCTAGGAAAACAGAATACTTAAAGTTTTTCAGACAAACCTAAAAGTTGGAATAAAAGGAAAAAATGACTGGAGAATTTTAAGTGTTTGAAAGAACACAGGGGCATTCCAAAAGTGGAAATATTTTGCACTTAGTTATCAGTCTTAATTTTTCCTCTAATTTCCCTTCTCACATGATAGAGCATTCATCATAGTTCTCTTGAGAATTATAAGCCTCCATTAATGACATTTGTGCTTTTCAAACCAATAGGCTTTAGTATGCAATGTGTGTTTCAGTCCATACAACTACTGAGCCACAACTTTCACATTAGAAGGTTATTTGTTTAGAATGCCTTCAGTAATTTAGTGGAAGTAATAGCATGCTGTGTGAGCATTTAGATATATTTTTAGACTTTAATTTAAGCAACAAGAATGATCTTGAACTTTCTAAAATGCAGGTTCTTTGTGTAAATGCCCCGAACCAGATGATAGAACAGATGAGAGAGAGAGGATGAGAGAGAGAGAGAGAGAGAGAGAGAGAGAGAAGCACAAAGCTGAGAATAGTAGAAGGGAAGACCCTAAATAATAGTAGACTATCTTTGTATTTCATTTAAAAATGAGTTACCTATTTCTGTCATTTCTTGTTGAGGTTTATATTTAAGAATCTTTAACCTATTTTGTGTCTACTAATCTATCTGGCATTTGGGTTTTTTATAACCAAAATAAGAGAACCTTAACATGAGACCGGTATTTTACATTTAAAATAGGGTTCTTGAGCAAACACAAAAATATTTTAAAGCAAAGCAAAACATTATGTATGCCATTTGATACAGGTGCCAATACCTCTGTTGAATTAAATAATTTTGTAGACTGAGTTGACAGTTTTTGCTATGTATAAATATATTCCAAAAGGAAGGCTCAAAATATGTGACATTTTTTATGTCATGAGGAGTTTACACTCTTTTATTGAAACACTGCATCTTAAATTCTCTTCCCATCTTGTTCTTACTTGTTCCCATTCATTGTTTTTAAATCTGGTTCTTCCTTTGAGAAAGTTTTGCTCATTTTCAGGAAGGAAAAATAATGAGGTCCTTAGTTCCTGTCAAATAACCCACAAAATTTGATCATTTACCCTGAAAAATCACTGACTGTTAACTCCCTCTCAGATGTGCAGAGCCTCAACCTCTGCCTGTCTGTCTAGATATATCTCAGGTGATTATTGCTCTTAGTAAGTAAGCACTCATGCACAGTGTGCACTGATCCACTGTTGTAGCCCACATTTAATCTTCAGCACAGGAAAAGAGATGGAGAAAACCATTGCTTTCACTCATTATCCATTCAGGGGATAGCAAAGCTTGAATAAAACCATTTATGGCAGCAGAGCCATGCTTTGGGATCAGTGTTCAAGCATGCATCTTCCCCTGTCTGCTCTCTTTCAACAACACTGCTGGCTTCAAATATCTCTCTTCACTGTTATGCTTATTGCTTCTCTATGCTAATGGCACATCACGGCCTGCCACCAAGGTTGAGGTGGCCATAATCTTAGAATTTGTCTCTTTGTGTTCTGTGTGACAGTGTGCTAGGTTCGTGGTGGTCAGACAGGAAGGCATGCAAGAAACGTGTGAGGGAAAGACAACTCTTAACTAACTGAGGTCAACAGGAGTCAAGTTTCAGTTCACTTGATTTTGAACTTGGTAATTGCTGATCTAGACAAAGCAAAGTTTGAACCAATCTTTTCCTAAGTGTATGACAGGTGGAAACATTGAAGAAATAATGGCAGCTATTTAAAGACAGGGTCAGGAGAGCTATCTTTTCAAAATATTGACCAATCATTCTTCATTAAAGTGTCTTTCACAGCAGTAAATTAACAAATTATTTACATATAATTACTGAAAGTGACCTAAATGGTTTTCAACCAATGATGCTAGTTAGAGAGGAGTAAATTCAGCAGCCTAGGAAAAGCTAGCAGTTCAATGGGGAGAGGGATAAATTAGGAGGTTGGGATTAACATATACACACTACTATATATAAAATAGATAATCAACAGAGACTTATTACATAGTGCAGAGAACTCTACTCAGTTCTCTGTAATAACCTATATGGAAAAAGAATCTGAAAAAGTATAGACGTATGTATATGTATAACTAAATCACTTTGCTGTACACCTGAAACTAACAACATTGTAAATCAACTATACTCCAATATAAAATAAAAATTAAAAAGAAAATTTTTAAAAACCTAGCATTTCAAGATTACTGTCCAGGAGCAGAGAAAAAGGGAGCTCATTTTATTGGGAGAATGGTAGGGGGAAGGGGAAAAAGACTGTTGGAAAGTGATATGAGGAAAAAGGAAAAAAAAACAAAGAAGAGACTCACACTATGAAGAAAAAGAACTTCAAAAGCAGAAGTATACTGCATTGCGGAGAGTTTATTGGTTTTTCAGAAAAAACAATAACAACAACAACAAAACAACTTTATGCTAAAAATGTGTGTAACAGCCCCCTCAAAAAACATTGAGAGTGGCTTTTTCAGTGGTGTTCTGTAAACGTTTAACCACTGGCTCTGTAGGAAAACATTGACTTGCATTGTAAGCCAATTACCATGGTGAAAATACTCCGAGTTTCAAGCTACCAAGTTATGTCATCACTGAGCATAAAGGGAGAAGACCTGCAGTCAGTTGACTCTCTCACCAGTTGAGCTGGTGTCAGTTGGCTCTAGCATATCACTGCTTTTACTTGAATTTCAAATGTTCCTTCGCTTATTTAAAAATAGATATAAATGGTCTAAATGCATCTTAGGAATGTTTGACTCCAAACTATATGTTTCTTTTATAACAGCCACTGAGTCAGAATTAAGCTCACTTTATTTTCAAAGTGACTCTATGGTTACACATGTGAGGTTTGAAGACTGAGGGCAAAAGTTGAATACCTGGCTGCCACACTTTCTAGCCATGTGACTCTGGGCACATCGTTGAATGTTTCTTTGCATCAGTTCCCTGTCTTCCAGATTGAGATGATGACAAGGTTGGCATGAAGATTAAATCATTGATAATGGAAATGCACTTCGAATAGTGCCTAGCATATTGTGACTACTCAGTGAAGATTTGCTGTATTTTTCATATATTTACTGCTGGCTTAGTGATGGTTGAGGGAGGAGATAACACAGAAGGGCACTATTAAAATGGATGTTGATGCAAGGGAAATTGGACCAGGAACGGAAGATAAAATATTTTCCATCTCAGAGGTCCATCTACCTAAGAGGGCTTCGGTATTATATTATATTTGGTATATAGTATATATTATTATACTTAATATTCAAAAAAAGTTAGTGTTTTCTATGTTTTTTTCCCCTTGTGGAGCATAAATTTATCACAGTCTGTCTTTTTGTGTCCCATTTTGGGAGCTGACAATGGTATTCGATATGTCTGTCCTAGATCACCATCTGTTATATCTTATGTACAGCCCTTAAGATTTTTAAGCAGAACTTTACAAAAAATGTTTTAAGATATGATACTGATAAGGCTTTTATTATTTAATTTTTCCATATTTTTTTTCTCACTGAGGAATTAGTCTCTCCTTCTGCTCCTCCGTTTTGACCATGAACAAATGCAGCAGACTTGAGTTACTTTAATCATTCTGTTGTCACAAATTCCCCTACAAATGCCGACAGTTGCTCCAAGGGATGCTTTCATTTTGTACAGTAAGTGCCTAGTGCTCTAATCACAGTACAGAATGTTAAGCTATGTAGCTGATTCTAAGGTAAGTAAGATGCCCTAGTTACCTGACCCTTAATTAGTTTAGAAACAAGTAAGGGGGATTGATATTTATGCAAAAAATAAAAAGAAATAAATACAAGGAAAGGAGGAAGAAAATGATGGCCATAGGTTGACTGGAAAAATAGCCAGCTTCTACAATTCCAAATTGGAAGTTGTGTTTCCTTTAAGTCTCATCATAAACTTGTTTGAAAAAAAATGACTCCTCTGAAACGCGGGATGGCGGTGAGCTTAGCCAGAGGAAGGATCTTTTTAAAATTGCAACAAAAAGAATAAAATACCTAGGAATAAACCTACCTAAGGGGACAAAAGACCTGTATGCAGAAAACTATAAGACACTGATGAAAGAAACTAAAGATGATACAAACAGATGGAGAGGTATACCATGTTCTTGGATTGGAAGAATCAACATTATGAAAATGACTATACTACCCAAAGCAACCTACAGATTCAATGCAATCCCTATCAAGCTACCAATGGCATTTTTCACAGAACAAGAACAAAAAATTTCACAATTTGTATGGAAACACAAAAGACCCCAAATAGCCAAAGCAATCTTGAGAAAGAAAAACGGAGCTGGAAGAATCAGGCTTCCAGACTTCAGACTATACTACAAAGCTACAGCAATCAAGACAGTATGGTACTGGCAGAAAAACAGAAATATAGATCAATGGAACAGGATAGAAAGCCCAGAGATAAACCCACGCACATATGGTCACCTTATTTTGTATAAAGGAGGCAAGAATATACAATAGAGAAAAGACAGCCTCTTCAGTAAGTGGTGCTGGGAAAACTGGACAGCTACATGTAAAAGAATGAAATTAGAACACTCCCTAAGACCATACACAAAAATAAACTCAAAATGGATTAAAGACCAAAATGTTAAGGCCAGACACTAGAAAACTCTTAGAGGAAAACATAGGAAGAACACTCTGTGACGTAAATCACAGCAAGATCCTTTTTGACCCAGCTCCTAGAGAAATGGAAATAAAAACAAAAATAAACAAGTGGGACCTAATGAAACTTAAAATCTTTTACACAGCAAAGGAAACCATAAGATGAAAAGGCAGCCCTCAGAATGGGAGAAAATATTTGCAAATGAAACAACTGACAAAAGATTAATCTCTAAAATGTACAAGCAGCTCATGCAGCTCAATATCAAAAAAAACAAACAACCCAATCCAAAAATGGGCAGAGACCTAAATAGACATTTCTCCAAAGAAGATATACAGATTGCCAACAAACACATGAAAGGATGCTCAACATCACTAATCATTAGAGAAATGCAAATCAGAACTACAATGGGGTATCACCTCACACCAGTCAGAATAGCCATCATCAAAAAATCTACAAACAGTAAATGCTGGAGAGGGTGTGGAGAAAAGGGAACCCTCTTGCACTGTTGGTGGGAATGTAAATTGATACAGCCACTATGGAGAACAGTATGGAGGTTCCTTAAAAAACTAAAAATAGAGCTACCATATGACCCAGCAATCCCACTACTGGACATGTACCCTGAGAAAACCATAATTCAAAAAGAGTGATGTACCACAATGTTCATTGCAGCTCTATTTACAATAGCCAGGACATGGAAGCAACCTATGTGTCCATCAACAGATGAATGGATAAAGAAGATATGGCACATATATACAATGGAATATTACTCAGCCATAAAAAGAAACGAAATTGAGTTATTTGTAGTGAGGTGGATGGACCTAGAGTCTGTCATACAGAATGAAGTAAGTCAGAAAGAGAAAAACAAATACCATATGCTAACACATATATATGGAATCTAAAAAAAAAAAAATGGTTCTGAAGAACCTAGGGGCAGGACAGGTATAAAGACACAGACGTAGAGAATGGACTTGAGGACACGGGGAGGGGCGAAGGGTAAGCTGGGACGAAGTGAGAGAGTGGCATGGACATATATACACTACCAAATGTAAAATAGATAGCTAGTGGGAGGCAGCCGCATAGCACAGGGAGATCAGCTTGGTGCTTTGTGACCACCTAGAGGGGTGGGATAGGGAGGGTGGGAGGGAGACACAAGAGGGAGGAGATATGGGGATATATGTATATGTACAGCTGATTCACTTTGTTATAAAGCAGAAACCAACACACCATTGTAAAGCAGTTATACTCCAATAAAGATGTTACAAAACTAAAAAAAAATTTTTAAAAATTAAAAGACTAAGAACCTCAAAAAAATAAAAATAAAAATTAAATAAGCCTCAATGATATGATCAATGCATTTTAGAAATTCTTGTTGATGGTAAACAAGATGGATACTATACCACACCTAGACTGCCTTCTCCCTTGCCATCATACTCTATCCTAGTTTCTGATTATTTTGCAGAAACTCCTTAGCAAGTTTCTCTTCCTCTGTGCATGTTTCAGATGTTGATTCATAGAAGGGAAGGCCTGTAGTAGGGCCCCCAAAATACTTTTTTGATGAATACATTGAGGATGAATCCTTAACTTTGTAACATACTAATTTTTCTAATTGGAAAAATTAGTAATGTCTTTAGAAAGACTCTCTGAGATTGAATTAAATGACAACTTGTCAACTTTGAGCCAGGAGGAGTTAAAAGAGAAAAGTAGAAGCTCACTTGATGCTGTCTCCAGGTTAAAACCAGAAGTAAAAGGGAGTTCAAAGCTTTGAGAAGAAGTTTGACTGCCTGCAACACTGGCTTTTGAATTGATTTTGGAAACCACATATCCTAAGGGTATTAAGGATTAGTAAATTCTCCATATGAGTTTGCTCTTTATTGGGAAAAACTAAATTATTTGACTGCAGGGATTTTAGGCTGCAAGGTCCCAGGGAACTGAAGTCAGAATCCATGTGCGGAGAAGATGGAGGGAAGCTGTCCTAATCGCCTACCTGGAAGGACAAAGTCTAGGTGTGTTAGTGTCTGTAGAGTCCCTGGAATGTAGAACACCGTAACAAATATTAGTTTCTTCTATAGGCCAATAAGGAAAGACAGAAATAATTATCAAATGTAAGTTCTAAATAGGATAAGATATTTAAGGGCAGTTAACATTGATATCTTCCCTTATTTGATTTTAATGTTGAAATTTATGAGGACATAGTTCAGCTAGGTATGAATTCAAAGTTTCATTTTTGAAAGAGTACTCTTTTTTTTTTTTTTTTTCCTTTCATTGTTTTCTAATTCACATTTAAACAAATAGTGATATGACCCAGCAGCCTTTGTGGAAAAATAAGAATAAAATGTTGAAATTTCAGAACAAACTCCAACTGGTTCATTGACTCTGTTTCACCATGGAAAAATCACTTAACCACTCAGTGTCAGTTTACCCATCTGTGAAATGAGAAGGATAATATTTTCTTATGGGGATATTTTGAAAATTATTTTGCAAATGTAGTGGATGAAATTGTTGCAAGCATCACTGCTCTTTTTCCACTTTAAAGAAGCAGACAGTATTATTTATGTACCAGTTGATAGTCAAATTGTCATCTGGGATGAACTATGTGTATTTATTAGCAGTTATGTGCTTTTTATTACTTAAAGGATCCCCTCCTCCCCTAGACTGCTCAGTTTATGCATTATGTCAATGACTGGGCACTTAAGCAAAGTATCTTAAAAACATTCTGAGCTTCATATTTATGAGCTGCTAATCTGATATCTTTGGTAATTACTCCTTCTTTCTGTTTTAGCTCATGTTTTCTGTGATGTGGTTTTTCACCTCACCTCACTTCACAAGATTGATAGTTCTCTATGTTTCCCTGCTAGAGGTCACCTCTGAGCTGAAGGCAAAACACATCCCATTCTGGCTCCCGTTGACTTTCAAGTCAACTATCAAAGAGTTTATTCCAGACATTGCCTAACCTCAATTTAAAAACTCCACCCTAAAGATTACAGGGAGATATCCTGGGGAGTTGCCATAGTGACTCTAAGAGGTTGGTATGGAGGAGACAAAGCTACTGATAGCAGATTTTTATACTTGATAGGCTTAATTATATAACGTGGTCATGAACCTCTGTGCTTGTGTCATTTAGGTCTGGAAAGAAACTTTCCCCTTCAGGCTCTTCTCTCTCTTATGGTGCCAATCAACGGGCTTCTTGGTAATAAGATTCTTTATGTCAATAGCTCCAGCATAACCTCAGGTGGTGCTTGTAGTAATGACAGAATCATTACAAAACTAAAGAAGAAAAGGAAAATATATTTCATGGGTGTGATTAAGTTATCATAATGTTCTTGCATATGTAAATTATCCTTGACTTAATAAAGTACCTTGCTCCCATAATAGTATTTTAACCTGGCTTTAGAAAGTCATTTTTTTACCCATGTTGATAATTGTTACCAGACTTGGCAGAGTTCATCTCCAGATCATCTTGCTGCAGTGAAATTTACGTATTATGTTTCTGTGTGCAAGAATTTTGTTTTAACTATTAGAAGTGCTTTTACTAAGTAATGTTATTACATGAATTATTACTTTAATAAATTAGTATAACACTTAGGAAGATAGAATTGATTACATTCTAATGATATCCAAATTGACAATGGTCATTTATAGATACGTTTTTCCTTGATTATAAAAGAAATATATATTCATTGGAAAAAACATCAGCAAACTACAGAAAGGAACAAAAAAGAATATTGTCTCTATCTCCTGGGCTATAGAGTAATCACTTTAAGATTTTGATGGATATTCTATAAGATGAACACTTTTTGAAGAATACTTACATTGTTTTCTCCAGCACATTTTGTATTTCTAAAAACAGCTACGTCTACAAGAAACCCTGGTGAAATAGGATTCTTTTTTTATTTCTTCTAACAGAAATTAAATCTAAAGTTCTAGTATCCATATTTTATAGGCTTTATTCAGGATTATAAAAGCTACAAGGAAACTATTTTACCTGTTTCTTCTGCCGCTTTTAAAGAGTTCAGTTCATCCAAAATTATTATCTTCAAAGATAACCAGGTCTAGCACCATATAATTAATGCAAGGCCAAGGGAAATTAATGATAATCATGTTACAATTTAAATATAAATCTTCATGTGTGCCTAGGAGGAGAAGAAGCTTTTCTGGAGCATGTGAGGGAATGTAAAGGAATCCTAATGGTATCTCAAATTGTTGTCTTCTGATTAAGTGTTTTCAATTATTTTTTGCCTTTTTGTAATATATAGTTTTGCTGTTGTTTGGTTGGTTTAAATTTTACTTGGAATGAGGAGTTAAGTCCATATAACTCTTGGGAAGTTAATCATTTTAGAACTTTCTTTTAATCAATCTTTTCTTTAATCCCCTTTTAGGCAGCCAAGGACAGTTTCCACTCACACAGAACGTAACAGTTGTTGAAGGCGGAACTGCAATTTTGACCTGCAGGGTTGATCAAAATGATAACACCTCCCTCCAGTGGTCAAATCCAGCTCAACAGACTCTGTACTTTGATGACAAGAAAGGTGAATACATTTTCTTTTAAATGTTTTAATCATATTCTAAAATATCCTAATTATAATGAATTTATTTTTCTGAGATGATTCAAATTATTCCTTTTGATTACCAAACTGCTGCTGCTTGTATTTAAACATGTTAAATATTAAATACTTTAGTTTGCAAGTCATAAACACTAAAGATAACCTATGTCAACTTTTTAATAAAATAAACAGTTCTAATTCTGTTTCAAAAATAGTTTTATGCCTTCTCTTAACAATTATCTTCTCTCAAGATACCACATGATTTTGTTTTCTTGTAGATGCCTTTCGTATAGATTGAATATTTTTTCCCTCACTCACTCCTGGCAATAGGATGTTATTTTTATTAATCTTAGTTAAAATATTTAGAAGATACTTTATGATTTTGGAAAGTTCTGTGCTTTCTCATGAATTCAGTTTCAAAGTAAGAATTATAGGAATGATTCCAATAATAAGTTTAAGTTACTCCATGTTTCCAAAATAAACGGAAATTAAGTGAGAAGCTGTATTTACAAGTTGAGTTGGACT